>NC_056750.1:286093507-286418507 GCF_019279795.1 Protopterus annectens | reverse complement strand
GCATCTGGAAATACTGTATGTGTACCTGTTATCCTCTCAGTGTACGTCCCCCAATGGTGCCAGTGGTGACGATTAAGGCTCCTTAATTACTGGTCCAATATTGGCTCATCACACAAGGTATCTTCTGACCTATTACTGATGGATTTACAGCACATTGACAAGTCAGATGGCATCAGAAATACTCCGTCTAAGGATATAAACCTCTTCTGCAACATCATCAGAACAAGTATATCTTACAGAGGATATCATGGGAACAGATTCCCCATCAACTTAAAGCAAAGTTCATCCCTGTCCATTTTCAGGTGTAACATAGATCTGTGGATGGGAAACAGAAATTTAACCCCAGGGATGCCCCCAGTACCACTAATGGACAGAGCCAGCTCCTAAATGCTTTATCCCATTCATGAATCCCATCACATTATGCATGGTATGATGCCCGTTATCCTCATCAGGGTAATATATAATTATTGATCATGGATGTACAAGGCAAATCTGTAACCAAATGGGATAGGTTCTTTTGAGCACAAAAAGGGAAATTAGCTGGGCTTAAAATGGCCCGCAAAGGCAGCTAGCCTAATAATTACCTATGTGCAAAAATGGGAAAAAGAGGTGATGGATGGACGGATTTCCATACTAGGTAAGTGCATTGTATAGATCTTCAGCACACACACTCAGAAGGCTGCATCTGTGATCATCTACCTTAAAACAACTTTTCTGTAGATTTAGTCAGAGCTAAAGGTGCAATATATTCCTGACATGTCAATGCTTGTATGAATAATTATTTTTCTGCATGACATTTCTGCATGTTGAACTTTACTAATAAGAATATTTATGTGTGCTTGTGATCTATTTTGAATCCTGGGCTCACATCAGTAAGGACTGCAAGCCATTATGTGATGCATATAGCTCTTCATTTCTGTACTGCTCTGTTGATCATTCACCTTTTTTCTCTGAGGTGTACTTGACTCAGTAAATGTAGACATAGATTTACCAGTGTTTCGGTTCCCTTAGCTACCTAGCTTAACTGAGTTGATACATAGCATCTCATGTTATCTATATATATCTATAAGATAGTATTTTTGCTAAAGCTTGTGCTCAGTATGTTTGTATAAATCATGATTTAAACTATTTGTCTGTAACATATCTGTTATACCTGTCTCACCAAATGCACATTTTTTATCTTTGGTTCATACGTTTGGATCATGTTGCAGTAATTTGTTTGAGTGCACACTGTCAAACCCTTCAGTTACAACGATGTTTGGTTCTTTTGTAAATATGTCACATCATCTACCCCACTAAGCCTTAGAAAATAACCACCACAGTATCTGGTGATGCTTGTGGGCTTATTTAAAATATAGTTTTCATTTTCATTCCAGACTCATCTTCTTTCATGTTAGGTGTACTGGTTTGGATCTGTGCTGTAGGAGCTGCTGCTGACTTCGGATCTTTTCTGCATCCCTTAACTTCATCCTGCCATTGGTGCCCACTGACATCCAGGACCATATATTTGTGCTATTGCTTACAGAGAGGAAGTTGCACCTTTTCTGGTGAAATCACGTTATGGCTCAAGGGGACCACTCCTGTCATGACATCCAGGAAGGGAGCAGATGCAGGAAGCAATCATACCATGTTCAACTCAGTTAAAAGCATGCATGCATGTGGTAAGAGGCCCTGTTTCTACAAATGCACCTTTCTATAGGCTAGTGAATTCTATGAGATATGGCCTTGAGATGACAGAGCCTCCTGTCAGTAGCAGCACCTCTCAAGTGTCAAACCATGTGCCTCACCAGGCTGCACTTGTTGTAACCTAACCTCACACTAGGATTATTTATGCTTGCACTAAACCTCCTCCTTCACTGTATTTTGTATTGTGTCTCCATATTTACTTGTTAATTTTGCCACTTTATTGCAAAAATGAATAAGCATTGCTGAAAGTATTTACCGGTCAGTTTCTTCTTTTTGCATTAATTAGTCAAAAGGCTCTTAAGAGTGGTCATTGACTTTACAGTGTCCTTTATTTGATGGTTAAGTCCCACTAAATATGGGCCATTTACTTCTCATAAACTAGATCCCATCCACCATGAGACAGCTCTCCTTTTGCCTGAGTTTTGGGAATGACTTAAGAGAACACCTAGGAATGATAGATTTTACAATACTAACACATAACACATATTGTATAAATATTCCTGAATTTTGACTTTTGAGTTCCCATTTGTGTTTTCATACCCACAGCACAATTTCAAACCATTTTGGCATAGGTAAATGTAGGAAGGCATAAAAATATTGTACTTGGCATGCATAGTAACAGAAACACATTTGTTTGCCCATAACACCATTTCCAAGAGGAAATAATTCTTGTACTTTAAGTGGGATGACTAATATTTTCTTACTTTCAATATGCAATGTTCCACTGTGTGGTTATATTGCCATACAAACTCTGATTGCCGTTCAGTCCCTCATAATTCCACATTTTCAAAGGTTCCATTTTAGTTAAAAATGACTTAACACAGAATCCCTGTACCACTGATTATTAGAGTTGCACACAGTTAAAAAAAACTTTCCATCTTGACTCATTTTTCGAACATTTTGAGACAGTTTCAGATCTTTTCGGGATACAAAATTAATGAAGCTAAAACAAAGGCAATAGCAGTACATTATGTACCCACACATGAATTGGTTCAGCAATATCCATATTTATGGGGACATGATAAAATGGAATATTTAGGAGTATGCATTAAAAGATTATTCTGGTGTGTCAGCTAAGGATATGTGGGAAGAGACTAAACAAAAGATAATACAAAACCGAGAAAATGTAAGCTGTGTTATATGGATATGGATAGTAGGATACAAGCAGTGAAAATGTTTTTAGTCCTATTAATCTTATACACAGGTCAGGCATATTTTTATGAACCAGAGGAGAAGTTGTGGATAGCAATTAATAAAGAGTTGAAGGACTTTATCTGGGAGGGGAAGATGGCAAGAGTCAAGTGGGATAAGATGATTCATTCCAGAAGAACAGGGTAGATTAGGATTACCCAATTTAAAGCTACACAGTTAAGGCTCCTGTACATAGCACAAGCAGAAAACTATAAATTCAAAGTGGACAGGCGTAATGATGAAATAGGGGAGAACCTCAAGAAACAAGGAGAGACTGGGATTTTGGATGCAGGCCTTTAAGGAGAATAACAATAATCATATAGAATATTATATCTTTAAAATAGCAGAAAGTAACCTAAGAACTAAGCCAACATGGGAATGGAGAAAGGAGAGTCTTCCGATAGGGAAGACTGCAATTAAGGATATAGCCAATAGACAAGAGAAGGCTGGAATTTTTTGGACAAAACTAGCAAAGGAACCAAGGTATTGGGAGCAAATAACTAGAGAGGGAAAGATAATAGAATGGGAAAATGCTAAGAATTTATTTGGACTACAAGTTAGAGATTGCCTTCCCTATCAAAGATTGATATCAGAGTATAAGCAAAGAGAAAGAAATAGGGGAATCCTAAACAAAAGACCAGCACTGGTAGAGTTTTTAGTAGCATTTAGAATAGAAGCTGCCATTAAAAAAGGAATAATTTATAGATCATATAAAATATATCATGATAACTATAAGAATCAATTAGAAGAGGTTGGAAAGGATTGGGAAGAAAGATTGGGCAAACAATTCACAAAGAAATAATGAGAGGATATATGTATGTCTCCCAAATATGCAACAAAATCTAGAAGATTTAGGATTTTTGCTTGGAAATGTTTACATAGATATTGTTATACCCCAATTAGACAGACTCCAGAGAATTTTTCCTCAGGTAGACAGCAAATGTTGGAGGTTTGATGGGGAAGAAAGAGATAATTGAGAGCATATTTTCTGAGAGTGCAGAGAGTTGGCAGACTTTAAGGATTCCATGCAGGATACACTGTCGGAGATGCTGGGTGGGCAGATTGGTATGAGGAGGTAGATGATTTTTCTGAGCTATGATACAGAATCAGGATTGCCTAGACATGGTAAGTCTTTGCTGTGTCTAATTATGGTGGCTGCCAAAAAAGCAATTACTAGAAAATGGAAAGCAAAACTATACCAGCTATACTAGATGTAGTGAATATAGTGACAGAGATAAAAAAAAAACTGGAATTGAGATCTTTAGAAAAGGACAGGAGCAAACTACGTAGGAAAAATGGAATTGTGGTAACAATACATATAGGGGAGGAATGAGGTTAAAAAGAATGCAGGACTTAAATGAGCTATGTAATGTTTGACTGAAAATGCTTGGGTAGATTATAAGTGATATATAATGTTTGCCACTGGGAGTGTGTCAGTATTTATTTATTTTATTTTATTTTATTTATTATTTATTTATTGACATTTGTTGACCGGGAAAGTCCGACTGGGTTAGGAACCCATTTTCAGTGGAGGCCCGGGGAGAAAAGCTACAATAACAGAAATATTCAGTAGAAGAACTAATATCTAACACATATTTAATACAGTGTAATCCTATCAGTAAAGATAAAGATATATTGTAGATGCAAAATATATATCAAAGTATCTTACAGATAGGTGTTTAAATTTTATACAGTACAAGACATATTACATATCATTTTTTTTTTGAGTGAAAGTTAGAAATTAGAGGTTGGGAGGGACGTAACAGAGTGAATATTTTATAGGAATGATAGAAGCAGAGATCTAAAGTCAGAACATAAAAGTGAAGACAATAGTAGCTAAAGGAAAGTTAGGATAATCAGAAGTTAAGGAGTTAAGTGTCAGAATATTTTGTGAAGGAATTATGTTCCTAGTATGAATGGAGAGAGAAATTCCAGGAGAACATTTGGAATGTACCTATTTAGGTGGGAGCAGGGGCAGACATAATTATTAAGTAGAAAGTGTTTAAGGATGAGCTTAAAATTAAAGAAACAGTCTATGGTACTAAAGTTTGTTGGAGGAGACTTCCAAAGCTTTGCAGTAGCATGTGAGTATAGACACTGATCAGCTCTTTTGTTTGGTTTGTGGACTGTTAGGTGTTGTTTATTTTCAGAACGGAGGGCTTGGGTGGAGGTGGAGGGTTTTAGGATGTTTTTAAGAGCAAGGCAACTGTCAGGATATATATAATTTCATGGGCTATAAACAGCTAAAGGCAATCTAGGTAGTGAGGGAATTCAAGCCAGTTAAGTTCTTTTAGGGCTTGGCAATGATGAGATCGATAGGAGTTACCTATGAAAAATTTGACGATTTTATGGTAACAGGACTGTAGCTTGTTTTTAGGAAAGAGTGCAAGTTGGTAAATATGGGGGTACTGTATAGGAGAGAGGGGAGCAGGTATGTATTGGCGGGGGATTTTTTGGTGCAGCTATCCAAGAAATGTTTATGTCTATAAAGCATTCATAATTTATAGTGTGTTTTCTTGATGATATTACGAATGTGATGTTCAAATGTTAATTTATTGTCTGTGGTAACACCTAGCAGCTTGGCTATAGGAACTGTTTCAATCTGTGTGTTATTTAGAGAATATAATTTAAAATCAGATGATAGGGGTTTTACTGAATAGAGCAGAACTTTAGTCTTTTTGGGATTTAGGAGTAATTTGGATTCCCTCAGCCAGGTTTCAGTTGAAGTGAAGGTATCGTATCTTTTTGGGATTTGGAGTAATTGGGATTCCCTCACCCAGGTTTCAACTTAAAGTGAAGGTATCCCATGTGATTTGTTGGAGCTGTTGTATGCTATTTGAGGATGAGATTATGGTAGTATCATCAGCGTACTGGGTAATGGAGCTTAGTGGGGAAGTAGTATGTAGGTTGTTGGTAATGATATTGAAAACTAAGGGTCCAAGAACTGACCCTTGTGGTGCACCAGTTTTGTTGATTTGGTACTCTGATAGACTATTTTGCCATTTTACACACTGTTGATTGTTGGATAGGTAGCTGGTGAATGACTGAAGGGAGGGAGGGGAGCAGCCAATAATCAAAAGTTGGTGAAGAAGTTTATTGTGAGATACTGTGTCAAAAGCCTTTGACAGATCTAATAGCAGTACTGAGATAATGTTACCAGAGTTAATGGATTTGTTCACCGTATCCACAAAGGAGATTAGTTCAGTATTTATACTGTGTGATGGGTGAAAGCCATGTTAGGTGGGAGTAAGTTGGTTGTTATTTTTAAGATGCTGAACTAGTTTCTTGTGTATACATTTTCCTAGGAGTTTGGACAGTGGAGAAAGGATGGAGACTGGTCGATTATTAGATGGTTCATTATAACTGCCTCCTTTGTGTAGAGGGGAGATGATAGATTTTTTTCCAGAGGTTGGGGACATGGGACTCTGTGATATAATGGTTTACAAGAATGCTGACAGGATATGCAATGCTATCTGCAGTGAGTATTTAGGAATTGTGGTGGGAGGTTGTCAGAGGCGTGGGAGTATGGTTTTAATTTCTGAAGGAGTTTCTGGATTAAAGAGGTTGGAATAGGCTGTAGTGAGAAAAAGGTAGGTGATGCAGATGTGGTTTGTTGAGGGGAAGAAGTATTATTTATGTGAGAGCAAGGTTGTTGTGGCAGGGGTGGAGGGGGTTTAAGTTGGAGCTAGAGATAGTAATGGAAGTTGGGTCTGTTATTAATTTGCTTATGCTGTCAATAAAGTAAGTATTGAGCAAGTTTGCTATTTCTGAGGGTGTTTTGTCAGGGCATGGTGAAGGGTTTTGTTCACACCCAGGGCTAAGGACATTTGTGATGTTTTTCCAGAATTGTTTTGGGTTGTTTTTATGGTTAGCCATTTGTTTAGAAAAGTTTTTTTTTTTTGTCTGAATTCACTAGCTTTTTTGCTGTGTTTTGTAGCTGTTTGTATTTGATTAGATTTAATGTGTTTTTCTTGCAATGCCATTTTTTTCAGGCTTTGTCTCTGGTTTGTAAAAGTTGTTTGGTGGTTTTTGTCAGCCAGTATGGAATGTGATGTAAAATGCTTGCAACTAGGATTGTGACAGTGTAGACTGTTTTTATTTATATGAATGTATGATTGCCTGTGTCATAAGTGATGGTTTAATAAAGATATTTCTTGTTTAAAAAAATATTGTTGTCATTTACCACAGTGTTCTGCATTAATTTGCAAAACATTACAACTGTTACATATATTGCATCATTACTAGACTGGATTTCAATTCACATCTCAGCAACATCCTTTGGTTGTAAGTGTCAACCACTTTTTACCTCATCTATATACCAGCATATTCCAACATGTATTAATCAGTAGATACACCTAAGAACTGCAGAAGACAAGAAACAAGTGTTTTGAATAGGACAAACTCCCCTGCACGCTCACTCTCCCACAACTATAAAAATACTAATGCTGAGATCACAAAAACGGGAGAAAAGGACAAATTCCCCTACTCCATTGTCAGCCAGCCTCAGCAAATCACTATTACCCCTCAATCAATTTCAATGTAATGGAAAAAAATGAACCTTCTTCCCCTTCACTGATAATGCAAATCTTCCAACAGAATGGAACACTTACAGGTCATAGAACAAGTGAAAGGTAAAAAACTCTGTTACCTTTCAATTACACTGTGATCTACCAACAAAGTGCAACACTGACAAACTGCAGTGCTAGTGAAAGGAGAAAACCCTTCATTACTCTTGACTTGCACTGCATTCTAACTGTGCAGTGCACCATCAATTTAGTTTATTCAGTGAAAAACATATTGATAGATTGTATTACAACACACTGCTGAACTTTCTGATTAGCTTGTATTTAGATTTCCATGTTACTGATCTTACTGCCATAAATTGCACAGATTAAATTGCATTTTATTAATTGTCTTCTTTGTTGCTTTGTAGCAGTACTGTTTATATGCCTTGTATATGATTATTTTGATTTGTATTGTTGACATTATTTCTGTACTGCTGTTTCATTTGCCTCTTGGCTTTCCTTTAAAAGAGTCCTTAACCAGCATACCATTCTGCTTAATAAATGGAAAAATATGTTTATTTATTTATTTAACATTTGTTTACTGGGAAAGTTCAACTTGGAACAAGCCAGTTTTTAGTGGAGTCCTGGGGAGAAATGCTGCAGATCCATGTCTTTGTAACATGAGAGGAAACCAGAGCAGCCGAAGGGAAACACACAGGAATGCAGGGAGGACATGCAGACTCCACACAAAAGGCACCCTGGCTGAGAATTGAACTGGAGAGCCTCTTGCTGTGAGGTGACAATGCAAACCGCTGCACCACTGCACCGTCTTTCTCTGTGTAGATATATGTATGCATGTGTATATATATGTATATACATTTTGGCACTTTGATGCCTTATGGTTTAAACAAATAACTTGAGTGGAAGGCTTTTCTGCATTAAGTGTTAATTATTAGTTTGTGTTTAATTGTTTTAGTTAATTGATTAATGAAGTGATATTTGTTATTTAAGTGTAGCTTGTGCTACTGTGATGTTAACTCTGTGAAAGGCTTGCTAGCCGAGGCGCTGGAATATTAAACAATTTTGGATTTTATGCTTCTGCAGTTGGTGTTCTTCACTTTCGCTGTGTTTTTTTTTTAATCCTGGTTTCCTGGTATTGAAAACAGTGTTTAGAATGCAACATTAACGCAATATGTTTGATGTAGGAATATCAAATATAATAAAAAGTTTATGGTCAATCCCCAGATGAGAAGCCTCGTGAGTACTTATTTCTGAACTACAACCATGTGATCAACCCTAGTCTAGCATTTTTAGGCCAGTGTCGGACATAGGTAGTGTCAGTGGTGCAGCAGGTAGCACACTTGCCTTTGGTACACAAGGCTGTGGGTTCTATATCCACACCAGGCAGATGGATGAATGTGCCACTCTTCAGATGAGATGTTAGACTGAGGCCCCATCTGCCTCAGTTGATGCTAGCTCAGGTGAATGTAAAAGATCATACAATGAGTGTGTCATCCATCAGATGAGATGTTAAACTGAGACCCACATCTTCCAGAGTTGGTGGTAGCTCAGGTGGGTGTAAAAGATCCCATGGCACCTATTGAAAAGAGAAGGGGTTCTTTATTTATACAGATATTTACAAGGAAATATACTTTCATTATACATAATTTTCCTTCATTTCTAAACATCTCTTTATATATGTATAGACTCACACTCTTTTTTCCACAGCCACCACTTAATTTTCCTTAATGCATTTGGTAATATCCACTTTCCATTGAACATTATTTCATTCAGTCTTTCATTCCAAATTATCCATATAATATGAAGCAGCATTTTATCTAAATTATTAACATGTTCTTTACTATAGCTTCCATAAAAACATTATTCAATCATATTCATATTTATCTGACTGTAATCATGAAATTCTTCAACAATTTTTTATTCTGTTAGTTTTCCCCATAAATGTTTAACTCTTTTACATGTCAAAAAACATGTTCTATTGTTTCTAACTCTCCACAATAAAGACAAATTCTCTCATCTGTTTTTTATATGACATGTTTACCTTTACTGGTAACTTATTAATTTGCAATCTCCATAAAAAATCTTTAATTTCAATATTTTCTTACTTCTTTCATTTCTTTGTTTAATAGCTTTTATCATTTCTTCCATTAAATGTCCCTATGGATTCACACAATAATTTTGCAACATTATATTTTTATAATGTATTTTATTCTATTCCTTCTATCTTTAATTTCTATAATTTTATTTTTCTTGATACATTCTTATATCTTACTTTTTCCATTCTCTCTCTGTTTTGTTCATTTTAATTACATCCCATTTTCTTTTGTATTTCTCCTTAAATATACTTGTGACAAATATATATTCTTTTCCATTTATCTACACCAAAACTCTATGCAAATTTAATGAAGATCCAAATACTATTGAATTTATTAAACTTCACCCCCCCTTTCTCCTGTTCCATATACAATACCCCTCTTTTCCCTGGATTTAATCTAGACCCCCAAATTAACTTAAACTTAATTTTATAAACTTTTTCTCCATCTCTCGTGGTATCATGTATGCACTAGCTATATATGACAATTTTCCCATCCATATTGTATTTATCACATGTACTTTTTTATGAAAGGACAATCTATACGTAAACCACATAGTACCATATCTTTTTAAATCTCTCAGTACTTTCTCCCATTGTTCTTTCAACATATTATCTTCTCCAAACTTGACTCCTAGTACTGATATTTTTTTCCTTTTCAGATTTTATTCCTTCTATCTCCTTATCATCTCCAAAAAACTTACATTGTTCTTTGTTAATTGTTAATCCAACTTCTCTCAATCTGTCATTCATCTTCATAACTACCTTTTTAATTTCTTCTCCATTTTTGGCTATTAAAATTATATCATCTACATGCGTCATAATAACAGGATGTATCACTTCCATTTCTTGTATACATCAAATCTTTTTCATTCCTTCATTCCTGTTATTAAACTGTTCATTGCCATTGCAAACAAAGCATTACTCACTTTAATCTTTGTATTTTTATACAGTTATTAACAAACTTTCTTTATTTTTATACTACAGTTATATTCTCCATAATCTGCCATAAGATGTGATGCTCTACTTAAATGCATTATCAGTATCAGCTACTATTAATTTCACTTCATTTTTTTTCTTTTTTATATCATCTACTGTTTCTCTAATTACTATTAAATTCTTGGCTAGTTTTCCTTTAACTCCATAAATTTCTGCTTCTTTTACACAATTCAACTTATTTTCCAAGCTTTTTTGTAATATTTCATAAAAAGTTTATCATCACAAATATTGAACATTACTGGTTTCCAGTTTTTAATTTCATTTGTTTCCCTTTACATCCAAATAAATCTCATAACACCTCTGAATATTTCTGTATAATTAATACCACGATTTAACCATTCATTAAAAATGTTATTAACATTTCCTTTTGCCATTGTATTAAATCCTTATGCATTAAATATCCTATACCATCTGGTTCAGCTGATTAATTCATATTTCCTACCTTTATAACCTTTTCAAATTTTACTTTTGTAATTTATTTTTCTATTTTTTTATTTTCTTCTGTAAACCGCTTTACTTTGTACTGTTCTCTCCTGTTTCTTTATTTCTTTTTTACCATCTCTTCCACATACCTTTCCACTATATTTATTGTACTTGTCTGCTTTATTTCAACTTTTCCTAGTTCGCCTTTCATCTCTCTCATTATACCTTTATCTTCCTTTACTCTTCTTTTCTTAAATATGGTGAAACTTTTTTCCTTGTAAAAATATTTTTGCTTATATAATAAAGCTTTAATTTTATCTTGATTGTTCTTCTTTTCTATAATATTCTCTTTCATTCCTATCAAGGCTCCATAAAACATCTTTTTGCATTTCTCTATACATGTTTTTTTTCTTTCTGTCTTTTACTCCGTTCCCATATTACATGCATCCCATATTATAGTTTTCTTTGAATACAATCCACAATTCTGACCAGTTTAAAAAAAAATCT
The DNA here is from genome assembly GCF_019279795.1 of Protopterus annectens. Classification (NCBI taxonomy): domain Eukaryota; kingdom Metazoa; phylum Chordata; order Ceratodontiformes; family Protopteridae; genus Protopterus; species Protopterus annectens. The sequence continues at coordinate 286,407,083 of NC_056750.1, read as the reverse complement.
GTGTTAAATGATCTTTCGAAAGCCCTATTTAACTTCTTGACCTTTTTCATTCCATTCCTTTTTATTAACTCTCTTCATTCCTTTTTCTATTTTAATATATTCTTTCTTTTCATCTATCTCAGTCCATATAGCTAAATGGTCAGAAAAAACTGTTTCCACTGCTGCTTTTATTACTGTTTTCATTGAAAACAAGAAATAATCTATTCCCATTTTAAATTTACCTCTTTGATATGTATTTTTTCCTAAATTCCATATCTTTAGATCTCCACATTTAATTTTTTTCTTTCAGTGTTTTTTTATCTGATCTGTTTTCTTTTTTCTTTTGTCTGATATCACAATTAAAGTCTCCCATTATTATTATATCCATATTCACTATAATGTAATCTGATATTCTTCAAAATAAATTTTCCCTTTCTTTATATATCACATATGTGTATACTGCCATTAGCCTATACATTTTTCTTTTCCTCCTAAAATCCATTACTATTAACCTTCCTAATTTTACTAAAGTGTAATCTAATGCATGTATTCCTTTCTTATATACTACAGCAATTCCTGAACATTTTTCATAACCCAAATTCCATATTATATTTCCCGCCCATAATGTTTCTGTCTGTGATCTCTCTTTACTTAATAATCTAATATTTTCTTGTACTATCAGCTCTACTTCACACATCTCACACTGCTTTATCACTTCTATCCTTCTTATTAGATTATTTATACTATTAACATTAATAGATAAGATTCTAAGATTATTTGTTGTCCTTCTGTTACTTATACTATTTTTTTTCTTTTATATCAATTTCCTTTCATTCCTACATATTGGAATTTTGTTTTCCTATATTTAAGTCTTTTCCCAATAGACTTTTTCTTTTTAACCATTCTCTAATTTATTTGTTCTCTATCACTAACTTCTGTCCCAGTACCTCATTTCCCATCCACTTTTTGTGTGTTAATGACTTCTTGATCTAGTTCTTTATTTTATATTATCTCTTCTTATACTTCCTCTTGCTATGATTGTTCTTTCTCACAGCACTATTAAAATCGACATTTATCAAACTTTGTGCATTATTTTACCATTTTCCATTTTTAAAATGACAATACAGTCCCAAGTCCCTGTCCACAGTCCTTTGTTATCTTCATTACAATAATTCTTCAACAAATATTTCTTAACAGTCTGTTTTTCAGTTTCATTTCAGAACTATAAACTTCTTTTTGCATTTCTCGAAAAAAGGTTATATATATTTATTCAATATAACTTTTTTTTTTCATAATTAGCCAAGAAAGTTTGTAAAATTTGAGCTGTCTCAAAAAAGTCACAAAAAGTATCTTCCTTTATTAAAATGAAGGCTGTTACCTCCTGTGCCCTAAGGGCACAACAGTTTTGTCCTAAATTTGTTACCTGTCCATTTCCAACTCTTCCTTGGTTTGAATCCTTACTAAGAACTGTTTTCTACTTCCTCTATCTTCTTTTTCTTCTCCCTTCTGACTTCTTTTTGCTCACCAATGACCTCTGCAGATGATCTTTTCTGCATTTTCTTTCATTCCTCCTGGTGTATTCTTTCTTTCATATCACCCCACAGTAGTTCTTTCCATGTTTCAAGTTCACTCTGTTCCTTTAATGCATCCAGATAATAATCCCAATATTCAAAACTCTTTCAACCACACTCAAAATAGCTCTGCCCTCCTAATCATTAATATCGATTTAAGAAGCAGTCTAAATAAAATTGCCAACTTCCACTCTACCCTCACACATTACTCCCCAGATATAGCAGTCATAACAGAAACCTGGTTAAAGCTGCACATCAATAACAGAGAGATCCTAACCCAAGGATACAGTATCCATAAACTCGATAGACTTCACAAACGCATTGGCAGCATTGAAATTGTATATAGACAGGCATCCCTCTGAACTAACTAATTCAGAGATACTAGTCTGCCAAATCCAACTAAATACTAACAAAAGCATCATCATCATAGCAGTCTATACACCACCTGGTAATAATACTACAACAGTAGAAAAACGTCTTAGTCAGACTGCCTCCACTTTTAAACAAGAAACTATCTTATTTCAACCTTGATTTGTCAACCTGTTCCTTTGAAAACATAACCAGCCATATTAATATCTTTGGCTTCTCCCAAATACTCTGCTCCCCTACTATACTTAACAAACACAGCAATTAGCAGTCCATTCTAGAATACACCCTAACAAATAGGCCCTTGCTATGCCAACACTCTGGCTGTCTCCCAGACATCTTCAGTGACCATATGCCCTCTTATCTTATCAGGCACCGAGCCTACCTTACCAAAAATATAATAGATACATATCTACAACAAAAAGTAATTTCCACTGAAAATATTTAACTCTCTCTTGAAGCAATGTGACTGGTCCCCTCTAAAACATCTCCAGCTAGATAATGCAGTCTAGTACTTCAACAATAAATTCCTTGATACCCTTAATCTAGTTCCCATTAGAAAATTTTGTGTAAAGGCTAAACCAATCCCATGGGTAACTAAAGAGACAAAACAACTCATGAAACAGGGAGACAAGACCTGGTCTCAGTAACAAACAACCAAAAACCAAACCACCGTACTAAATTAGTCAGCTAAGAAACTCAATCAAAAAAGAAATATAAATGACAAAAAAACTTACTATACAATAATCCAACAAAAAATATTGTAGCAACCCCCAAACATTCTGGAGCACCATAACACAACTCTTAAACCCCAGACAACGCACTACCCCAAACCCTAAGTTCCTCTTCTAACTCAACTGAAAATATAGCCACCCAATTTAACTTACACTTTACAAATTCAATATAATCCCTACTAAATAACAACACCCCATTAATTATTAGCTCCACCTCAACTTCCCAGACCAACTCTTTTACAATTAGACCTATCCAAACCAGCTAAATAAAAAAACGTCTCAACAAATTAAAACCATCATCACTTGCAGCTGACCTTCTCCCTAGTGAATTTCCCAAAATAGCTGCCGATGCCATAGCATACCCTGTCTACCTATCAATAAACCATTCCATCATTAAACAATACATTCCCCAAACTTTGAAAAATCTCTTACATTATCCCCTTGCACAAAGGTGGAACCCAATTATCTAACTACAGATCCATGGATATACTCCCACCCCTGGCCAAAATCCTTGAGAAATGCATATAGTCACAACTAGTGCCATACCTACTAAACAATAACCTTCTATCTAATTCCCAGCTTGGCTTTAGACCTAAACATAGTACCACTACTGCTCTTATAAGTTTTACAGACACAGTCAACCAGTTTATAAACAAGGGCCAAATTGCAGTTTCTGTCTTCCACGACATGTTAAAAGCTTTTGACAAAGTTTCCCATCAAAAATTGCTCAATGCACTAGCTTCCTTTAACTCTCCCTACCAGCCATCTCATGGTTCCACAGCTACTTGGCTGAACGATATCAAGCAGTCAGGTGCAAAACAAAATCTCATCCTTTTTCCCAGTCTCAATGGGTGTACCCCAAGGCTCAATTCTCAGACCACTTCCCTTTATCTTTTTTACCAAAAATCTCAGTATAGCCACAAATTCAGCAACTAGTATACAATATGCAGATGACTCAAAACTCATATGTGCAGCCTTGTCTTTTCCCAAGCTCTTACAAATAACTCAAAAATCTTTTACAGACATAGAACATTATCTATCAGAATTAACTCATACTTAACCCCAATAAGACCAAATTAATGCTATTTTCAAGTTACAAAACAGCTCAGCCTCCCACCCCTCTTGTTATCTACTTCTTAAACAACATCAAAATTGAACGAGTAAACCAAACTAAACTGCTAGGTGTAACTATTGACAGTTCACTCAAATTTGACAAACACATAGCCCAGTCAATCAAAAAATGTACACATCAAACTTGGCTCACTGTGTAGAGCCAACCCATTCCTCATTCAAAGCTCCAAACAGGCCATAGCAAGAACTCATCTACTATCCACTCTGTTATACACCTCCCCAATCCTTATAAATACAAGAAGAAAATATGTATGCAAATTAGAGTCCTGCTACAATAAAATAGCCAGATTTGCCTCCACTACACAAACAGATCACACCACTGCACAGCTCTCCTGCAGCTAGAATAGCTTGAATTTGGAAATCTTTTACCTGTTAACCAGCGTAATTGCCAACACCATCATACACCAACCTGATAATTGCCTTTTCTACAAAAACTTAGTCCAACCATACACCAACAGTAGATCCCTCTGATCATCTGATAAGCTTCTACTTGAGGTCACTAGAGCAAACAACAGTCAAGGGGATGCTCCGTTCTCCAAACAAATATCTAAAACATGGAACTCTACTCCCCAGCATGTACTTCAGACAGCTAACCCTACTAAATACAAAAGGCTCCTCAAGGATCACCTAACAAATAACTGGCTATGTTCCTATACCACACCATGCTGATTATACCAAGCTGCTTCTATCACCCCTCACCCTACTTTTAATCCAGTGCTACAAATTCAGAGAATATATCTGAACAGTGTGTCATCAAATCAACCAAAAATCTTATGTGCTTGCACCTTTTTCAACAGCCTCAAACAGCTTACAAACTATTCTTTCCTCTTGGACTGTATTGTTATACCTTATATTTTTTTCCTTATCTAGCGTAACTTACTTTAATCAACATTTTCATAGGTTCATAGGTAGGTACTAGGCTGTCGGCCCTAGGGCCTATACAAGCCTAGCCATAACAATTCCCTGGGTATTGCTTCCCACAAATATTTACTTTCCTGGACCTCTGTCTAGCAGGGCTACTGATGTGATCTCTGGGGTGAATTTCCTAGCTCCTATCCAGTCATCAAGGTTCCTCTTGAAAAGGGCCATTGAGGTGCTCTGCCTGACATGTATGGGCAGCCTATTCCAGAGTCTAGGGAGTCTCTGGGTCAGGAACCTATCCCTCCAGCATGTTCTATTCATGGTGATGACAAGGTTAAGATCCCTGGAGCGTGTGGCTTGGAGGGATTGGGATTTCTTTAAGTGTAGCATGTCCAACAACTCTGGATTTGACATGGCCTTGTATGTTAGGCAGAGATCGCCTCTGAGTAGGCGATATGTGGCAGAGTATAGCTGGAGTTTCTTTAGACGGTCAGCATAAGGCATCTGCTTTAGGCTTGTGAGTCTTTTTGTGAGGTATTTCTGCAGCCTTTCTAGTTATTGCAGATGTCTTATGAGGTACATACCAAATGGGGCATTGTATTCTATAATAGATCTAATGAGTGATGAGTACAGAGGGACAATGACCTCCTTTTTTCTGGATGGAAAGCCCTTAGTGATGAGGTGTGCCACGTAGAAGGATTTTCTAACTGTTGTGGCTATGTGGTTATCAAAGGTGAGACCACTGTCCACCTGTGTCCCTAGGTCTCTTATCACACTTATAGTGTTTAGTGTACTGCCACTTATGTGGTAGTTCACAGGTACATGGTTTTTCCCAAAGGGGACAACTATACATTTGTTGGCATTTAGCTTGAGCCCATGGCTCTGGTACCAGGCATCTGTTTTGGTAAGGCCCTTTTGTAGTATATCCACATCATTTGGGGATTCAGTAATGGCTCCCAGCTTGCAGTCATCTGCAAACTTTGTAAGCCAGAGTTCCTTAGTGTTGACCTGTACTTCAGAGAAGTAGATGCCAAACAAGAGTGATCCCAGGACAGAACCCTGCGGTATACCACTTGTCACTTGTCTGGAGCTGGATTTGGAGTTGGCTACTTTTACAGTGTGTGTTCTGTCAGTAAGCCAGTTTGCAACCCATCGAGTGACGTAGGGATTAATGCCGAACTTAGTAAGTTTATCTATGATTCCAGAGTGGGAGATAGTGTTGAAAGCCTTGGCGACGTCCACGTAGGCTGTGTGAACCACCTTACCCTCGTCCACGGCTCTGGAGACTGGTTAGAAGAAGTCGATCAGGTTCAGGAGGCAAGATCAGCCCTTCACGAACCCAAACTGGGTGGGGTCCAGTGTTTGAAAGTTGCCAATGTCTTTGTTTATAAGTTCCATGATAATACGCTCCATGGCCTTGCAGATCAGGCTCATCAGACTGATGGGGTGGTAGTTCCTGGGATCCAAAGTGAATCCCCCTTGTGGAGTGGGATGACTGTAGCTGTGCGCCACTTTGTGGGCATGAAGTCTGAGGTGAGGCTATGATTAAACATGACACATAGGTGAGGTGCCAGTTCATTTTGTAGTTCATGCAGTACACAGCTCGGGATGTCGTCTGGTCCCATGGATGCTGTATTCTTGGCTTTGGAGAGTGCTTCTTTTACCTGAGTGGCCGTGATTACTGGAATTTGGCATTCTTTTGGTATTGAGATGGGCCCTTTAGGGGGTGAGAGGGGGGTGAATTTGGCACTGAAGTAAATATTGTGGGAAGAAATAGCCAGGGAATTGTTATGGCTAGGCTTGTATAGGCCCTAGGGCCCTATGAACCTATGAACCTATATCCAGTATATCTAGTGCCATTCTGCTGTAGCTCAGAGGAGATCTGAGTATTGCCATTTAGATTCTTCACATAGCTATATAATGCCTTGTGGTTGTGTTTGGAATCTTTGGCAATTTTGTTTTCGTAACTAGCTTTGGAAGATTTTATGAGGGATCTCACCTTTCTACTGAGGCTGGTAAGGGAGCTTTTTTGAATCCTGGGTTCTTCCAGTTTTATGCATCAGTTTCTTCTTTCTGTTGTACAGCTTGTTTATGGCAGGTGACCACCAGATTGGCTTCCTTTTTTTAGAGGACAGCGTCTTGGTTCTATTTGGGATAGCTTGGTCCATGCATGAGTGAATGTGCTCGTACAGCACTTTAGTGTAGGATTCAGCTGTTGAACTTCCAGTTCTCACCTGCATGGGTGTCATGAAGTTTGTTACTTCTGACTTGATAAGCATGAAGTTGGCTTTGGAGAAGTTGTTTACAAAGGTTTCCTTAAAGGGAGATGGGGGTGGGATGTGGATGTCAAAGGTGATTAGCTTATGGTCTAATCTGACCAATGAGGGGGTGACCACTGGTCTGGAGCATCGATCTCCCATGCTGGTAATGACCAGGTCTAGAATATTGGTATCCCTGGTTGGACTATGAATTAGTTGCTCTAGGGTGTTGGAATTTATGAATTTTAAGATCCATTGAGCAAAGGTGTTGATACAGGAGTAGTTTTCCCAGTTAATGGCAGGGTAGTTGAAATCACCCAGTATTATGGTGTTTGGTTGTATCTTAATATTTTCCAGTATGTTTAGAAAGGTGTAGTGAGAATCTACCTAGTGTTAGTTGCACCTGGAGAATTTCAGATACATTGTGTTGGGCAACCAGCCTGGAGGTGTGAATATCCTTGGTGAATATAGACACTCCTCCACCTTTAGTGTTTCAGTCCTGGTTTGGTGGCCAAAACGTGTGGTATGAGTTGTAGCCTGGTATTGCAGGGGTGCTCTCTGGAGCTTTGAACCAGGTCTCACTTACTGAACAGATATCGATGTTCTCCATTTTTAGGAGAGCCTCAAGAGAGCACATCTTGAGGTTTAGACTTCAAGCATTGAGTAGCATTATCTTCAGATTTTGCTTGGTTGTACCTGTTACAGTGGTAGTTTTGACCTTTGAACCTTGCCTAAAAAAGGCACTATAGGGGTGGCAAGAGCCTTAGCCAGTAATCTGAATCCCAGGGGCGACAGGTGCAAACCATCTCTTGCAAAGCATCGTGGTTTGTCGATCATGTCGTTCCAGGCAGACAGATATTGGATCCCCTTTGAATGACACCAGAAGCTTAGCCAATTATTGAATCATTTTGTCCCTGTACTGCGGTATCATTCTGGGCGATGGTAGGATGCTAATCAGGGCTAGGGTCATACCTACCTAGGCTACATGATCCTTGAGCTCTTCCATGTCTTTTTTCATGTAGTTCAGGGAGATACGTCTCAAGTCATTCACTCTAACATGGACAATGACAGAGTCATGTTTGTACCTGTTGTGGAGTGACTTGAGTGCATGCGTTATGTGGCGGATCCTGGCACCCAACAGGCAACTAACTTTAGTTTTCTCCTTGTTCAGCCCTTCTTCTTTCTCTTCTTTATTTGTATTAAATGCAAATAATATCAGTGACCACTTTAAAAGTCCATGTTAAACAGAGAAATGTTTCTATGTTCCCAAGTACTCATGTTATTTTCTGTTAAGACACACATACAGCTGCTATTTTGATTTTATGGTAATCATGTTGATTTTTGTATCAGTAGAGTTAATCTGTAAATGTTTTGCCATTGAGCTTTTCTCATGGGCCTCCACTGAAAATGGGCTCCTGGCCCAGTCGGACACTCCTGATAAACCAATGTAAAATAAATAAGTAAATAAAATCCCACAACCCTCCCAACTGGAGGGTTGTAATTACAATCCCTTCATCTCAAACATATAGTCTCGAGTCCTTGAATAGCTCCCTTTGGAACAATTCCTCCATATTTTCAACACAGTCTCCTTCTCTTACCTCCTTCACAAACTCTTTTTCTTCCTTTTCCTCAAACAGCAACATGGAGTCGGCATTTGTCTCACCTCCCTTCCAGTCAACTATCATGTTTGCATACGATTCTCCCAGCTGTCACTGTGCTAGGAATGGATGCTTGCACTCATTAGTCACATACACTAAGTGTTCCGAAAAGAGAAGGGGTCCCTTATTTTCAATACTTATTTAAAATATATACAATTTTTCTTATTTACAATATATACAGTTTATCTCATTCACAATATTTATACATTATACACAAAATTTAAACAATTTTATAAACAGATATTTGAAATAATGCATTCCTTTTTATCAACTTAATTTCATTTTTCATTACTGGACCCCCTCATTCCATCTTCCACAAACAAAATCTTTTTGTTTTAAAGTTTTTGCTTGATTCCATCTTTCATTGAAAACAATTCCTTCACTCTTTGATTCCATATCATCCACATTATAGGAAATATCTTTTTAATGATTCTGTTAACATAATTTCTTAATTTTTTGCCATAATGTCCACACTCAATCATATCCATATTTAGACTATTTACATCTGTATAATTCTCTAAATATTTCAAATCTATCACCTTATTCCATATTAATTTAACTCTTACATCTCAAGAAAACATGTTTACTAGTTTCAAATTCTGTCCAGTATAAAAAATGTATGTTGTTTTTGCTTTTATATGGCATATTTGCTTTTACTGGTAATTTCTGTATCATTAGCAACAGAAGATCTTGACATTCCCATATATTTTTATATCTTTACATTTTTGCCTTAATGGCAACCCTCTTTTCTTTACACACGTCTTTCCAAGGATAACTGTAACAAACTTTGCCTTAATATTATACCATAGCTTCCTATCTTTTTCAAATTCATTAACCTTTAACTTCCAAACCACAATTTTGTCCTGATAATTATTCATTTCGTCATTTTCATATAATCTTCTTGTCTTAGAACTTATAATAGTCATCCATTCATTACTATATTTAGCTTTTAAAATTCTCACCAGTAATGAATTGTCATTATCTTTCAGACTTCTTAATAGTTTAAACTAATTTTTAGAAGCTGCATACTCTATAGGATTTAACAATCCTAAACTACCACCTTCTTTTTTCATATATAAAACTCCTCTTTTAAATGGATTCACTCTTGAACCCCAAATAAATGTAAATATAATACTACAAAATGCTTTCTTAAAAGCCAATGGGATTCTGAAGACACTCGCTGGGTAAGTAATTCTAGGCAGTAAAATCAAATTAAGTGAGTATATATTTTTTAAACAGATAGTCTGAAGGTCCTCCAAAACATACACTTGTTTTCATGACTTTTAATTTTTCTTCCCATATAATGTTTTTATCTTGTCTTTTCCCAAACATTAAACCAAGTGGTTTTATGCTTCTCCTATTAAAATTGCTACTTCCCAGCATATCATCATAACCTAAATCTACACTTTTATTTTTATTAATGAAGAAACCTATTTCTTGTATAATTTCCTGTAAATAACTAATCACATTAACCATAGCTTTCTGATTTCTTGTAATAAGAATAATGTCATCTGTGTACTACAACATAGTCAGAACATTTATACCTTTATTAGTTATGTATTCCATATCTCTCTTCCGTATATTAACCTTGGTCAAAATAACGTTCGTTACTAAAACAAAAATAATACATTGCAATGGGAAATTTGTCTTATCCCTTTTCAAGCACAATTTCTTTACTAAGACACACATTTATTATTATCCTAGCTATATTCAGCCTATAAGCAGTAACACAAACTGTTTTTATCTTATCACTTATATTATGGGCATTAAATATTTTCCATAGGATGTAATGCTAAACTGAACCAAAAGCTTTGCTTAAATCACCCACCATTAGTTTTGTTTGAACCTCCTTATATAAAATATCATCCACTATTTCTCTAATCATTAACAATAAATCTTGTACATTTTTACTTTTTTTCCATATTTATTTTTTATTTACAGTGTTTCTTACCTTACTTTCCATTCTTTTTTGCAAAAGTTTCAGAAATATATTATAGTTGAGTCTATATTACATCCTTGAAAAACTTCTTCAGCGAATGCCTGTTCGCCAACCAATAAACAGAAAAATTCAACTTCGAATGGCCGTTTCAGTGAATTTTTTCCTAGGAGAAGATATTGCTTGGCTAATGGAAAAACAGACAAACTTTCAAAACCGTCAAAGTGGGGGGCTGTGCCTCCATGCCCCTCATGCCCCCCTAAGTATACCAACTCCAAGATCACACTACAGTGGGGAAAAGGGCAAATTCCTGATGATGGCCAAGCTTTTTTTCCCCTAGGAAAAAATTTCCTGAAACGGCCATTCATGGGAGTTATATTTCACTGTTTATTGGATGGCGAACAGGCATTTGCTGAAAAGGTTTTTCAAAGATGTAATATAGACCCTTGTAGTCAGTGTTATTCAATACTATACATTTCCAGTTCTATAGTTCACACTTGTTTTCTTTTTTTCCATATAAATGTTATTATACAACTATACAGATCTTTATATTGAAGCCCTTCCTTAGCTCTTCATTTAATACTTCTAAAAAAAATTGTTTTTTTTTTTTTTTTTGAATTATTGTCATATCCTTTACATTTTATAGTCTATCCCATCCGGACCTGATACAGATTGCAAATTTACTTTTGCTAAAATATTTTCTAATTCTTCCATTTTTATCTTTTTTTTTCAAAACCCCTATTATCTTCCTCTTAAAAATGTATACTTTCCGTTCCTTAGTACATTGTGCATTTTTCTCTAAAATTTGACTTAAATCCTTCCACTATTTCCATAATCTTATCTTGTTTAGTTTGTACTATACCTGACCTATTGTCTCATGATACCATAATTTTCATTAACAATTTTACTCAAATAACGTGGAATTTCTTCCGTCTTTCCTTGCAAAAATATGATTGTTTATATAACAAATACTGTATTTCTTTTTTATTTAAATTGTATAGCTCCTTTTCATTAATAAAGTACCTTTCTTCAAACTTTTCTTGGTAATCACAAATAACCTTACTTAATTGGTTATAACATATTGTCACCTTTAAAAGGCAAGGCAGTACAGCAAACCAAGAAAAACGAAAAACCGGAACTCCAAGGCCAGGCAGGACTGCAGAGCAAAAACTTTATTCCAAAACTGCAAGGCAGTGTAAACCACAATTGCACAATTAAATCCACAAGGTATTTCATATATAAATCCACAAGGTTAAGCGCTTTCACCCGGAACCACCAGGCTTCATCAGAACAATTCCACAGTTAACAAAAAGCTTTAAATACAAGCACCAATCAAACAATCAACACCAATTAATCAGCTATCAAAAAAAAAGTTCCATTTTAAACAACAATGTGCAATCCTATCTAGTAAAAATCTTGTATTTTCTAAAATATTTAGTCTGCTTCAATAATAAAATTATACAGTTATAAATAATAAAATAACCCTCAGTTCTAACTAGTACGCTATCATAAATATATAGACTAAAAAGTCAGTATAAAACAGTGTTGTGCAAATGGGTATATTTAATTATACTTAAAAAGGCCCTAGCCATGAGTATCACTGTATATAACCATATTGATCCCCAGGGAGGTTGCTGGGAAGGTAAATTAAGTATAGGGTTCCAGCAACTGAAATTAGATTTTGGAAGAACCCCGGGTTTAAATGACCAAATAAGTATCAACAGTGTTTTGAAACTAAGGGCAGCTAAATTATAATAAGGAATATATACATATGCTTTTATTTATCACAATTATTATAGTTATATACAGTGATACTCATGGCTAGGACCTTTTTTAGCATAATTAAATATACCATAAAACATTTGCACAACACTGTTTTGTACTGAATTTTTAGTCTATATATTTATGATAGCGTACTAGTTAGAACTGAGGGTTATTTTATTATTTATAACTGTATGATTTTATTACTGAAACAGAATAAATATTTTAGAAAATACAAGATTTTTAGTAGATAGGATTGCACATTGTTGTTTAAAATGGAACTGTTTTTTGATAATTGATTAATTGCTGTTGATTGCTTGATTGGTGCTTGTATTTAAAGCATTTTGTTAACTGAGGAATTGTCCTGATGAAGCCTGGTGGTTCCGGGTGAAAGCGCTTAACCTTGTGGATTTATTCGTGAAATACCTTGTGGATTTAATTGTGTAATTGTGGTTTACACTGCCTTGCAGTTTTGGAATAAAGTTTTTGCTTTATATTCTTACTTTCCTCTTTTTGTATTTTCCCAGCTTAAATAACACTTTTTATATTTTTGTTTAAACAATAACCACCACTCAGACCAGTCTTTCTAAAAACACCTCATGTGTACATGATTCTTTCATAAATTTAATACATCCATCCTCCCTTATCTATCCCATTTAACCTCATTAATCCTTTTTATTCCGTTTCCTATTTTTATATAGTCAGAATTGTTTTCTAAAGTAATCCATATAGCCTTGTGATCTGAAAAACTTGTCTCTAATACCCCTTCATCCATAATTTTCAACCCTGCTGAACCTAGAAAATAATTTGTTTCTGTTTTATATTCACCTCCCCTATAAGTCCACGTACTGTTATTCCAAATATTTAAATTCGCACATCTTATGATATCTAACATCACTTTGACATCAAATGATTTATTTTTATTTGACCTTATATTACAGTTAAAATTTCCTGCAATAATTAAATCCGTGTTAAATCCTGCATACTGAATTATATCTTTAAACATCTCTTCTCTCTCTTTCTTTGTTGCAAATGCATAGATTGCTATGATTTAAAAAAAATGGATTTCTCCATCCTATATTAAGAATGGTAGCGTGACTATAGTAATAAAGTAACATCTAAAACTTTTATCATTTCCTTATACAAAATAACTATTCCTAAAAAATGTCTCTCTCTTCAAATTAAAAATGACATTTTCCCTACCACATTTTCAGTTGTCATCTCTCTTCATTTGTTAAAAACCTAGTATCTTCTAAAATAATAATGTCACTATTCTGTCTCTTACACTGTTCAAGAATATGTATTCTCCTTACAGGATTCTTTAAACTATTAACATTTAATGCAGTTACTTTAAACAAAATGTTCACTTTTTTTCTGTTTTACATGCAAAATGTATATGTATATATTTATATATATTTTTTGATTGCCAAATGAACTAAGGTTGATATATTTCCAGCCATGTAGTATATTGTCTTGGATAAAAATCACAGACTTAATAATCTGGTTAAATAAGAGGTACCACATCATTATAAATTTTATATAAAGTACATAAGGGTTATATATTATTATGACAGCTACTAAGTAGGGCAGGATCAGCTCGAATGTCACACTGATGGGGGAAGGGATGTGAATTTAACATGTGTACCAATAACACTTTGTTTTACAGCACAATAGACCACTTCCATGCCTGATAAAAAGTATATATATATATATTTAGAAAGCTTGTGAGGAAATTATTACTCTGTTTTTGTTTTACTTGAATCGCTTGTCTGTGTACTTAATAAAGGATTTTCGACTGGAAACAGACTGCCTGCCTTGCTTGGATTACTTTCGAATACTTAGTAATGTTGTACAATTATATATTTAATAATATAATATATAATAATTATATATTTTCTATTATTATTTTTTGTTTTGTTTTGACTTAAGACGAGTTTAAGTTCGCTACAGTGATTAACTAGAAATATATGGACTGAAAATCTTCCACACAGAGAAGTTTCTTACACTGTTTTGTTTTTGGACCCACTGCACTTTAGTGGATAGTTTTGAGACTTCAGGGATACCACAGAGATTACTTGTAAAAAGAGTAGGTGAAGATCCCCAATGCCGTGACCAAATTTCCCCTCTAGTATAAATACCACCTTGGGTCTCCCCCAAAAAGAGGCTACTAGCCTAGTGGGACTAACACAGTCAAAAAATGCTGTTAATTCCACAGAAGAGCACTTCATTTTGCCTGCTGTCCATATCGCTGTCCCTAATTTTGCAGAAAGTCCCTGATTTTGCCTCGTTTATTTGCTCTGTCCCTCTTAAAAGTTTTGAATTGTTGGTAAATCACTGAGAATTACAACCAGTCAGTAATGCCAGACAGAGTTTCATACTGTTCAGAAAGTGTGTGCTGATGCAAAACCTATTATTTTATTTTCTTTTTAAATAAATTTTGATTAATGCTTAAAAACTGTCCCTGATTTGATTCTTTGTCCTCCCTTTATTTTTATTTTTTTTTGGAATTCTTTATCAAAGAAATTGAGAGGTATGCTGCTGTCTGTTCAGCAGTGCTAAGTGCTTAACCAACTTTCAAAGCTGGTAAAATACTTTACCCTCCTATAGTTTCTCGATTTCTGTGTTCTCCTTCTTTCTTTTATTTCCTTTTTTCCCTCTGTAACTGGTAGTACACAAAGCAGATAAAGCTCCATGCACTACAAAGAATCTTGATCAGGTCACCAATCCTAATCTTTTGTTATATGTTCTTGACATGGCTGCCAAGATTCAACTTCCCAGTGAATTTATTGGCATCCATGTCCCAAACACATAATAAGCTGGTTATGATCAGAAACCCAGTCCTAATAGCCTATATAGTAGCTACCTACACTGATCAAAACTGACAGGGTGAAAATATTTTTGCAGTTGATACAAAAATTGTAGAATATTATCAGGATAATTATAAATATTAATACAATACAATAAGTTTGAAGTTAATATAACAAAGGAGGCATACTGCAGCATGCATCTAAGATTCGGACAAAAACAGTATTTGCATTATTTACAATATAATTAACAAGTCAGTAAGAAAGCAAAGAAGAAGAGTAACGTAAGGACAGATAGAGGAAGAAGGAATGTCATAGATATTAGGTAACATGCAGACCTGAGCAAAAAAATAATAATACCATTGAAATAAAACCACAGCAAGAAAGAATTAATTTACTAAAAGTATAACTTTAATAAATAACTAATGTTCATTAAGTGCTTTTGTTCAAACCTGAACATCATCAGAATGAATAATAAAAGCAAAGACCTTTAAATACCAAAATGTTGCATGATTATTTGCGGCCAGTAAAAATTCTTATAAAATTATAGTTATAAATGTTAAAAACACAGAACAGTATAAAAAACTCATAAAATTGTTCCTAAGTCCAAAACTACAGCATGTAACTCACAGTTTTGCTGTGTTAGGCTTCAATACATTATTGATAGAAATACATAGAATTACACCAGGTACCTTGGAAGTAATAATAGTTTCCAAAATAATTTTCATTATTCAAACATTTCTTCCCAGCATCCTCCTCTTTCATTGGGTATAACTTTATATTATTTTAGTATAATAATCCTTGGCTGTGTTAGAGAGGCTTGCAACCAGTCATGACATTAGCTATCTAGCATCCTGTAATTTTGGGTGCTGTCACTTGACTTGTGCATTTAGCCCTTGTACCTTTATTTCCATTTCCTTGAATTCTGTTCTGTAACTGAAGGAGATTAGCAAATATTATTCCTCATCACTAGCTTGATGTGTTTGGATTTCTGTTCATTTCATTGTAGAAACAATATGTATATGTACCTATGAAATGCATTTATTTACTCTAAGCTCTATAAGTAGACAGTGCACTGAAAGAATGTCAACTCTAGTAAACTGTCTTCTGTGTTCTTGCATAGATAAACAGATGTTCTTGATTGTGGCTGATTGCATGTGATACACTAAATTATATTCCTCATATGGTTACCTATTTTTATTGATGAAGTAAAAAATTCATAATGTATATAGATGCTGAAGCCATTGTCATCCATAAGAAATTAGTCTGGTATTTGCCAGACTCATAATGGCATTCCTTTTGGTCTCCTTTGATATGTGTCTCTAGCTAATCACTTCTGATTATATTTTTAATCACAGAGCAGATTTAATTTTTCATCTCTGCCACTAGATACATAGGGCTGCTTTTGTAGTAGCTAGAATGAAACTAATTTATATAGGTCTGTGCCCAAATATTTGTGGTAGGTTTCTGTTGCTGTAGTTGTGATTACAGAGGTTATATCAGCTACTGCATACTGTATATTTTTTCTCAGTTTGTGTAGCAGGCTGTTTATGTGTTTGCTGTCATAATGTTGTTTTTCTGTTATACTTTGTCCATTTTGTATTGTAGAGATACATGCTCTGGCAAAATGTTACCTTCTTCCACAGTCTTAACCATACCTCTCAATGTCTTAGCACAATAAATCTGGACAAAGCCTAAAATAATGAGGGGACAAAGGCCAAAGCTAGGGACAGATTTTAAATATTGCTGTTATAAACTTAGAAAGCTGCTAGAACAACAGTACTTGTGTTATCATGCATTTTCTAAAGGAAATGAAGTCTTAAACTTAAATGTGTGTCATCATTTAGTGAGTCCAGTCCTCAGTGATTTGTCAGAAAATCACAAGTCTTAGGAGGAACAGATCAAAAATATGAGACAAAACAATTCTCTGAATTTCACTTGAAACTAACAAAACTCTTGTTCCTTCCTTTTGTTTTTTAATTTGTTCCCTGGACCTCAAGGGAAGCAAGATCTGCTGTGAGTCTATTGGCTTTTAAGCAGCTGTTCAGGTTTGTCTGCAATCCCTGTGCATGTTTAACATGTATTAAATAAGAATCAGCTCTCTTTAGAACTTGAAGAGATAGCTTGAATGAATATATATATATATATATATATATATATATATATATATATATATATATATATATATTTTTTTTTTTTCTCCCCCTAACAGGCACCAAGCAGATCATATTTGAGCTTGACGGGGAACATACCTTTTGAACATAAAGATAATACTTCTTTTGCAGATTAATGATTTTTCGAAAGGTGATCTGTTGAATTCACTGAGCAATGCCCAGGAGTTTCCATTAGTCTACTTTTTCCTTAGTTACTTTACACTGTGTCATAAAGATGGCAACAAATCTTGAGGATGGTGTTATCTGACAGCCCAAAGCAGATGTCTGTTGTTTCAACTGTACATATACCCAGACATTCAGAAAGAACCTCACCAGTGGAGGAAAGAGCTGCAGTAAAAGGGGGCTGTTTACACAATATATCAATTTACAGTTTTAGCCACAATTAGGAAAGTCCTCATTATCGGCTAATTTGCATATCTCCGAATTGCCTTTAAAGTACAAAAGGGCACCTTCCTGCAGTAGTTAACAATGGTGGCCCATGCAGTGCATTGACAAGGACACCCCTCCTCATTTACTGTCCCTACAAATACACACATTCAAATACACACACACACACACACACACACACACACACACACACACACACACACACACACACACACACCTCTTACCTGCTTTCCCAGAATTAGTAGAACATCCCCAATTTCTCCTTATGTTTCTTTTCTCTCTTTCCCTGAGTAAATTATGGTTTCTAACAGTCAGTCAATAATGTCAAACATTAAACTTTCATTTTTCTTAATGTTCTTAACATGCATTGTAATGCTAAAGCTGTTGCACTAACTTTTTAAGTGAGTACTACTTTAAAATTCCCCCTGGTGTCATCTAGTGTTCCTCCAGGCTTTGTTGCCCTCCCCCAGACAGACATACACATCCTTCTCAGCTGTCTGTCCCTGATGTAACAGGGCACTCCTGTTATTTTATCTTCCTAGTTTCCCTGTCCCTCATAACTCCCTTACTATTGCACTTATTGAATAATGACAGAGATTAGAGTTGTATACTTCTTCTTATGAGTAAAAAAACTTGCTATGCTAACTGATGAGTTAATGTAGTGGGCCAAGTCTCCCATCAGAGAAGTATATGTACAGGGTTCAAGACTTTCCTCCTGTACTTCATATTTTTTTAGTATTGTTATTAAATACTTAGTAACATTTTGTAAGCAGCCCTGGTGTCTAGTGGTGGCACAGAGCACTATAATGCTGTGATTCAGTGCCAAAGTAAAAGGGCTTGTATCTTTTTAAGTGCCTTTAGGCATGCTATATATAGTATCCCTGTCATTTAGTGTACCCCTGACTCACATAATTTGTACTGCAAAACTTTGTTCAATTAACAATTTACATGCCTTTAAAGTATGGTATGAAGAGTTATCCTTGGTGTCTAGTCCTCTCCATCCCACCCTTCAAGCTGCAAAATTTTGATCTGATGTTGTCAGTCTTCATTCATTCTTGACTGATGGGTTCTGTTCTGACCCCTCGGAACTGACTCAGCCATTGTACATAGCTCGTGCCGGTCAAAACCTCTCGAGCTAAGGCTCTACCCACAATATCCCTCTTCCATTAACTCAGATCTCATTTGCCACTCTGGAAACTGGATGCATGAGCTGATACTCTCAGCTAAGTGCTTCATTTAGTTCTTTACTTAGTGCTTTTTCCTAGTGTTTTTGACTAGTTACTTCTGTTATCTCTCTGATGGTTTTGCTGTTATTTGTGAGTATTTGACTGCTTTGTTCTGTATTTTTTACCCAGCCCCCCCTACCATATGGTAACAGGCCTTCCCTCCCTTTTTTACCATTTGTAATCTTCTGATGCCACCATTGGCATCGTCTTTCTCCATTCTTATTACCCGTTGTGTATTTCTGCTATACCATTGTTGACTGACCTTTAAAAAAACAAAAAGAGAAGTATTTTTTCTAATTTCCATCTCCTTTCTGCCTCTTTTGTGTGTATGTGTGTGTGTGGAATTAATATGGTAGAGAAACAAAAAGAGACATCCGGCTTCAAGCAATGCCAGGATTGTGGCAGAAAGATGCACAGTTCAGATGGGCATCTTTCTTGGATGTACTGTTTGGGTGCCCCACATTTGGACACTACATGGAAAGTTTGTCAGGGCTTTAGTGCCCGTACTTTAGCGGAGAGATGAAACAAGCTCATGCTGAAAGGATTTTTGAAATGTTCTTTTAGTGAAGCCTTCTCTAAGGAAATCCTTGAAGTCAGACACAAAAAGAAAAAGCCATTCTGTGCCAACCTCACCATTGGCACATGAGACAAAGCCAAAGTGAAATGAAACTCTGCACGTACGGCAGCTGCAAGGTCTCAACCAGACATGGACAGTTCAAAAACATAAGACCAGCAAACAGTGGCTATCTTCATCAAAACTTTTTATTTCTTCAGTGTGAAGAAGAAGAAGGCTAAATGACAGTATAGCTGAAACTGGTCTGATTTTTACTCTATATGTGCTTTTGCACAAGGAAATAAAAAGTTTTGATACATGAGATGAGACAAAGCCTCACAAAGCACAGGTTCCATCTCCCTCCTTGGAACCGAAGGCTACAATACCTAAGTTGACAGAATCAGCACCTTCGGCACTGAGATTGTTGCTGGAGATAGCGGTACAGTGGGGCTAAGGGAATTTTCCCTTTTCCCCACTGTAGTGCAATCTCGAAGTTGGTATATATTAGTAGTGGGGATGTGAGAGGGTGCAAGGGGGCTTGCCCCCCTGCATAATGTACTGTAGTGTATTCGTTTTCTTTTTTTTTTTTTTTTTTATTATTCGGTAATCTATAGTTTCATGAAAGTGCATTTCCAGAGAAATGCTCTTTTGTGAAAATGGACTAGCAGAACTGAGTTTCTTTAAAGTGTTATTTTGATGGGTCAAAGTAGACCCGACTCATTAGGGTAGACAAATGGTTGTTTTTTCAGCTACCTTGCAAAGCTACCTGCAGAATGGTATGTATGCACATACGGTTCCCATTCAGAAGCAAAGCCTGAAAATTCAGAATGAAAGACCAAAATCCTGAAAGACCAAAATCCTGAAACTCAAAATCCTGAAAACACAAAATAGACATACTGATGTCATTGTGGCTTTGCTATTGTTAGCCCTGTGGTGTCGGATGGTTTTATTTTAGGGTTAGGGGCGGTTAAGTGAGTTAGTTTTAGTTAGCGGAGTTTAGGCATGTATGCAATAGTGACAAATATTGGGGTTAGGGCGGTCGGACCTTAGGTCAGTTGGTAGATATTAGTGTCTTTATAGTGATATATTAGCATTATTTGTGTTTTCAGGATTTTGAGTTTCAGGATTTTGGTCTTTCAGGATTTTGGGCTTTCAGGATTTTGAGTTTTCAGGATTCTGAATTTTCAGGCTTTTGGTTTCAGGATTTTGATTTTCAGGCTTATGATGTTTCAGGCTTCTGAATGGGAACCGCACATACACATTGTGTGACACTGGAACATACACAGGTGACATGATCCTGTGTTTTTTATTGTGGTATATGAAGCTGTTAATGCTGTACAGTTGATGGCATATATTAGCATTCTTTAGGAAGGTTCCATTAACTTGCCAGACCTGCTTATATTCAAATCAATGAAATCCCTGGCTGTAATCAAGAAGATGATTGCCAGTCCATGTTTTTCATTATTGTAGACTTTGCTCTTCTGGTTGTCACATGGTTTCAATTATAGATACTGAGGCTGGATATCATTCATTGTGCCATTCATTGTTACCACAGTCTACGCAGGCATGGGTATGTGCTTTCACCAAGGCCTTTGCACTTCCCATGTAAGGTTCTGTTTTCTAGGCATGGCAGCAGTAGAATAGGTGCCTAGTGTTGCCATTCTATTCTGAGTAACCTGACTTGTTGGTAGAAAGTGCCTGCTGTTATTTCTTTGAATCACCTAATGACGTCACATCCCATGGAATCCATAGCGCTGGGATTGTTGTGGTGGCTTGTAGTAGAAGGTATCAATTTCTCATGCCTGTCATTACAAACATGTTTTTACAGCTGTGGGCAAATTCTCTCATGCAACACTGGTAGCTTTTGGTGCTGATTTCCTTCTCTTTGTGATAGATGTTTCCATGTTTTCATAGGCAGGATTTATCCCACCATGGTGGTGCAGTGCTGTAACTGCCATCTGTCCTAGAAAGGAGTATCCAGGTTGTTTAGTCATATTTCATTGTTCATTGCTTTACATGACTATAGGCTGAACCCTGTTGTAGGTTGCCATGACAGCTATCAGCACTGCCCAGTGTCCATGATTATAGGGTAGGGATTTGCTTGCTTTTCTCTGTGGCAGACTGCAGTATTAGTCAGGCTTCATTCATTTGTTTATATGTTGACTGGTTGTGCTTCATAGGTTAACATGGATCCATGCAGTTAAGCAGAACAGTCCAACATTACCATTTAAGTTTAGGCTGACAGGGGCATATTTTCTTTAATTCATATGGTAGATGTGTAGGAAGGGTGTGCTAAAAACGCTGCATAAAAGTCCTGAAATGCTTATATATCCTTGCACTGGTTTTGCAAATGCAGCCCAGGTGCATGTCAGATCGTTCTGTGAATTCAATATTCTTCTTGATCTAGCATGTGCAAAATGTGTTGTTGTATTGCAGGTATCATATGTTAAGGCAGAGTTACCTCTCCATTAATTATATCGTTTACAGTATCATTCCTGCTCTTTATTTTGTTTGATACTTCATAACACAGACACCAAGAGAAACAATCTGTTATATGGCTTATTGCAGCTCCTTTGATATACAGCTGCATAAGAATTACCTGTAACATTCTAGCAGTTACGTTTTTTTTTTACTTTTATATATATGCACATTCCATAAGCATTTATGGAGGATGTCAGACACTGATTAGCACTTTATCCATTTGACAGGTCTCGATCACCAGTTTTTAAAAGAACCAAATAAGAACTGTTCTGAGAATGAGTCCCTCAGGATACCAATACTCTTCTAATGTCAGACAAACTATTTTGACTTTCAGCATCCAAGAGTTATTAAAAAAGTAACTGGATGATTAGTTTTGTTTTCAGACCATTTCAGTCAATTTAACCACATCCGCATTTACATTTATATGGCTTGTATTTGTTAAATTCAACATTTATATCCTGACTAGATTACCATCACTGAGACCTCTTGTATTTTGTTGCTGTAGAACTTCAAAAGCTATGTTACTGCTCTAGGCACTGAAGCAGTGCTATTAGAATTATGCCATAAATCTTTTTCACTGATCCTCTGTTGAAAAAAAATGTATAAACAGAACTGTGTTAAAATGTTAAGGGTATGACAGTCATTGCTGCTTCCAGCTGGGTATGTAACTTCTCTCTCTATTTTGATAATTCTTTTGATAATATCAGACAGTGCAAACTGAAAAGCACCCTTCCAGCAATGTATGACCAAAGCTAGGACACCAGTAACTGTTCCCTTGTGGGGAATATTTGTCACTGAATTTTGCTTGTTGATCCATTTCGGTGAGAGCAGGGTAGGCATTGCATACTTGCAAAATGTCAGGGCTATGCCCAGACAGATGTGCAATGACATAAAACCACTGTGACCAAGAACATCAGGCAGTGTGTGATGATATGGGTAGAGCATATAAATAAATAAATAAATAAATAAAAATCCATATGGCCGCAAGTATAATCCTGCACTTGGATGACTCAGTTTCCTCTCTGACAAAGACAGGGCTTTGGATCCAGTCTGGGTGTTTGTGTGTTTGGAACTGGCTTCTAGTATCCAAAATCAAGGTGAGACACCCAGTTGCAGCTGATGACCATCTCTATATAGACAAACATTTTATTAAAAAAAAGAGGGGGGGGTTGTAGCAAAAAGACAACGCAAACAAACACAACAAAAAATCCATCTAAATATCTGTAGATGTTATCTCTCACATGCATTATTCTTGCTCTACCCTGACTGCCTGCTTTAAGTACTACTCATTCTGTTATATTTTCAGTGGCATTAACCTGTAGCCTTGTTTGGCCTGTTGTCAGTAATTTTTTATTCCTCACATTTAACTCAGTTTAAGTCAGGTTGCCTATTTATTCTTTTCTTCATTTTACAAGTCTTTTTTTTCCATCCTGGTTTTACAAATAATTTGCTTTTGTTGTTTGCATCATGTAAACTTCACTGTATTATGCTTATAGCAAAGCTTAATGCAGAGATTTATTCTACTTTGCCCTTAATTGTTTCCAGACATTTTTTCTTGTATTTACTATAACTTACATATGGAAACCTTCACATGTTGTGCTGGCAGAACTGTTCAGGTAAACAGATAAATAAATAAATTATCCTACTCAATTTACCACTGAATCTAATCAGATATAATTAGTGTACAAGTGTATTGCATTTTGTTTCTGCAGTGCAGTGTATTCATAACAATTTAATCAAAGTATTTAGTTTCTATTTGTATAATGTATACATTTGATTTTCAAAACTGTAGCTTCTTGCATGGAATAAGTTAATGGAGTTGAATTTGCACAAGAACTGCTTATTATATCTGTAACATGTTTTAAGCTCATATATCTGATCTGGAAACTGGAAGCTTTGAACATGAGTACTTGCTCTCAATTTTCAGTAAATGAGCAAAAATGATTAAAAAGAAGCTGTTGCTAAGTTTGACTTTTGTTCAACTTTTGCAGCCAGCACCATCTGGAGCTCTTTAACAGACAAAGCCATATGCTCATACTACAGCCTGAAACTCATAAGAACCATTTTCTGTTAAGCACAATGTTGCTAATTCACCAGACCCTATAACCAGATCCTGGTTAGTTAGATGTTTTACCTGACTATCCTGTACTATAAGTCAAGCAATGCTTTTTACAAAAGGTTTAAGAATTCTTTACTGGCAAGCATATCCCTTTATTAAAGTGTTTTTCCTTTTACTTCAAAATGTTTAGACATTCAGGCTTACTAATAAGGGCACAAGTGCAAGCAGTAGAAAGTGACTGATTGTGTATCATCACAGAAAGTTCTTTGTGATAGTAATGAAATCAGAATCTGCTCAAGTATAGTGGGTCTGAAGGCAGTTCAGTGAAGATGAACAACACTGGTGTGGCATGTCAAGGTATATGAAAGCAGAAAGCCAAAGCTAAAACTTATAAAGACTTCAGAAAAATCAGCAGAGTTCAGCATAGTAGCTTCCTTCCAAAGCAGAATTTAAACAGAGGAAGTAGTCACATTTTTCATACAAGTATTTAGTGGCTTAAAGTAAACTAATGATGTTAAGTTGTCTATCTCGCCTTCATTCTTGCTGGATGGGTTCGGAGCCGACCTCGGCTCCGACTCGGCCACTCTAAAAGCTCGAGAGTTAGTTCCACCGGCTCGAGGCTCCCCTTATATCCCACAATGCTAGGCGAGAGTTACCCCAGATCTCGTTTGCCGCTACAGCTATCGAGGTGTTGGTTTTCTACCGGTTCTTGGTAAGTGACTTTTCTTGTGTACTTAGTCAATATAACGGCACCGCAGACAAACAGTTCTTGACGAAAGGAGTCTCTGTGGATGCTATGGTGGTAGCTGCTGCCACTAAGAAGGAGCTAGCTGATCCTTCAGTACCTGTCCTTCCACCTAACAAGGAATCTAGGTCCATGGACAGGTACGGGAAGCGGATGTTCTCGTCAGCGACATTTACCATGCGTTCGCTGAACTACCTATGCCATTTTACTCGTCTTCAAAGGGACTTGATCAAGGAAGCGAGTGAAATGTTAAAGGACCCTACAGCTGCGGGTTTTCAAGATAAGATGAACACGCAGCTGGCTACCCTTAACTCCATATCCAACTCCTCCATGCGCCTTCTTTCTTACGCGGCAGATGGAGCGAGTAGAGCCGCAGGGACAGGTGTGGCCTTACGTAGGCATGCCTGGATGCGGCTGTGCAATTTTGCGGACCCCTTCAAGACGTCTTTCACTAACTCCCCGTTTGATGGATCATCTCTCTTTGGTCCTCAAGTGAAAGAAACCTTGACTAGGTGCGAAACTGATGGCAAGACCCTTTCTGCCGTCGGAGTCCGTTTTTCTACTCCTTCTAGGCCTTACCCCAAAGGCCAGAAAGGTGGAAAGATGTGGTTCCGTAAACAGTCTCAAGGGACTTCGCCTGACGCACAGAGTCGTTTCCCCGCCAGAGGCAGAGGCGGGAATAACAATGGTAGACGTCGCCCTAGGGGCAGGGGGGGTCCGCAGAACCAGGGCAATCGGGAAACCTTCTCTGACAAGCCCTTTCAGCATCCCTGAGGTGTTGCCCGACTGCCCACCTTCGGAGGCAGTTGGGGGAAGATTGTCACTGTACCCAGAAGCCTGGCTATCCCTGACGCAAGACAAATGGGTACAGTCCATCATTTCCGAAGGCTATTCTATCCCCTTTCTTCGCTTTCCAAATCAATCAAAAAAATCCCTTCCAAATGTTCCACCCGCTCAAAGGGATCTAGCGGTTTTAGAGATTTCAAAACTGCTTGCAAAAAGAGCAATTCAGCCAGTTCCAGCAGACCAGCAAGGATCCGGAATCTACTCAAGGTTCTTTTTAGTTCCAAAGAAAACAGGGGACTGGAGACCAATTTTGGATCTCAGTATCTTGAACAGATCAGTCAAGAAAACAAGATTTCGGATGGTCACGCTGCAGGCCATCCTTCCCTATTGGGAAAAGGAAACTGGATGTGCTCTATAGACCTTCAGGATGCGTACTATCACATAAAATGAACAGACGCTCCAGAAGATTCCTCCGCTTCAGGCTGGGAACCAGTCATTTTCAATTCAGGGCCCTGCCCTTTGGTCTCACCACTGCCCCGGGTGTTTACCAAATGCATGGCAGTGGTAGCTTCTCACCTGAGGCGACAAGGATTCCAGGTGTTTCCATATTTGGACGACTGGCTCCTCACAGCTCCCACCAAGCATCTCCTTCTGATGGCCAGGGATTATACTTTTCGCATTTGTCAAAAGTTAGGCATTTCAATAAATTGCGAAAAGTCTGTTTTGTCGCCTTGTCGTACTATTACCTACATAGGCGCAAATCTAGACACAGTAGACATGTCTGCGAGGCTAACAGATCAGAGAATAACAGACATACACAAACTGGTCTCACTCCTTTTCAACAACAACAGAATCAAAGCCAGGTTAGTTCTGAAAGTGTTGGGAATTATGGCGGCTGCCATACCTCTGCTTCCATTAGCCAGATTCCACATGCGGATCCTTCAATGGATGCTCTTTACTCAATGGTCATACCAGCAACTTCCAATGTCTCACACCATTATGATCACGCAAGCGTGCAAAAATCATCTCATGTGGTGGATGTCTTCCCCTCAGCTCTTGTTGGGAAGACCCTTTGTTCCACCCTCCGGTTGCTACTCTGACAACGGATGCCTCCCTGATCGGGTGGGGGCATTATCAGGGCAGGACGGTCCAGGGCACATGGCAACCAAGCGAATGCCACTTGCACATAAATGTTCTGGAGATGAGAGCAGTGCTTTTAGCGTTGCAAGCCCTTCAAGACTCTCTTCCCTTTCCTGCGCTTGCAATCCAGACAGACAATATGTCTGTAGTGTGGTACATCAACAAACAAGGCGGAACCAGATCATACCCCCTGTGTCGAGAAGCACTCAGAGTGTGGCAATGGGCGATTTCTTCTCAGCGGTTTCTGATAGCAACGCACATCCCCGGGAAGTCCAATCAAATTGCGGACAAGTTGAGCAGAGCTATTCTCATGCCTCACGAGTGGTCTCTGAAAGACTCTGTTGTGAGAGAAATTTTCCTCAAGTGGGGTCAGCCTTGCTGCGATCTTTTTGCTACTCCCCAAAACAGCAAGTGCAGAGAATTTTTCACTCTATTCCCTTTACCAGGCCAACCCAGCAGAGACGCTCTAGTCCAAGTTTGGCCCCGGGGACTTCTGTATGCATTTCCTCCCTTCCCACTAATCTCTCAAGTGATACAGAAAGCTATCGCTCAGAAGGCCTCATTGATCCTCATTGCTCCTTACTGGCCTCGACAGGTGTGTTTCCCCTTTCTACATCGTTTTCTTTTGGAGCGACCGTGGAATCTGGACCTAGTTCCAGATCTTTTGATCCATCAGTCGGGTCAGTTTCATCGCTCCCTCCCCTCTCTGAACCTCACTGCTTGGTTCCTCCAGTTCCAACCTTAGCCAGGCTTCCTCAATTATCTCACTCCGTTCGAGATATTTTGATAGCTTCCCATAAATCTTCCACTCGGAAGATTTATTTGAGTAAGTGGAAACGCTTCACATATTGGGCTAAAGGAAAGGACATAGATCCTTTCACTGCTTCCATCCAATTAGTCCTTGAATTCCTAGCTGAACTCTTCCAAGCAGGTTCATCTCCCTCTACTCTTAAAGTTCAATTGGCAGCTATTTCTAACTTTCATGTGGGTATTTCTGAATCTGCCTTAATGTCCCACAAGCTTTGCAAAGCCTTTTTAAAAGGAGTTTTTCTTCTCAGACCTCCTATAAGAAATCCTCCTTCTCCTTGGGACCTAAATTTAGTACTTGCTTCTTTGATTCTTCCCCCTTTCGAACCTGCAGTCTCCTGTTCTTAGACTCTTTTTCTGGTAGCTATTACTTCAGCTAGAAGAGTTTCAGAGCTTCAAGCACTCAGCTGTCGACCTCCTTATCTATTGTTTCATAAGGACAGAGTATCCTTACGAACTAACCCGTCCTTTTTGCCTAAGGTGGTCTCGACGACAAATCTAAATCAAAGCATTGACCTCCCTGTCTTTTTTCCAGAATATTCCAATAGGTCTGAACAAAAATTACACTGCCTGGATGTTCATCGTCAATTGAGGTACTACTTGGATAGAACAAAACAATTCAGAAAATCTGATCAGCTGTTTGTCTCCTATGCGGAAAGCAGAAAGGGACTTTCAGTTTCAAAAGTATCATTATCTAGATGGCTAACATCTTTGATTTCCCTTGTATATGAAATTAGACACCAAAAACTGCCTAATAAACCTAAAGCCCATTCCACCAGAGCTTTGGCTACTTCTTTAGCCTTCCAAGACAGACTGCCTATTGACACCATTTATGCAGCGGCTACTTGGGCTACTCCTCACACTTTCATTTCTCATTACAAGTTGGACTTAGCTTCTAGGCATAGAGCTAACTTTGGTTCCACTGTTCTCAGGAGTCTGTTCCGTTAGGCCACCCGGGACAAGGTGCTAGGGACGCGGTCCCATCCAGCAAGAATGAAGGCGAGATAGACAACTTAACATATAGAAGTTATGTTCTTACCATAACGTTCCATGTTAGTTGTCTTCTTCTCGCCTTCTTCTTGCGTCCCACCCTCCTTCCCCCTGGCCTGGACAGACCTAGAGGAGTTGTGATTGTGACCTCTCTTTCTACCACCTCTTTCTTAGGCATATGCTGTTGTGCATATTTCCTGATTCAGGATGTAGGTCACCCTTCTTTCTTCCTGTGGTTAGAGGTGGACTCTGTGTAGAGTTATTCTTTTACCTTTATAAGCTGGGGTTAGCTTACAAACGAGATCTGAGGTAACTCTCGCCTAGCATTGTGGGATATAAGGGGAGCCTCGAGCCGGTGGAACCAACTCTCGAGCTTTTAGAGTGGCAGTCGGGCCGAGGTCGGCTCCGAACCCATCCAGCAAGAAGAAGGCGAGAAGAAGACAACTAACATGGAACGTTATGGTAAGAACATAACTTCTATTTTTTTGCGTATAGAGAGTAGTAAATGCATAACTCAGTCATCATTAGAAACCTAAATACTGGGAAAATTCAGGATTGTGTTATAAAAGAGAAACTCTGAGAGGCAGAAATAAGTTAGCTGTAGGTTAAGCAGACTATCCACCTTACGCAGTACACATATGAAGGGGGAGACTGGGTGGCCAAGAAAAGGGACTGCAGCTTCTGAAGAAAGATCAGTGGCTATATGACTGAAATACATTGGCAGCTCAAGGTCTATTAGTACGCTGTGGTAGTTATCCTTGAGTTCAGAAATCACTTACATTTTTTTATAACTGAAAAGAATTTTGTTTATTAAAAACAAATTTCTTATTTTGTTTCCTGTAATAGGTTAGCCATGCCATTACTGTTCATCACAAGTGCTCTTAAAGATGGTCTCTCCTCTGCAAAGGACAGTTGTTTAGTTGTGGTTGTGCTTTCTTGTGCTGTTCTTTTGTTCCCTTACAGCTAGCCATTAACTGCTGCTAGTGCCAGTCCTGATTTGCCAGGTCTACCAAACCCTACCAACCTCCCCTGGACTTACGCCGACCATGTGTGTGGCTGTTAAGAAGATTTGCGGCAGCCTGGTACAGCATCATATTGGTGCTAAAGGAATGTGGGTTTTTTTTTTTCATTTTTTTCTCACACCCCTGCACATGCTCAGTAATACCTTGAAGGTGGGGTGTGCATTGGACATCAATGCTAAACTGCCCCTTGCTTCCATTAGGGGTTGATATCAGCAGGATGCCCTGTTCACTCATAGGCAGCATCATAATAATGTTTCCTTGTTGTCCACCAGGAAAACTGAGCCATGTGAGTATGCCGTGAGTATGTGTGCCTCACTCCTCCTTGCAAGCACCTAAGCCATTATTCATTCTTTGGTTGCCTGGGCCGTAGTCATGGCTTTATCATACTATACCACTGTCAGAGAATTTCTTGTGCTTTTTTGGTATAATGAGCTTTGCACAGAATGAGTATGTTATCATAGATTTGTTATGACTATTTGTATGCTTAACATGCTCATTCTATAAGTAAAACATAAAATTCTTAAGTGCCTGTTATGCAATCTGAATTACATCTTTATAGCAAACACATATGAAATAATAATTTTTCTGCTGTGGCATTATCAATGTTTTTATGCTTTGTTGTGGTAGTACTGTACTTTTTGTCACATATATATTTTATTTTATTGCATTTTTTATCTTTCTGTCAATCTTTCTATCAAATTTTGGTTATTGGACAGGCTGCAGTTGTCTGCTTTCAGCTGTAGTCTCATTGTAAATAGTGCAAAAGAGATGCGTAAAGTGACAAATTCAGAAATGTATAATTAAATACATTAATTGTGTCTTATTTTGAGTATAGGAATTGGTAACAGTTACATAACAAGTATACATAGGTTACTTAGACATGCCATGACAATACTGCAACCCCTTCATAAAAACCCAAATTTAAAAATAAACAATAAGATGCTGGACTTAGTCCCTTTTCCCAGAACAAAAGATAAAACAATCCAAGATATCTATCCCTACCTTAACTGTTCAATACAAGAAATGAGGACCAACTTCAACCTCCCTAAATCACACATAATAATCCTAAGACAAATCAAAGAACTGTGTTCCAGTTATCTCCAAAATATTACTATGACCAATAGTGACATAGAAACTTGTAGCAGGCTTTGGAAAACTATTATCACAACAAAGAAAACTATTACCAATTCATATAAAATGATAAATGAAATCAAATACCAGAAGGACCTCCTCTTCTCTAACTACTGGAGAAAAATTAAACCATCCATAGATGATCAGCAAATAAGCCAGGCAATCAATCTAACACTGAAGATTCTACCCCTCAAAAAGTTAGCATACACTCAGCTCATGATCAATAATAATGCTTATTTTACACCTGCAATCCTACACAAATTTAACACATCAAAATCACCTTTCTGGCCACACTGTAAGGACCAGATAGCTGACTTAATCCATGTATTTTGGAGCTGTAAATGTGTCTATAAACTCTGGAACTCTCTCAAGGTACAATTACAAAAAACGGGTTATCAAACATCAACATTAACTTGGGAATTCACTCTGTTACACATTTTCTCACCCAACATCCCAAGAAAACAAGCAAATACACTTTTAACAATTTTCCTACTAATGAAACTGTATATAGCTTTTAAATGGCTAGATACGATAAATATCTCTTGGGAGGGTTTTAAACAAGTAGCTATACAACACCTTTTAGCTCATAAAATAGTAATAGATAAAAGAAACAAAAACATGAAATCCAGAGAAATTTGGGAACAAACCTTTAACATCATATTAGCATAATTCATCACACAGCAACTTAGAAATACACTATAATGGAACCAAAGAACACATACAAGTTCAGATATTAAATAATAACTTGCATATTACGAATGTATATACTGTCTATATAACTGTGGAATTAACAATGAAAGCATCTATGTACATAGTGTAAATAGATATGTTGTATGACCTATATCCTGTGGTATTTGACATCAATGTATAACATATGTATATGTGTGTATGTGTATGTATGTATATATGTGTGTATGTATGTATATATATATATATATATATATATATATATATATGTGTGTGTATGTATATGTATGTATGTGTATGTGTATGACCTATATCCTGTGGTATTTGACATCAATGTATAACATATGTATATGTGTATGTGTATGTATGTATATATGTGTGTATGTATATATATATATATATATATATATATATCTATATATATATATATATATATATATATATATGTGTGTGTATGTATATGTATGTATGTGTATGTATGTGTATGTATATATATATATATATATATATATATATATATATATATATATCTATATATATATATATGCACACGGTCATGTTGTAAGATGGTTTTTATTTGTGACATTTATTAATGTAAAAATAAAAATAAAAATTATTGGAAAAAAAAAAAGTATACATAGGTTACATGAAAGTTCACACGATGAATAAAAATACACTATTAGGTAATACTGCAGGTTGAAAAAGCAAAATAATGAGGATGCATGCATGACTATTGTTACTGGTAGGAGTACAAGAGGAAGAGTAAATATGGTAGAATTAATAAGCCAGCTTTTAATAGCTGAATTGTTAGCTCATAATTATTTAGATGATGTGTGCATGAAAACATGCACTTTTCCTTATTTCTGGGTTGTAATAAGACAATATGTTTGAAATTGCTTTTAAGACTGACTAGCATCTCCTTTGTGTAGTGGAGTTATGATTATAGATTTGCAAAGAGACAGAACTCATTTTTTCATTGTACTACAAGGAGTCTGCATGTCCTCCCTGCGGTTGGGTGGGTGTTCGTAAAACATGCGTAAATGGGTGTTCCTTCGTTGAAGGTTGAACGTCGAGCTGGCACCTCGGCGTTCGTGAAAATCTACTGCCAATCATTAGCGGACCGGAGTTCCGCTGTGGCGACCCCTAACCAAGAAAAGCCGAAAGACAACAACAACTACAATTTATCATAGATGTTATTTGGAGGCATGTGGTTGACGCAGCTATCTTCAGAAGCTGCCTGTGTTGACAATCAGGCAGCACAGAAGCTTCTACATGCAGTTACGTGAAACAAAGCTGAAGATGTAGAGCCACAGATGAGCTCATAGAGGATGGGAACTGATCAGAGGTTCTGGGTGAGCTATTACTTTTTGGTATGATTTTGTTTAAGTAGGATCTAAATTCTACAGTGATCTTAAAGGAGCATAACTAGAGAAAGGGACTTGAATGGTAAGTTTTTCCCATCTGCAGGAACTAGTTAACACACTGACATGTGATTTGAGTTGTTAAACTGTGTTACTTGATGTTTAAGGAAGTACTCCTTTAGTTTTGTCCTCAACCTCTGAAACTAGCTAAATCAATACTTGTTATGCTGTCCACGGGGTGTGCATGAAAGCTATACAGAATTGATGTCTGTTGCAATTTGGATTTGGAGCAATGATTTTAGAGCTTACTCTGCACTAAAGAATATAAGAATCGTCATTGAGAATACTGACAACAGGCACTGAAGTACTTATGATATGTAAATGTTAGATGTGTATGAATCAAAGAACTATATAAGTTCAACTTCTATTTTCATAAAGTCCCTTAGACAAAAACAGGATTTTTATGCATTATATATAAATTTTATTTTCCTAGGATTAAAGTGTTGACAAACCTGCTGGAAAGTTTCATCCAGGCTGAAGACATATCTGCAAGTACACATGCATTAAGCTCCGAATTATGCAATCAAGATGGTTCAGTGATTAAAGTAACACCCACAGGAGCAGAGACTTACAGAGCTCAATACATATAACCCAGAGTAGATGAGAGCAGGAGAAAAGTTATAGAAAACTGCAACTAACTGTGGGTTACAAGCAGTGTAACAGTCATGCATCTTTCAGATATGGAGCTGTGCATGAACTAAGGGACATTGTGAGACTAGAAGCCATAACAGTAAAGGGATAAAATGGAGCAATATTCATTGATAATGCTATAGGTGCAGACATGATGTGAACTTTCATTACAGATACTTACTGATGGTGAATATTTCACCATCTGGAGCATGTATGGAAGAGGCACGGGAAAATCTGACTCTTCTTGAAAAGCTGTTAGGGATACTGGTTGAGATTTTTTTCTAAGATTTTTTGCACTGAAAATGTTGCATGTTACTTGGTTAAAATGAATGAAACCTGGACCCATGCCATCTGTAAGAAATTTGAGTTCATCAAGTACATAAAGAATACAAAACTTTTTACGCAAGATTTCCTTAGAAAACTGTCATGATTATCTGTGCATTCACTATATGCAAAGCATGGGATGTTATGTGATCCTATCTCGCCTACATTCTGAATGATGGGTTCGGAGCCGATCCCTCGGCTCCGCTTATGCCAAAGAGCGAAGTCTCTTATTGGCTGAGCTTACTATATCCCAGGATGCACCACTACCAGTCCCCCAGATCTCGTTTGCCGCTTCCCTGCGAAGACGTGGTCTCGAGCTGGCTGGGCTAAGTAGTTTATTAAACTAACTTTTCTGTCAGTTTTTGCTGTTTTGCTCACAAAAGCTGTTTTAACGGCTATCGCTAACTTTGTGTACGATTTGGATTTTGAATTGTTGTGTGTGATTGGGTTCAGTTTGTTTTCCCTCCATCCAGGGCCTTCGGACTGTTAACCTTTATACTTACAGGGTCTCTAGTAATTATACAAATTGGTTAGAGTTACCTGTTCTTTTTACAGGAAGAGTTGGCATTAATTATTACTGTAAGCTTTAATTTATCAGCAGTAAAAATTTAGTGTACTTTCCTGTCAGAGTGACTAGATTTGTGTATCAACATGTCTCAAACCCCTAGGCCTTCGGGCTTTAAAAAATGTTCGAAATGTGGGTTTAAAATGTCTATCACAGACGATCATTCGCTCTGTGTATATTGTCTCGGGGTTAGTTAAACCCTCCTTTGAAGAAGCCTTGGCATCCTCTCCTGCTCCAACCAAAAAGAAAAGGGCTTCGGTTCCGACCAGTCCGTCGGACCCGACTGCCAAGAAACTTAGGCAGGCCTCTCGGCTCCAAAGACTTGAGCGGGGTTGGAAACGGTCTGCCTCGATGCCACCAGTATCGACTCCTCTGTCGGAGCCGATGGCTGGGGCATCGAGAGGCGGGTCACCGTCGGCTCCACTGCTCGGAGCCGACAAGGTCGCCCGCTCAGACACTTCCTCCTCGGCGAAGTCTACCTCGGCACCGATGGAATCTGCTGTGAGTATTCCCTCGGCGCCGATACTCATCGAGTCGCCTCGGTCCCCTAGCCCTTTGGGGCCGATGGAGAGGCCTTCGAACCCGTTCTGTTTCCTCTCGGTCTTCGAGGATGTCGGATTCTGATATCGACAGGGTGCTCCAAAGACTGTTCCAGTCCCCAGTCTTCCAAAATTTGTTTCGGTTCCGACCCAGCTGGTTTGAGCCGATGACCTTGGCCCACCCGTTGCCATTCCTCCTCCGACCGGGCCGGAGCAGGTGCTGTTGGAGCCAGTGGAGATTCTAGGGTCGGCTCCGACCCTTACTCCAACCGGGTCCGAGTTTAGTACGGACTTCTTCGGCTGGACCCGGGGTGATGTTTGGGACCTATGCTGGTTCGAGCCTCCCCTCGGTGCCTGCGGGACTCCCGTCGGCTATCACGGCTCGAGTCCGGACACTCCCAGGATTCTGGGGTCCGGCTTTCAGGGCCATGAGGAGTGCCTTGGCCAAGTCCTCTTGCCATCTCTCGGTTTTACCAGCACCTTCCCTGGGCGTGGAGACTGGGTCTTTGGCTGTTCCCCTGTCCGTAGCCAGCGGAGCCCCGAGGCCTGAAGTTACCCCAGTGGGGTTCCCTCCTCCTGAGGGTTCTTGAGTTATCTTCAGAGGAACCCCAAGGAAGAGATCGTGCAAGAGGAAGCACGTGGACTCCCCGAGTCTATTACATCGGACACTGATATGGATGATGCGGAGGGTCCCCAGTCGTCCTCGGATGATGTCTCATTTGCAGACATCTTAGAGATCCTCAAACAACGAGGCGGCTGGATATCCAAACCCGCCTCTGCTCACGAATCAGTGCTCCTCAAGGCCTTTGGGGCTCAGCCCTCCGCCTCCTGGGTGTCTCCGCCCTTGACGAGCTTCTGGATTTAGTTTGTGAACATCCAGATACCGTGGAACCAGTCCCTTCTCGTCCAAATAAATTCTTATCTGCTCCCCCTGAGAAGGAGTTCCTTACTAAAGGCGTGGCTGTAGATGCCATGGTGGTGGCATCTGCTACACAACAGGACGTGGCAGAGGCTTCAACGTCTATCCATCCTCCTAATAAGGAGTCTAGGAGTATGGGTAGAGCGCACCCTGACTTCAGCGGCCTTTACCTTAAGGTCTCTGAACTATTTGGCACATTTTACAAGGCTTCAGAGGGATCTGGTCAAGGAGTTGTCAGATTCCCTCTCGGGTAACCTACCTGAGCAGCTAGCCCAGTCGGTTAGCTCTCAGTTGGCTATCCTTACGTCAATTTCTAACCGTCCATGAGGCTCATTTCCTATGCGGAGGCACAGGCGTGGCTCAAGCCTGGCTCCGCTTGTGTCAGTTCTGGAGGCCTTCAAGTCTTCCTTAACACGCTCCCTTTGATGGGTCCTCATTGTTTGGACCCAAGGTGAAAGACACCCTTACCGCTGTGAGCAAGAGGGAAAACGTTATCTGCCGTTTTCCACTCCCTTTCGCCTTACCCCAAGGCCAAAGGAGGGGAAAATGTGGTTCGAATCTCGCAAGTTTTTCTCCCAACAGCAGGAAGATTCCCGTCCAGAGGCAGAGGGGAAATTTTTCAGGAGACGCCGTCCCAGAGGCGGCAGAGGGCCCGCAATTCTGGAGACGAGTCCTTTCGTGGCTCTTCAGCCTCCCACACGACATGAGGGATTGCCCGGCTGTGCTGCTCGGAGCCAGTCGGGTGTCGTTTGCCAAGCACCTAGAAGCCTGGGAGTCAATCACTCAGGACAGATGGGTGCTTCGGATCATTGCCGGAGGTTACACCATCCCATTCAAAGACTCACCCCTCCGTCCAAGAGAATCCCGCCCACCACCCAGTCAAAGGGAAATAGCAGCGCTTTAAAGCTGCTAGAAAAGGAGTCATCCAACCGGTCCCCACAGACCAGATCGGATCAGGAAATTACTCCAGGTTCTTTTAGTGCCAAAAGACAGGGGACCTGAGACCAATATTGGATCTCAGCAGACTGAACCAATCCGTGAAATCCAGATTCGAATGGTCACGTTACAATCCATTCTCCCGTTGTTGGAGAAGGATGTTTGGATGTGCTCCATAGACCTCAAGGACGCCTATTATCACATTCCGATACATCAGGCGTCCAGAAGGTATCTGCGCTTCAGCCTGGGAGTCAGTCATTACCAATTTTGTGCTCTGCCCTTTGGTCTCACCACAGCCCCAGGGTGTTCACCAAGTGTTTGGCAGTAGTGACGGCTCACCTGAGAAGTCTTGGATTCCAAGTGTTTCCCTATCTCGACGACTGGCTCCTGACTGCCACCACCAGGCATCTACTAATGGACAACCTCAAAGCCACCATCTCCTGGGTGTTTCCTAGGGATTACATTCAATTGGTCAAAGTCTGTCTTGCTGCCCTCTCAGCATAAAATTTATAGGGGCAGAGATAGACTCAAGATTGATGCGTCTTTCTTCCTGCCGAAAGGATCTGAATCTTACAGGGCCAAGTTCAAGCTCTGGTCTCGAGATCCAAAGCCCCAGCCAGGATGGTCCTACAGGTTTTAGGCTCAATGTCTGCCACGGTTCTTTTAGTTCCTCTAGCAAGATTACACATGAGGATTCTTCAGTGGCTCTTGTCAACTCAATGGTCCTTTCAGGATCTTCCCTCAATCATCACATCATGATTACGGAAATATGCAAAGGGACCTTCGCTGGTGGCTTCAGACATCCAACTTGGATCAGGGAAAACCCTTTGTTCTCCCCTCCAGTAGTTACCCTGACGACAGATGCCTCCCAGATAGGGTGGGGGCATTGTCTGGGCAGGCTAGTTCAGGGCTCCTGGCTTCAAGCTCTTCTCCACATCAACGTGTTGGAGATGAGGGCTGTTCTTCTATCCCTACAGGCCTTACACAAGTTTCTTCCTCAAGGCATCATCGCCATCCACACAGACAACATGTCGGTGGTTTGGTATCTGAACAAACAAGGAGGGACCAGATCGTATCCCCTTTGCAGAGAGGCCATGAGAGTGTGGGAATGGGCTGTAGCTACCAACCGCTTCTTGGTAGCGACCCACATCCCGGGAAAATCAAATGTATTGGCGGACAAATTAAGCAGGACAATTCTCTCTCCTCACGAATGGTCTCTAAACGCAAAGTAGCAGCTCAGGTTTTCAAGAGATGGGGGCCCCGTGCTGCGACCTATTTGCAACCACAAACACCAAGTGCCAGAAGTTTTTCTCCTTGATTCCACATCAGGAAGTACCAGCCATGGATGCTCTAGCACAACCTTGGCCAACAGGGCTACTTTATGCCTTTCCTCCAATTCCACTCCTTCCAAAGTTATTCAAAAGCTTCTCATCTGGGGTCTTCAATGATTCTGATTGCCCCATACTGGCCTCGTCAGATATGGTTTCCCTACCTGAAAAAGCATGCAGTGGACGATCCGTGGACCTTGGACCAGATCCCGGATTTGCTAATCCATCAGTCGGGACATTGGCATCAGTCCCTTCAATCTCTAAAATTGACAGCTTGGCTCCTCCACTTCCAACCTTAGTTAGAAGGCACACACTAGACCGGAAGTTGTTCACATTTTATCTTGCCCACAAACCCACCACTAACAAATTGTACCTCAGTAAGTGGAAGAGGTTTGCTATCTGGGCTCAACTCAAGGGCTTAGACCCTATCACTGCTCCTGTTCCAGAGGTTTTGAAATTCTTAACATCCCTGTTTAATCAGGGATCTTCTGTCTCAACTATTAAAGTCCAACTAGCTGCTATCTAAATTCCATGAATCCACGGATCCTCCTTTGATGAGCAGCAGACTATGCAAAACGTTCATTAAAGGTGCCAGTCTGTTAAGACCACCAGTTTTCATCCTGCACCTCCGTGGGATCTTGATTTGGTGCTTCGTGCATTAACATCTCCCCTTTGAACCGGCTGCTACATGCGAATTAAAATATCT
Organism: Protopterus annectens; assembly: GCF_019279795.1. NCBI lineage: Eukaryota > Metazoa > Chordata > Ceratodontiformes > Protopteridae > Protopterus > Protopterus annectens. The sequence continues at coordinate 286,368,468 of NC_056750.1, read as the reverse complement.
GTCTTGGAAAGCGGCATTCTTAGTGGCTATTACCTCTGCAAGGAGAGTCTCAGAGCTTCAAGCCCTGTCTATTAAACCACCGTGCTTGATTTTCCACAAGGATAGAGTATCACTTAGGCCTAATCCATCCTTTGTCCCAAAGTCTGTTCTAGTTTCTGTCTTCAACAATCTCTAGAGCTACCAGTTTTCTTTCCAAAATTCTCTAATGAAGCAGAATATACTCTCCATAAATTGGATGTCCTCAGACAATTACGCTTCTATTTAGACAGGACTCAGCAACCGTAAGTCAGACCAGTTGTTTGTGTCCTTCTCAGATAATAAATTGGGCCAAACCATTACAAAGCTACAATCTCAAAATGGATCAGAGATTGCATAACTCAGGCCTATTCTTCTTGAATAAACATCTTACATCATCTATCAAAGCTCATTCTACCAGAGCTATGGCTACTTCTATAGCCTTTCATTCCAAGCTCGCTATTTGAAATTTGTGCTGCGGCTACTTGGTCCAACCACACTTTCATTTCCCACTACAAATTGGATGTGGCATCTAAAGGACGAGCATCATTTGGTTCCACCGTACTCAGGAGTGTTTTCCAGTGAGGCACCCAGGATTCAGGTGCTAGGACGCTGTCCCATCATTCAGAATGAGATAGATCACATAACATCTTTTAGTTATGTACTCACCATAACTTCAGATGTTTGGGATCCATTCCTTCCCCTGCCTTGCAGATCAGAAGAGATTGAGCGGTTTTGAGTTCAACTGTTTTATCTTGTTCCATCTGGCGATGTTATATAAGCAGGGTATGTTGTGCATGTATCTTGGGACAAACTAGATCTGGGGGACTGGTAGTGGTGCATCCTGGGATATAGTAAGCTCAGCCAATAAGAGACTTCGCTCTTTGGCATGAGGATCGGCTCGAACCCATCATTCAGAATGTAGGCGAGATGGATCCCAAACATCTGAAGTTATGGTGAGTACATAACTAAAAGTTTTCTAAAAAGGTATATCTGCCTAGACAACTGAAGTCTCTTCAGCAATGGCCTTACACTTTACAGATCTTGCCTCCACCTCAGCACCACTGTCAGGCATTGTTTTGCATAACAGTATACCACATTTGGATGTTGTTTATGCTGTACTTCTCATGCCTGGCATGGGCTGTTCATAAGGCCTTCTCCATCACAGACAAACATCAAGCCAGGTGTGACGCCGCAGCACTGGCCCAGTAATCAAGGAGCCTCAATCCTCACTACTGTCAAAACAGTGGGGAACGTACACACTTGGAGGATGACAAGTACACACACAGTAAAGTGCAATTTCCCTTAAGAGCAAACAGAGATCACAGTCAGTCTGGGGCTGGTTTCTCCCTCTTTCTCCAGATCCCCAATAAGACTTTCCACTGGCACAGCTATAGAGTTAAGATCTCAGCTGAGTGGCCAAACCAAGATCTCCAGTACCCTGTGTGTCCAACCAGTGCTTCGTGTCCCTGCCCAAGTAGCTGACACACACTTTTTGAGATTTGATTTATATACAAACACACACACAGACACACTCCTGGGAAAGGCTAGCACAGGTTTATTAGCTATGCTCCCTTCTGCCGAGACTATAGAAATGGATCTGATACTGTTATTCCTCGTTCATACCTTAAGCATGGGTATTGGTTCCGACCTCGGAACTGAGCCGGCCATTTTCCAAGCTCGCGTCAGCTTCAAACTCTCGAGCTAAACTCTTAACCACAATCCCCCTCTCCCTGTTACCTCAGATTTCGTTTGCCGCATTGCCATTCGGTCGTGTCAAGCTGCTTCTCTTGAGCTAAGTACAGTTATTTGTTGTTTAATAGCTATTTATATTACTTTTCTGTCAGAAAAGTTTCTATTTCATTGTCTCTTACCCTATCGCATCTAGCGATCATACTTTCTTCAGGTTTTTCTTCTCTTTTCTATACCTTTTTAAGGTATTTTCCCCTTAACATCATTGGTAATCCTTCCCTTTTTCTCATACCTTTGGGTATTCCTTTCTACCATTGCTGGTACCCTTTTCTGCTTTCTAATTTAGCTAATATGGCAGATAAGAAAGGTAGTCCGGGGATTAAACTGTGTTCTGATTGTGGACACGAACTACCTACTTTTGATGCACACTCTTTGTGTGTTTAAGGTTTGGGGGCGTCCCACTTGTCTGTTGACCCACCCTGTACTATTTGTGCGAACTTTTCAAATAGAACCTTGTTGGAAAGGAAAAACAAGCTGTTACTGAAGGGACTTCTTAAATCTCCCTTTTCATAGGCTATTTCTGGGTCGGAGGCCTCAACCCCTCCTAGAGCCCATAAGAAAATCCTGGATGTTCCTACCAAGGCTAAATCTTTGCCTTCGTCCACGGCTGGGGACTCCCGCCAACCAAAACCTAAAAAGGCTAAAGTTTCGGCTCCAGAGCTCACTCAGTCAGCCCCAGTGCTTTTAGTGCCTAGACCTTCGTCACTGAGGCCTTCGGCTCCTTTAGTGATCTCAGCTCCATCTTCTCCTGCAGCCTTCACTATATCGGCACCGAGGGGCTCCTCTGTTCAGACTATTACCACTGTATCAGCACCGACCATTCAGTCGGCGCAGACGTTGACCACATCAGCTCCGAGATCTTCCTCGGAACCGAAGCATTTATTGTTGACTCCAGTTTTGTGGGTTCCATCTTCGGTACCGACAATCACTTCGGCACCGATCCCTGTGTCAGTGCAGACCATGACCTCGGCACCAATGACTTCTTCGGTGCAGACACCCATAGTCCAGTCTCTCTTGGCACCATTGATCTTGGTGCAGACTGGTGAAATGGGCACCGAGTTTGCCTCTTCTGTGGACAGGTCTGTTTCTCCCTCAGTCTCCGTGAGGTCTACTAGAAGCCTTTTCGAACATGATGTGTTGCGTCTTGTGGATCAGGTGCTCTTGGCCAGAGGTATCCCACCCCCCCAGGAACTGTCCTTCCTTGGGAGGTGATCATCTGTCTCCAAAGTCCCCTTCTTATTCTCCTACTTCATTGCCTTTGAAGTCCATGGATATAGCACAGTCTTCCCCTTCTGCGGTTCCCTTTATGGATCTCACTAAGGAACCGCAGTTGCCTTCGTGGCAGGATAGTTTTCCTATGACCCAGGATGCCAGTTGTGACATGCATCGTTTGGGACTCTGGGTCGGCAGGCTGAGCCACTTAGGGGAGGGGTGACCCCTGTCTTAGACATTCACTCCTCTTCAGGTGGACCAGCCTTCCAATTGATGGAGAAGGCTTTCACTTCTGCTGGCGATACTGGACTGTCTATCCCTCCACCCTCCTCTGGTACACTGGTTTCACAAGTCGCACCGAGTGGACACCGGGTGCAAGGGCCTCAGGACATATTCCCACAGGAAACCCTTTTCCGCTGTCTTCCCCAGCTTCTCCCACTGAGGAAGTTCACCAGAAAAGTTTGTGTAAGAGGAAACACATGGACTCCACAGAGGAGTCCCTCACTGAAGACACAGATTTTGATGAGGGGGTAGGATCCCCTCGGTCACCCTCTGAGGTATCCCTTGGTGATATCCTCGAAATCCTGAAACAGAGAGGTGACTGGCAGTCCTCTAATCCAACCTCTGAGGAATCTATGTTCCTCCAGGCATTTCGCACCTTGCCCCCTACCTCCTGGGTTACTCTACTTGCCGATGATCTTGTCCAGCTTAACGTGCAGCATGCTTGGAAGACTCCTGACACCATCAAAGCTATTCCCCGGAGGCCAGATAAGATTTTGTCCCCTCCTGCTACGGATCCCCATTGGTCAAAAGGTCTTCCTGTGGATGCTTTGGTGGTGGTGGCTGCAACAAAAAAGGATCTGGCAGAAGAAGAAAGCCAGGCTGTCCATCCGCCTAACAAAGAGTCCCAGGCCCTGGACAGGATAGGGAAGCGCACTTTTGCATCAGCAACATTTACTATCAGGTTCCTGAATTATATGGCACACTTTACCAGGCTTCAAAGGAATCTGATTTCTGAGCTCTCTGAAACCTTGGCTGGTGCCGTGTCTGATGAGGTCTATGACAAAGTGGCCTCTCAGCTGGCCACCATTGATTCAATATCTAACTCCTCTATGCGATTGATATCTCACACATCAGAAGGGTTCAGCTGCGGTCTTGAGACGATACGCCTGCATGCGCTTGTGCAGTTTCGCGGAACCCTTTAAAGCTTCCTTTCTTAACACTCCCATTAAGGCCTCCTCATTGTTTGGACCCAAAGTTAAAAGCACACTGGCCAGATGTGAACAGGATGGTAAGACCCTTTCTGCCATAGGTGTCCGTTATTCTTCCCCTCAACGTACTTTCTCCCGAAACCAAAAGAGTGGGAAGATATGGCTCAAGAAATCTCAGGGTCCTTTCCATGACACACAGGCCGAATTCTCCCCTAGAGGCAGAGGGGGAAACTCACAGGGAAGATGCTCCTTTCGGGGCAGAGGGGTTCTGTGTAACCAGGGTTCCAGGGATTCTTTCCCTGGCTAATCCTACCAGCGCTCCTGAAGAGCAGCCCAACTCCTTTCCTCTGGAGGTGGTTGGGGGACGTTTCTCCTTGTACCCTACTGCCTGGCTAACCATCACCAGCAATTCTTGGGTACAGAGGATTATAACCAGAGGTTATCATATCCCCTTCGATCTTTGTCATGTCCCTTCAAAAAATCTTCTCGACGTTCCACCCAGTCAAAGGGAGGAAGCAGCATTAGAGATAGAAAAGCTGCTAAGAAAGAGAGTCATCCAAATAGTCCCTCCAGACCAGATAGGATATGGATTCTACTCAAGACTATTTTTGGTGCCAAAGAAAACCGGGGACTGGAGACCAATTTTGGATCTCAGTGTATTGAACAAGTTTGTGAGAGTACAAAAATTCCGGATGGTCACAATACAGTCTACCCTCCCGCTCTTGGAAAAAGCCGTTTGGATGTGCTCGATAGATCTTCAAGATGCGTACTACCACATAAAGGTGGACAGGCCATCAAGAAGTTTTCTGTGCTTCCGTGCGGGAGCCAGTCACTACCAGTTCAGAGTACTGCCCTTCGGACTCTCTACAGCCCCCAGAGTGTTTACAAATTGCATGGCAGTTGTCACAGCTCATTTGCGACTTCAAGGATTACAGGTGTTTCCATACCTAGACGACTGGCTCATTTCCGCGCCCACCAGACATCTACTGGAAGAAGCCCTGGCATACTCTCTCCTCGCTGCACAAAGGCTAGGCATAACCATAAACTGGCAAAAATCCAATCTCACCCCATCTCAGTCGACAGAATTCATAGGGTTATCTTGGACACAAAGAACTGCAGAGCTGCCATTCCAGATCACAGAATTTTAAGGATAAAGCAACAACTGATTCCAAATCCACGGCTCACTTGGTTCTACAGCTGTTGGGTTCCATGGCAGCCTCCATCACCATTGTCCCCCTGGCCAGGTTTCACATGAGGCTTCTACAATGGCTACTGCTCACCCAATGGTATCCCTTTCAGCATCCTCTTTCAGCCATGATTCGAGTAACCCACAGGTGCAAACAGGATTTAAATTGGTGGATGACACACAGTCTGTCACAATGGTCTCGCCCCTTTTCCCCCCAGCAACCCAAGGCCACAGTGACCACGGACGCCTCCCTGATGGGGGGGGGGCTATGTCAGGGACAGACAGTCCAAGGCACTTGGTTCGAACTGGAGGCCCATCTTCATATAAATGTTCTAGAGCTGAGGGCGGTGCTTCTGGCGTTGCAAGCATTCCACCCCCTGCTGCCATCTGGGACAATTGAGATTCAATCAGACAACATGGCGGTAGTCTGGTACATCAACAAGCAAGGTGGAACCAAATCTTACCCCCTTTGTCGAGAGGCCATGAGGATATGGCAACCGGCGATGGCGACCAACCGTTTTCTTCTAGCAATGCACATTCCCGGGAGTTCCAACGTGATAGCAGACTGACTCAGCAGGTGCATTCTTCAACCTCACGAAGAATCCCTTGATAGCGGCGGAGATCTTCCACCACTGGGGCTGTCCTTGCTGTGACCTCTTTGCATCCCCGACCAACTACAAATGCAGCAACTACTTCTCCCTGATTCCCCCTCCGGGACAGTCACCCAGGGACGGTCTAGTCCATGATTGGCCCCCGGGTCTTCTTTATGCATTCCCACCCTTTACCCTCATTCCACAGTTTCTGAAGAAAGCCCATCGGTTGAAGAGAAAGGTGATCCTCATAGCACCATATTGGCCCTGACAGATTTGGTTCCCCTTCCTTTGGCCTCACCTACTAGATCAATTATGGATTCTCTATCCAACTCCGGAGTTGATCTCACATCCACAGAACCTGATTCATCCCAGTTTGAACAACCTGAAGCTCACAGCTTGGCTACTCCAATTCCCTTGATTGCCAGGCAGAATGATCTTTCTTTATCAGTACGTCACATTCTCATTGCATCTCATAAGTCTTCCAATAGAATTACTTATCTGAGCAAGTGGAAAAGATTTACCTGTTGGCTGAAAGATAAACAAGTAGATCCCTTCTCAGCACCAGTGTCGATAATACTAGACTATCTAGCTGACCTTTTCCATTCGGGTCTTTCGGCCTCTTCCATTAGAGTTCATTTGGCTGCAATTTTTAATTTTCATGAGAGTGTCCAAGATTCCTCTCTTATGTCCCACAAATTGTGCAAGACTTTCATAAAAGGTGTGAATCATCTGAAGCCACCTTTTAGAGAACCTATTCAACCATGGGATTTATCATTAGTTCTACAAGCTCTGACAATGCCACCTTTCGAACCAGCCTCTTCTTGCAACCTCAAGCATTTGTCATGGAAAACCTTGGTTTTGGTCGCCATTACTTCTGCCAGATGTATTTCTGTGCTTCAAGCTTTATGTATCAAGAGTCCATACTTGATTTTTCATAGAGATAGAGTGTCTCTGAGAACTAATCCATCATTTCTGCCAAAAGTGATCTCTGAAATGTCCATTAATCAAACCATTGATTTGCCAGTTTCTTTCCCAATCATTCAAACAGAGGAGAGTATTGCCTACATACCCTAGATATCCACAGGCAAATCTGTTTTTGCTTAAACAGGACTAGGTCCTTTTGTAAATCTGACCAGTTATTTTTGACCTTTTCTGGACCTAGATTAGGATCTGCTGTTGCTAAGGTCACATTAACTAGATGGTTGAAGGACTGTGTGACCTTCATTTATACACAACATAATATCTCGTTGCCTACTACCATGAAAGCTCATTCAACAAGGTTGGTGGCAACTTCTGCTGCCTTCCATGCCAGAGCTTCTTTACATGATATCTGTGCAGCTGCAACTTGGGCTAAGCCTCATACCTTCATCAGTCATTACAAATTGGATTTGGGCTCCAGGGGAAGAGCATCTTTCGGTTCTATGGTGCTCAGGAATGTCCTTCAATGAGTGCCTCCCAGTAATAAAAGTAGCTGGGGACTCTGTCCCATGTGTAAGGAATGAACGAGGATTAACAATATCAGGTAAAGAAGTTATGTCTTACCATAATATTCCATCTGTATTGTTGATCCTTGTTCAGTCATTATGACCATCCCTCCTTCCCCCCTCCTGTGGTTTCTAGTGGATCTCACCATCCGGTTCTCTTAGGTTATTTGACCAGAGGTAGCCTCTACCTTCTTTGACTTGCAAACTCAATCTGAGGTAACAGGGAGAGGGGGATTCTGGGTAAGAGTTTAGCTCAAGAGTTTGAAGCTGACGCGAGCTTGGCAAATGGCCGGCTCTGTTCCAAGGTCGGAACCAATACCCATGCGTAATGACTGAACAAGGATCAACAATACAGATGGAACATTATGGTAAGACATGACTTCTTTTTCCGACTGCCACCAGCCACTCTTTATCAGCTACTTTAAGGCCCTTAATGAAGGGTGTCCAATCCTACTGTGTAATGTTACTATTAATCCAAACGGTAGTGTGGCCAACTGCCAGGCTATTAGGAGTGGCCTGCACAGTGTCACCAAATAGATATGCAAGTACTGTAAGAGCTTAAATATCTATAAACAGACCAGCCACAATTGAAAGGTTTAAATATATTTAATAATTAATAATAAAAGAACAAGCCAGTACTCAGTAAGTAATCAGTTACATCAGAATTAAAAATCACAGGAAATATTTAAAACAACATTACAGGACAGTCTCTTATAAATAAAGAAAGCATCTAAGCTATACTTAATCTAAAATAATTACTATGCCCTAAAAACTTACTTACAGCAAGGCAAGTGCAGAGGTGAGAGAATGTTCTTGTTAGGTCAAATACAAAATGCCCTCTTGCTCTCTCTCTCTCTCTCTCTTTCTCTCAGAGAGTTCTTAAATTGATATCAAATATTACTGCTGTTTTAGCTTGGATGACATCACTTTTTGTCACCTGACTTTAGTTCCCAAGCTAAACCCCCATTGTCAGAAACTACCAACATTTTAGCATCTCCCTATGAAAAATACATATTGCTCAGATATTTGCAACTGCTGGAAGACAAAACAATATAACACTTACAAAACAATGCAGAAGGTACCCTAGTTCTAGACATCCTGTCTCCTTGCTGCATTGAAACTAACTTTCAGAGCACCATCATAAAACAATTTAATTTCAACTCTTTTCCTGAGGTTTTCCAAGTTAACCCTCTATGTTCTAGTTCCTACTGTTAAAACATATACATTTACACATATATAATAGTTTATATACATTTCTGCTCTAATCCAGCAGGACTCACAATGGTCAAACATCCAGGCTCAGCACTGTACAAACCCTTTTCAATACACACTTCTGTACCAGCAGTTTAATATACACATAACATGCAGTTCTAATACATTTGTAAGACAAGCATATGAATCATGTTGATAGTCACAAATGACATATGATTATTTACAAAATTCCAGACAGCTGTGCTGGCAGTATCTCCTTCTGCCACACTCCTATACAAGTCATAATCTGATGTTGTAAATCTTCTTTCATTCCTTACTGATGGGTTTAGGTTCCATCCTCAGAACCGATTTGGCCAATACACAAGCTCGTGCCAGCCAAAAAAACTCTTGAGTTAAGTCATACCCATAGCACCCCTCTCCTTCTTTCTTCAGATCTCGTTTGCCATGTACTTCTCAAGACGTGCCAAACTAACTGTCAGCTAAGTAGTACATTTTTATATATATATCGTCACTGAATACCTTTCCAGTCTTCTTAATTTCTTTCCCCTTTAGCGATTAATAGTCCTCTGTACTCTTGTAGTTCCTGTGTGAGTTTCTTTTCCTTTTTCTTACCTTTTGGTACCCTTAGTACCATTTCTGGTACAGGCCCCTCCCTTCCCCTTGTGGTAATTGCTATTACCATTGCTGGTATTTTCCTCCCCCTTCTTTAAAAAAAAAAAAAAAAGTTTAATTTCTTTCTATGTGTGTGCTTTTACCTTAAAGTATTTTGTTGTTTAGTCAACTGGTGACTGCTTTTGACTTTGTACTTCTGTTTGGTTTATTCAAGATTGTGACACAATGTCTGTCAAAAAAGGAATGACTGGGTTCAAGCAGTGTGACAAATGTGGGCGAAAGATGCCCAGTTCTGATGGGCATCTTTTGTGTGTCAACTGCCTTGGAGTTCCTCATCTTCAGCTACAACCACCCTGTGACATTTGTAAGAATTTTAGCTCTCACACTTTGGCAAAGCAGAAAAATAAATGAATCTTAAAGGGATTACTAAATACTCCTTTTTCTGAGGCCCTTTCTGAGGCGGAGGTCTCATCACCTCCCAGAAAAGATAAAAAAAAAAAAGGAAAAAAAAAGAAGCTATTTGGTTCTGACTTCTCCAAGTTCCAAGGAACTGAAGACTTCTCAGACATTACCTGCACCAACATCAAAGTTATCGAAAATGTCTGGTCCAGCTATTATGGCACCAGAGCCTTTAGCTCTATCTATGGTGCTGAAGATGCCTTCCACAGAACTGACAAGAATGATACCTGCTTCGGTACCGATATTTACTTCAGTACCAGACACAATTTTGGCACCGACAGTGATTTCTGTCACGGCTCCTTTGTCCTCGGTGCCAAGAACTGAAATTTTGCCTAGGATCAAATACTCACTTATAATTGACCCCTTTTTTGGACAAAAATGTAGTCCATTTCTCAAGAGACCTGACTCTCCTTCCGGAGTATCTACACTTTCCACCAGGAGTCTTTCCGAACTTAACATAGTAACACTTGTCAATCAGCTCCTAGCAGACAGAAGAATTCCAACCCCTACCAAGACTTCCCTCCCACCTAGAGTCGAAGGGTTTTCTGCACAGACTCCGACATATCATCCTTCAGCCTCTTCTCAGGACTTGGTGCCCTTGGTACCAATGTCTATCCTGGTGCCTACTTCTCCAGTTCCCATGATGTTATCTTCCACTGTTCCGTACCCTACCCTCTGGACTTTCGCCCATTCAGAGCTGATCCACCATTGGGATCATGACTGACCTGTTGGCACTGTGACCCTAATTCTGTGCCAATTTTTTCTATGGCGCCGTTTATGGTTCCAGTTGTTTTGGCAGCTCCTAGTCCTCTTGGGGCTTCTATCCTGGAAGCGGACTCATTGGAGTTGGGTGTGACCCCAGTCACAAGGTTGTCCTTCTGAGTTCCGAGCTCCCAACCCTCTTCAGATGGGCCTGCATTCCAGGTGATGGAGGGGGCTCTTGCTTCCGCAAGCATGCAGTTGGCACCTCCAGCGTCGGAATCTGACTTTTCCTTTTCCTCTGGTATGCAGCTGACACAGCCTACTACTTAGAGACATTGGGCATGGGAGCAGGAAGAAACCCTACTCCAGGGTACCCGCTCTTTGGTGTCTTCCTCAGAAGATCCCATTGAGTAGCCACCCTGAAAGAGAACATGCAGGAGGAAGCATGTCAATTCCCCTGAGGAATCCCTCACCGAAGATAATAGATCTCGATGAGGGAGAAGGGTCCCTATGGTCACCCTCTGAGGATGCCCTCATTCGGAGTCATACTTGAGATCGTGAAACAGAGGGGTGACTGGAAGCCCATCAACCCTTCTACTGAGGTATCTGTATTCTTGCAAGCCTTCTGTGCATGACCCTCTACTTCCTGGCTGACCTCACCTGCATATCAGCTGATTAAGCTCATCATGCAGCATGCCTGGAAGGCCCCTGACTTCACTGAACCGATTCTTCGAAGGTCTGATAAATTTCTGTCACCACCACAAGACCCACCCTCACTGGTCCAGAGCTTTGGCAGTAGCTTCCATGGTTGTGGGCCACAAAGAAAGAACTTGTGGAAGAAAGTTCTACTGTCCATCCTCCAAACAGGGAGTCCTGGACGATAGACAGACTAGGGAAGCAGACTTCCACTTCAGCAACCTTTGCTTTGTGGTCACTGAACTACCTGTCATATTTTGCATGTCTCCAAAGGGACCTGGTTACAGACCTTTCAGGTACTTTGGCAGGGGTATTGCCTGAAGAGGTGCGGGATAAAGTCACCTCTCAGCTTGCCACCCTAAAGTCCATTTCTAACTCCTCCATGTGGTTGATCGCCCATACAATGGAGGGGGCAGCCAGAGCAGCCGGTTCAGGCGTTGTCATGAGAAGTCATAACTGAATGCTCTTATGTGACTTTGCAGACCCCTTCAAGTCTTCCTTCATCAATGCTTCTGTTGATGAGTCTTCCTTGTTTGGGCCAAAAGTTAAAGATACGTTAGCCAGGTGTGAGAAGGATGCTATGGGCATATGCTTTTCTGCCTCTGAACGATCCTACACCAGGAATCAGAGAGGTGGAAAGATGTGGTTCAAAAAATCCCAAGGGCCTTTCTGTGACACACATGGCGAGCAATCTCCCTGGATAAAGGGGGGATGTCTTTTGAAAGACATCCCTCCTGTGGCAGAGGGGGCCCGCGAAACCAGGGCTCCAGAGATTCCTTCTCTGGTCAACCCTATCAGCGCTGCTGAAGAGTGGTCTGATTGCTTACCTCTGGAAGCAGTCGGGGTACATTTTTCTCTGCACCATTTGGCCTGGCAATCAATAACATTAGACTCCTGGGTTTAGAGAATAATGATCAGAGGTTACCATATCCCCGTCGATCTTTACCTCAAGCCACTAAGGCGAATCCCTGACATTCCACCCAGTCAGAGGGATGCAGCAGCACTAGAAGTTCTAAAACTGCTAAGAAAAGGAGTCATCCAACCAGTTCCACCAGACCAAATATGATCCGGATTTTTCTCAAGGTTCTGTTTAGTGCCAAAAAAGCCAGGGGACTGGAGACCAATTTTGGATCTCAGTGTACTGAACAAGTTCATCAGACACGCAGAATTCCAGATGGTCACAGTTCAGTCCATTCTTCCATTTTTGGAGAAGGACAACTTGATGTGCTCTATAGATCTTCAGAATGCGTATTACCACATAAAAATGGACAAACGATCCAGGAGATACCTCCGCTTCTGGATGGGAGACAGTCATTACCAATTTTGAGTACTGCCCTTTGAACTTTCCACAGCCCCAAGGTGTTCAATAAATGCATGATAGTTGTAGTAGCTCACCTGAGACTACAAGGTTTCCGTGTGTTTCCATATTTAGACAACTGGCTCCTTACCACTCCAACCAGGAGTCTACTGATTCAAGCCATATCGTGCACTCAGAATCTGGCAGGAAAGCTAGGGATCTCAATAAACACAGAAAAATCAAAGGTGGTACCAGCTCAAAGCTTAGAGTTCATTGGGCAACGTTCGACACAATATCCTGCCAAGTCACCTTACCTCATCACAGACTACTAAGATTGAGATCTCAAATTCAAATAATACTCGCTCAAAATTTTGTCCCAGCTCGACTGGTCCTACAACTTCTCAGCTCTGTGGCAGCTACAGTCATGCCGGTTCCACTAGCAAGATTCCATATGAGGGTACTTCAATGGCTTGTAGCATCTCAATAGTGTATTTTGACACACCTGATGTCTTACCCAAGCCACGTAACAAACCAATGCAAACAAGATCTGAATTGGTGGATGAAGCCAGAGGAGGAGTTATGGTGTCGTTCCCCGCCCTCAACCCAAAGCCACAGTGACCATGTACGCTTCCCTGATGGGGTTGAGGGGGCATTTTCAGGGAAAGACTGTCCAAAGCACTTGGTTCCCTGTAGAGGCGAAGCTGCATATCAGTGTCCTAGAGATGAGTGTGGTGCTCTTAGTGTTGCAAGCATTCCAAACAACCCTTCTGTCGGGGACAGTTGCTATCCAGTCAGGCAATATGTCAGTAGTCTGGTACATAAACAAGCAAGGAGGAACCAGATCCTGCCCATTATGCCGGGAAGCTCTGAGAGTGTGGTAATGGGTGATAGCTTCCAACCACTTTCACTTAGCGATGCACATTCCCAGGAACTGCAGTCTGATTGCAGACAAACTGAGCAGGAACATTCTGATGTCTCATGAGTGGTCTCTCAACCCCATAATAGTGACACAAATATTTTGTTGTTGGGGCTGGCCTTGCTGTGACCTCTTTGCTTCCCCCTTGTACCACAAATGCAGCAGCTTCTTTGCCCTGACCCCCCCCCCCCAGGGGGAGTCACTGAGAGATTCTCTGATACACGATTGGCCCCCAGGTCTACTGAATGCCTTTCTCCCTATTCCCCTCATTCCACAATTCTTGAAGAAAGCACAATGGTTGAGAAGCAAGGTAATCCTCATTGCACCGTATTGGCCTCGTCAAGTCTGGTTCCCCTTTCTATGGCCTCATTTGGTTCAATGTCCATAGACCCTGGATCCAACCCCGGGACTCCTATCTCACCCACAGAGGCTGGTCCATCCCAACTTTCAGAACCTCAAGCTGACTGCTTGGTATCTCCACTTCCACTGATTGCCAGGCAGATGAACCTATCTTCCCCAGTGCAAAGCATACTTCTGGCTTCTTATAAACCCGCAACCAGGAAACTCTATCTTAGCAAATGGGTCAGGTTTGTAGTCTGGGCTAAAAAACAAGGACTAGACCCATTCTCAATCCCGGTCCATAAGGCCTTAGAATACCTGTTGAATCTACTCCAGTCAGGAGTCTCAGCCTCTACTATTACAGTTCACTTAGCAGCTATTGCCAGTTTTCATGATGGCTTTAATGATTCTTCATTAATGTCCCACCTTCTTTGCAAAACATTCAAGAAGGGAGTTCTGCACCTGAGACCACCTATTAAAAATCCTACTGAACGTTGTAATTTGAGTCTGGTCTTACAAGCTCTGACTTGTTCACCCTTCATATCTTCTGCCACATGTGACATAAAGTTTTTATCCTGGAAAAACCTTATTCCTGGTAGCCATCACCTCAGCCAGGAGAATATCAGAGTTACAAGCTTTGTGTGTTAATTGCCCTTACTTAATTTTCCATAATGAGAAAGTATCACTTCGAACTAACCCTTCCCTCTTGCCCAGAGTTATCTTGAATTCAAATCTCAATCAGTCCATTGATTTACCAGTCTTTTCCCCAAATTTTCTAACAAAGGTGAATACCGTTTACACCTGTTGGATGTACATAGACAACTACATTTTTACTTAGAACTTAATCTTTCAGAAAGTCGGACCAGCTGTTCATTTCCCTTTCATGCCCCAAATTGGACAAGGCTGTTTCCAAAGTCACTTTGTCAAAATGGCTAAGAGATTGCATTACCTTTGTCTATCAACAGAACAAATTAACTTTACCTACCAGAGTCAAGGCTCACTTCACCAGGTCAGTGTCCACTTCAGTGACATTTCATTCCAGACCCTCTATGGATGACATCTACTCAGTAGCCACTTGGGCAACCCCCCATACCTTTATCAAACATTACAAATTGGATATGGCCTTCAGGGGAAGAGCATCCTGTGGCTCAGTGGTGCTCAGGAATATCCTTCCTTAGGGCCTGCCAGGACATAAAGTAGCTAGGGACTCTGTTCCATCAGTAAGGAATGAATGAAGATTTACAACATCAAATAAATAAGTTATGTTCTTAACATAACATTCCATCTGTGTTGTAGATCTTTAATCATTCCTTAAGTCCCACCCTCCTATCCCCTGCCCGAAGACTGTTGTGTGATGGTTTTTGGTCCTTTCTCCCTGATAGGGCATTTGCTCAGGTAGGGCCTCCATTGTCTCTATTCCTTATGGGCAAACTCGATCTGAAGAAAGAAGGCAAGGGGCACTATGAGTGTGACTTAGCTCGAGAGTTTTTTGGCTGGTGCGAGCTTGTGTATTGGCTGAATCAGTTCTGAAGACAGAACCAAAACCCATCAGTAAGGAATGAATGAAGCTCTACAACACAGATGGAACATTATGGTAAGAACATAACTTCTTTTTAATATTCACAAATGACATATTATTAACAAAATTCCAGCTAGCTGGGCTGGCAATATTTCCCTTTGTCACACTTCTTCCCCCCCTAAAAACTCAGCTAGTTTTTCAAGTGACCCTTGAGAAACGTTGGTTGAGAGGGTGAGCCTATCTGAGAATACTTTACCCCATTACCGGTCTTGAGATTCCAGCTGCCTTGGTATTGCTGACCCCAGTACAGTGCTGGACTGACCCATCACATGCCTGCAATCCTAGGCTCCATCTTAGTAATTTGGGATTTGGCTGGTTGGCTGACTGTAAGCATCGATCCCTCTCAGACTCCTCCTGCCTTGCACTGCAGATACTTAGCATCAGGGCCTCCCTATCATGGTAAGGTTTCATCATGTTAGCATGGTGACCCTGCCTCCTGCCTAGCAGTTCTACCATGTAGTTAACATCACTGACCTTCCTTACCACTTTGAAGGGTCCCTCCGAAGTTGCCTGTAGCTTGTTGTGTCTGACAGGAATGAGAACCATTACCTGCTACTCCACAGCATACTCTCTAGCTCAAGCAATCCTGTCATACCAGACCTTTTTCTGCTGTTGGGCTTCTGCCAGGTTCTCCTGGGCCAAGCCCATGAGCTCCCTGAGCCTTGTCCTGAAGTTTAGGCCATATGCCACAACAGACTCCTTGTGGGATTCACACTTACACTCCCACTCATCTCGAATCAAATCTAGAGCCCCCCTCACCCTATGCCCATACAGCAACTCTAAGGGTGAAAAGCCCATGGATTCCTGGGGCACCTGTCTGTAAGCAAACAATAGATGGAGCAAATATTTGTCCCACTCCCTGTTGAAATGTTCTGCAAATGCCTGTAGCATGGTCTTGAGTGTAGAGTATAACCTCTCAACAAGACCATTAGTCTGGGGATGGTAGAGGTGGTCTTTAGGTGCTTCACCCCACAGTGCTGCCACAGACAAGCCAGCAGATCTGAAGTCAAATTGGCACCTATGTCAGTCAGTAATTCTTTTGGGAAACCTACCCTGCTGAAAATATCTAACAAAGCATATCCCAACGTTTCTGCCTCAATAGAAGACAGAGCCACTGCCTCAGGGTATCTGGTAGCATAATCTACTACTACTAGGATATACATTTTCTCTGCAGAACTTGGGTTATTCAGAGGCCCCACAATATCCATAGCTATCCTGACAAAGGCATCAAAGGAGCTTTCACCTTGTCTCCTGCCTTGCCTACCTTTTGGCACTGCTCACACATCCTGTAGTACTCTGATACATCTCTAGAAATCCCAGGTCAATAAAAGGTCTGCATAATGCATCTCTTAGTACGCTTTATGCCCATATGACCTGCAAAGGGAATATCATGCACTATGGCTAGATAACCCTCCCTCAGGTCTTGTAATGCAGGGTCTGAGAGCTGAGCCTGTCTCAACTCTCTCAGTTTATAACCCTTCCCAGCTCCCCTTCCACAGGAAGTCTAGTATTCTCTGACAGTGGTGCCTCATTATCTGCCTGGGTGCTACTACTCCCCTCTGTCCTTGCAGTCACTCTGTCCAAGGGAACATGAGTACCCACAAGCAGCTGTGGCTCACCTTCAGTCTCACTGCTACAGGATAGCTCATTCCCTGAAGTAACCACCTCACCAGTCCTGGCTGCAAGGGTGCGGTCGATCTGGGTCTCCCCAGGCTACCAGACCCACATGCTTCTCCCCAGGCTACCAGACCCACATGCATGTCTCCAAGCCTGACTGCGTGTAACTGCATGCACACAAGGTACTGCATTATCAAAATCATTCCCTATCAGGACATCTGCAGGGATACCCTCAAACACATCTACTTTCTTGATTCCTTTTCCACCCTCCCAGTCAAGGTGAACCCTAGCCAAAGGTATTTGTAATAGGGTCCCTCCTAATGATATGACTGGAGTAGACTGCCAAAGCAAGTAGTGCTCCTTTTCAACCATTGCAGGCTTCACAGTGGTTAGGTCAGAGGATGTCTCTCTCTTAGCAATGGCCTCTTTCCCATTTACTAAGATAGGCTATAACCTCTTGTGGTAGTTTGGTACCCTTGTTGTTTCGAGACAACTTACTGCTGGCATTCTGTCATTCCCACTTACTGGCTCTCCCACCTTTTGTTACCCCTTGCCTTCGTGGACATCTATATACTACGTGGCCCCACTGGTTACATTTAAATCATTTAACCTTTGGTCCTGGACATGTACCTGGACTAGAGGCTTCCCCTGTTACTAGCGGATTCTGTTAGGTCAGTCTGGGCTGCCCACCACGGGTTCCCTTAGACCCATGAGGAGCACTGGCTATCCCTTTCCTGTGCAGTGATGCCCTGTTTGCTAGGTATAGGTTTCTCTTTTTCCACAACTCATCTTCTGCGTTACCTTCTCTATCAGCTAACCAGACTCTCTTGTCCTCAGTCAAAGTACTAAGGGCTTGTTCCCTCACCAAAAGGTCTGCCAGCCCTTCAAAAGTGGTGACCTGGCATCCACTCACCCACCTATGAAAATAAGTGCTTAGTTCAGCAATATTTTCACACACACTTTCATCTGCCTTGTGTCTGTGCTTACAAAACTTTTTCTTTTAAGCCTCAGGTGTTAACTTAAAACATTCCAACAGACAATTTTTTACAGTATTATAGTTTTAAGCAATCAGTATCAGACAATTTAGAAGTAGCAGTTACAGCTTTACTATGGAGTAAGGGGGTTAGGAACTGTACCCAGAGCCCTTGGTCAGCATTATACTGTTTACATAGCCTTTCAAACATATGAATGAAACTATCAAAATGATTTCCCTGTTTAAATTGTGGAAGACATTTACTGACCTTTGTGGCTTCTGGAGTTTGGTTACTCCCTTCCCCGTTACCTCCATGACCCTGGTGAAGAGTCAGCATCTCCTTCTCATGTTGCCCCGCCTCTCATTCTCCTCAGCTTCCAGACATTGCAGTCTGTCATTTTCCTCAGCCTCCAGATGTCTCAGTCTCTCTGCTGCTTCTATTTCCAAATGCTTGGCCTCTAGTTCAAGTCTCTAACTCCAGACGGATTTTTAAGTCCTCTGTGGAAAGGTTGAACTGTCCATTTTTTGATAGTTGTACATGTCCAAGGCTAGCCTGGTTGTCCTCCTGATTGCTGGTCTGTGATGCAGCTGTGCCCAAGGCTGCAGTCATTTCTGCTTTGGTCAGGTTGGCACGCCCCAGTCTTTTAGCCTGGCACATCTCAGTCAACTGGCTCCTTGTCACCTTGCCATACTCCTCTGCTGACATGCTTCTCTGCTCTCCCTGACTAACTAAGATACCAAAAAATAAAACAATTATGATATGAAACTCTGAATGTAGACTGTGTGGCTGACTGAGAGTACAAACACCTTCCTTAGTGACCACTGTTTACAGGCTACAGGAATTCAATATCCACACCACTAAATCCTAATATGTGGATATCCCACCACTACAAGCCAGTTAATATGTGATGTGGATATTCCACCACTGCCAGCCAATTGATATGTGATGCCCCAGCACTGGCCCAGTAATCAAGAAGGCTCAATCCTCACCACTGGTAACACTGGGGAACATACAAAGTGGGAAGATGACAAGTACACACACACACACACACACACACACACACACACACACACACACACACACACACACACTAAAGTGCAATTTCCCTTAAGGGCACACAGAGATCACAATCAGTCTGGGACTGGTTTCTCCTTCTTTCTGCTGATCCCCAATACGACTCCCCACTGGCACAGCTATAGAGTTGAGATCTCAGCTGAGTGGCCAAAACAAGATCTCCCTTACCATCTCTGTCCATCCAGTGCTCCGTGTCCCTGCCGAAGTAGCTGACACACACACTTTTTGAGATTTGATTTATATACATACATGCACACACACACATACACACTCCTGGGAAAGGCTGGCACAGGTTTACTAGGTATGCCCTCTTCTGCCCAGACTATAAGGTAGTTCTGACTGCCACCAGCCACTCTTTATCAGCTACTTTAAGGCCGTTAACAAAGGGTGTCCATTCCTACTGTGTAACATTACTATTAATCCAAATGGTAGTTGACCAACCATCAGGCTATTAGGAGTGGCCTGTACAGTGTCACCAAATAGATATGCAAGTACTGTAAGAGCTTAAACATCTCTAAACAGACCAGCCACAATTGGAAGGTTTAAATGTATTTAATAATAAATAATAAAATAACAAGACAGTACTCGGTAAGTAATCAGTTACATCAGAGTTCAGAATCACAGGATGTATTTAAAGCATTTTGCATAGGACTCTGTTTCAACTAATTCTGGTCCTGGTGTGGAACTTAATATCCTCAAATGTTTTCATTTGAATTGCTGTTGAGCTATGCAGTGCAGATGGCAAAACTCTACCATTTGATGCTCATCTTCATTTGATCATTGCTGTAGTGGCCTTAGCTATATGGGTTATATTTTGCATAGTATATAACAGCCAGTTTCTGGAGCTTAAGGGCACCTTCCACATGTCCAAATCCCTGGCAGCTCAAGCAGAGCTGAAGAAAATAAATGGTTTAGGTGCCAAGCCATTGAGAGCTTTCCTGCCACCGAAGAGAACACCCCCTTGTGGGCTTTCAAGGACTGACAGCCAGTTAATGATTCTCTTTTTTTTTTTTTTTTTTTTTTTTAACAAGAAACATCTTTATTACAAACATACATTATATACATAAAAACAAACCACACCAACGCAATCCTAGTTGCAAGCATTTTACATCACAAACCATACTGACATACTCCTAGTTGCAAACATTATACATCAGTTATAATCTACCCAATCATTTTCAGTCAAACATTATATAGCTCATTTAAGTCCTACCTTCTTTTTTTTTTTTTTTTTCAAAAATATTTTTATTAGTTTTAAAACTTTTACAAAAAAGAAATGAAAATGAATACAAGATAAGGATCTTGTAAGGTACATCAAATCAAGAAAAAGAAAGCAAAGTACATTCTAAATTAATACAAACAGTTAACAAGTTTTTGATTTATAGACAAGCAGTTATTGTAACAAGTACCTTACTACTGAATGGGTAAAACATTCACTAGGGTGCCCCAGAAAAACATAATACAAATAGAAATCAGGCCTCCCAAGAGGAGGATAACTTTAATCAGATAACATACTATTATATAAAGTATAAACTATTAACTATTTTGGGGGTACACCACCTACAGTAAACTATACATGTCCTAAAAACCTATTTACACCATATTTACAATATATTTACATCATGGATGTCAGAGGACCTCTCCGAATAAAATGACATAAGACAATTAGTAAAGTGTAATGTTTACATTATCAAATAATTTTGGACTGTACCTAGTACAAAAAGGATCCAGTTTGGAATGCAAATGTATAAGAAAAAATGTTGCTGGATTTTACTTATTCCGGATTAGATCAAAGAGATTTTCCCAATATTTTTTAAAATAATTCTTTTTCTTTTTGCTATTCGTGCACATTTTGTGTGCTGATATATATTTTATTGCCATATCCTTAAAGTTTTCCCATGAAATTGCTGAGGAGTTGATCCAATTTTTAGTAATGAAATATTTAAGGAGTGCACAAACTGAGACAAGAACATGATGGCAAATACCTTTGATTTGAATAGGAACAATATTAAGGATCGTAGTTTGCCAAGAAAATGTAGTTTTCTCATACCGCATTTTTCTAATTGAATTCTGAGGGAGCACCAGAGTTTATAGATGGTCTTACAACTCCAGAACATGTGTATTATGTCAAAATGAGGGAGAGTGCAGAAAGGACATGTTAAGTTTTTATTACATCCAAATTTTTGTAAAACAACTGGGGTGTAGTAATAGTTATTATTTATCTTTAGCTGTGTGTAAATTAGATTTTTAAAGGGGGTCACGTTTAGTGTATTTCTGATTGCTTCATACTTATATTCGCAAAAGATTTCATCCTGTATTGAATCCCAGTATTTGGAAAATAAAAGTGAATGACTATGTATAATGGACGGCACAAGTTTATAAGTATGTGAGATCATTTTGTTTTTTAGGGAGAGCGAATTGATGATTGATTGTGTTAATTGAATATCTTGTTCCATAACTCTGTATTTAAGGAATTTTTGTTTTATAAGTGAGCTGAATTGTCTTAAAATAGGGTCATATTTATTAGGAGCCCCAAATAAAGTTTTAACCTCTGCTGCATTTTTTGTTTACTATAAAAATGCCAGACTGTAGCCTTCTTGATAATAAGAAAGTTAGATAGGTCAATCATTTTATTATTGATTTTTAAATTTGGATTCAGATGTATGGGTTGAAGAATGGAGATTGTATTTTGCAAATTAAGGGATTTCATCAGATCATGAAAAATAAGAATTTTGTTTTTTGAAGAGGCAAAAACTTAATGTTAAATTCACCAACAGGTGTGAGAAAGGGGATAGATTGAGGATTAATTTTGAATGAACGTATATAGTTATACCAGATCTTGACCCGTATTAGAGACCAAGATTCGTCATACAGATCATAACTGGCTATTTTTATTAACCAACTTGTGGTAATTATTTGATAATAAAGACTGAAATCTGGAAGACTTAATCCACCCTTAGCTTTTGGGATAGTTAATTTCCTATATGTTATTCTGGTTGATTTAGGGAACCATAAGAATTTAGAAATTGTGGTCTCCATTTTACAAAAGAGGTTTTTTTGGAATATTAAGAAAAACAGAGTTTAAATGGAAAAGAATTCTAGGTAGAATATTGCTCTTGATAATAGCAGATTTTGATAACAGTGAAAGGTTAATATTTTTCCATCTGGTTAGATCATTGTTTATTTGATCCCAAACTTTATAAAGATTAGTTTTCATAAGTTCTTGATGAGAGTGCGTGAAATTTATACCCAGATACTTTATTGAATATTTAAGAGGTATGTCAGAAAGGGGGAAGTAGTATTCTAAATGCTTCTTAGGATTCAAAGGAAAACAGGATGATTTGGTGGGGTTAAGATTATAGTTAGCAACTTTAGAAAAGAGAGCAATAGAGTTTCGAATTTTCTGGAGGTCTGTGTTAGGAAGCTTAAGGTAAATGTTAAGGTCATCTGCAAACGCCGAGTACTTTATTTCGATGTTATAGATTTTTGGGATATGATGATAGGTCATCTATTTGATCCAGATAAGAAAAGGTTCAAGACACAAATTAAAAATATAGGGTGATAGCGGATACCCCTGTCTGGTGCCATTTGTAATTTTAATAGGATCTAATAATGTTTTATTTATATAAAGGGAAGTAGAGGCATTTTTATACATCATCCTAATAGTATTAATGACCATATCCGGGAAATTAAAGTATTCCATTGTTACATATAAGAAGTTGAGATCCACATTATCAAAGGCTTTAGTTGCATCTAACGTTAAAGCGTATCTTGGATGATTATCCTTTTCAAGGAACATTAATAATGTATGCAAAGTGAGAGTATTATCTCAAAGTTGTCTTTGCTTTATAAAACCCAATTGCTCTGACGCCATCATTTTCTGAATTCTATTTGCAAAAATGGTAGATAAAATTTTCTTATCTACATTTATAAGGGCAATAGGCCTATAATTAAGAGGGTTTGATTTGTCAGAGTTTGGTTTCGGGATGAAAATAGTTTTGGAATTATTCATATACTTGTCCGTAATCCCTTCTGATATGATATGATTATACATGCTAAGTTGGATTTTTGTAAGATTACTGCAGAAAATTTTGTAAAATTCACCTGTAAATCCATCAGGGCCTGGTGCCTTATTAGGTTTCATTTTTTTCATTTAGTGTTATAGGGGCTTTTAACTGGGTAATCTGTGTGGAAGATAGTTTTGGGACATTAAGCTTATTGAGGAAGTCTATGTATTGTTCTTTTTGGAACTGAGTTTTGGGATTGTAGATTTCCGTGTAAATATCTACAAATGAATTTACAATGTCACTATTTCTGTACAGGATTTTCCCTTTGTACTTTATGTCCTTTATATAGTTTGGTCCTTCTTTGATATTTATTAGTCTTGCTAGAGTCTTGGATGGAGTTTGAGCCCATTCAGAGTATCTATGTAGAAGCTTTAATTCAGTCAAAGAGTAGTTTTGTTGGTGGAAGAAATATATTTCCTTCTGAATTCCGTGAAGTTTAATTTCCAAATCAGGGGAAAATCTTGCGTCAATTTTTTTAAACACTTTTGTGAGGTTATTAATGTACAGACTCTTTTTCTTTTTATAATAACATGCTTTTTGGATAAGTATTCCTCTAATGACAGCTTTAGCCGCTGCCCATTGTATATCTAAAGGGATATTGGAAAGCAATGATTCAGCTTCTAAGTGTTTTAGATATTCATTAACCTCCTGCAAAACGTCATTTTTTTCAGAATGTTACTATTTAGTGACCAAGTGAAAATCTTACTGTCAGAATTGCATTTTTGGTTAGGGTTAATGCTAAGTGATATATTCGAATGATCAGATATAGATCTGGCCTCATGAGCAAAATTAGCAATTTTAGTCGAGAAAGCATCTGAGATCAGGTAATAATCAATCCTAGACCAAACCTTATGTGAGGCCGAATGGAAAGTGAATTTATTAGACTCCCCGTCAATCTCAGATATTAAAAAAGGGTCAACTAAATTAAAACTATTCATCAAATCTTGAATAGAAGCAGTTATTTGGGTGGGCTGTTTTCTGTTCTTATTCGAGCTATCATTTGATGTATCAATAAGAGCATTCCAGTCGCCACCAATAATGAAGAAATGATCATGGTATGGAAGTAGCAGATTATGTATTTCCTGGATGAATAGATGTTGGTTTGAACATGGACTATACACATTCAAAAACAAAATCGGGGACTTAACTTGTGGGTATGAGCAAGTGAATAAATACCATCTTCCATTTGAATCAAATTTAGTATCAAGCACTTCTCCAGAGAAGGACCTTTTAATTAAAATAGCTGTACCTTTTGATGCAAGGCTGCTCCCTGCTGATATAATCTGTCTAATCCAATTTCTTTTTTTAATATTGTCCCATTGGTCATTTGTCTCTTGTAAAAAAAAATGTTTGATTTGTCTTGATAAATCAGGTGCATAACCAGCTTTTCTTTTAATGTCCTGAAGACCATTTAGAATCCAAGAATTCACCCTAATCATCTAACTATAAGTTCAAAAAATAACAATAAAAACAAAATAGGGTCAACAGAGATACTAGTTTCACCGGGAACGGTCCATATAATGATAGGTCCTTTTCTAACACATAAAAAATAAACTGTACTCAAAACTGATGTTCTGACATCCATGCTCCTAACCTTACAACCCGTGCCTAACCACCCATCTCCCTGATATGATTTTATTTGCAAATGTAAAAGATACAAATATACTGTTGTTAAACATTTTTGTATAAAATAAATGTTACAGGTATGCAACAGGGAGATATAAATACTAACCTTGATAGTCCAAGTGTCACCCAGCATTCACAACTACACCCTCATACCAGCCCAAAAACTATTTAATACTAACATATAAATCTAAAATGTACATTTAAAGGCAAAAAGATGCTTAGAATAGTTAATAAAAGAGTATAAGAATCATACTTTCTAAAAGACTTAATATATATATATCATTTTAGCAGATCATAACATGGAATTAGTTATGCTTACAGGTGCATAAGGTTGGATTGGTATATATTATTATGACTGTACACATTAGTTTAAAACTAACTCCCTATAAATCAATAATACTATATCTTATCACAGACATTAAGCAGGCACGTGTAACTATATCTGGCATTCCGAGGGTAATGGCATATCTATAAATATTATTTTAAAATCTATTATTGAAAATCAAAATCACACACCTAAAATAAACACACATCTAAAATAAGCAAAAAGACCATTTATAGTCCCAAACAAAGTAAACAGCTGAGCTTTGGATATCATTTGCAGATATCTGAGACTTTTAAAGCTTTTAGAACACATGACTATACACTTCACCCCTATAAGATACAGATCAATTATTTAGCTGCAGCATTAGATTTTAGACACAATAAATTAATACTTAGTTACCAATTTAACTAATACTACAATATAAAACTAAATACTAATCAATTAATATTTGGCAGGCATTATAATAAACTATATATATATATATATATATATATATATATATATATATATATATATATATATATATATACACACATATATATATATATACACACATATATATATATATATATATATATATATATATATAACATTCCTTAACTAGATATAGCACACACTGACATAATGCTTTTTAAATTAAATAATAATGTTACTAACATTACCCTGAACAAAATCCTTCAATGTTCTTACATTTTCAGCATCACGCAGCACCCAAACTGTAAAAATACAGTCCATTTCTTCATAAATATGATGTATTTCGTGATTTTTAGCTTTCCCAGTATTGCTTTGCTTCTTTACTTCTTTTCCCACGCTCTCTGACCTCGTGACATCATCGGCCAATGTTTTCGTTGAATTCTGGGATATGGAGTGTAGAAACAGTCCAGCAGACAAAATAAACCCTCATGGAGTTGTTATGTAGGCCTTCCCAGGCCTCAGGAAGCAACACAAGTCCCAGAAAATTTAGTAATTTAAAGCAGAAGAAAATAAATTTGAGAATAAAAAAGATAAAAAACGACATGAATATTTCCAAAATGTCCAGAGTGACAGAAAAACCAACAGGACATTAAATCATGTATGATTAGCTAAGTTAGCTTCCTTTCTTTGTTTACAGATCTGAGAAAGTAAAAAGTACCATTTCTGTAGGAAGTAATTTCTTCTGATAGTGTTTCCAGTTTCTGTTAGTGTTTCCATACCTATCTTCAGAGAGAAGCTGCATTTTTTTTTAAGCAGTACATTTTTCTTTATTTTATTTTAAATAGCTTTGCCATAAGTTTTAAATAACTGGTACTTCCTTGAAAACTTGCATACATACATGTTTTCTTTGCCTCCTCCACAGACTGTATAAAGTGCTTTTGGTCTTTATAGTTAAAGGAAAGAGTGGCTGGGTATTTCATTTGGAAACAAATATTTTTTTATTAGCAAAACACAGAAAGGGGCTAGAGCTTGCCTCTGTACTTTAATGGGCTGAGGTAAGTCTTGTGATAATGAGATCATGTAGCCTCTCCATGAGATTTTTTTTTCTTCTTTGCAGCCATTAGCAGTAAATTAACATGTGCAACATTAAGTAGTTTTGCATAGATCTGTCTGGGGTTAGCTTCATTTTGAGTTTTTAGTAGTGCTCTATGAACTCTTTCCACAGTAATTTCTTTTGCAAGAGATTTATCTTCAGTTACTAGTTCAAAGATCTCTGTTAATATTACAGGTAGTTTAGGTTGATCAAACTTTTCTGGAATGCCACGTATTAAGATATTATTTCTCCTACTTCGAGCTTCTAAGTCAGTTATTTTTTTGTTGTAAATCACTGATTATTTTTCCACTTGCATTTACCTTCGCTTGTAAATCCTGTATATGCTTTGAGTTCTCCTAAGTTTTATTTTCTATTGTGTTTATTCTTGTTATGATTTGATCCAGGATTGAACCGAAGGAATTTAGCTTATCTGAAAATAACTTGAACTCATCTTGCAATGGTTGTAATGCTGACTTAATATCTTCAAGTGAAAGTGCAGATTTAGCTTTGGTTTTAGTAGGCCCTTTGTTCAGCTCTTGCATTGATTTATTTATTTTTTGTCTCTTGGATATTACATCCTTCTCAGGGGTAATTATAGAGGAAAGTTTAGTTTTTGTAGTTATAGAATCCATGGTTTCTTGCTTGGTAGCCATCTCTTATTTGAAATACTGTTATATGCAGAGAAGGATATTATCATGCAGCCTTGGCCTTCCCCAGAATGAGTTCAGGTAAATACTTAGAAGAAAGTAAGGTTTAAAATTAGCTTTTTTATCCAAAATGCCACTGTAGATCCAATCCTTTCTATGTATTTTAGCAGAAATACTCCTTTCTTTTAACTTTTAAAGCCAGATGCAGGTTATTTTGAGCGGATAAACTTAGCTGGAACAGGAGCAGCAGAAAGTATATGTTTAATACTCGGCAGCCATCTTGAACCCACAGCCAGTTAATGATTCTCCATTGCTAAGCTCATAAGTTCCCTTTGAGAAAAAAACTTTCCACATTAATATTTGTACCAGAATAGTTACTTTTTTCTGTTAAAGTAATTAAATTAAGCTAGACAAAAGTGTTTTTCTGGACTGTCATGTGACTTTCAGTAATTTTTATTGTGAAGTGCAAGTTTTTACTTTTGTGGAAAAAGGTTGTTAATTTTTTTGTTTGCTTGTTTTTTCTAATTAAACTTGTGTTAAATTACTTTTAGGGCTGGGCTAAGTTTTTAAAATTCTTTTCATTGTATTTGTTTGGTGAAAAAACTACTTTTTTAATACTTAACTGTTTCACCGACTATTACTGTCAGTCTTACCTGGGCTTCAGGTTTTCTTTTTTGCCTTCACCTTGGAGTAACTTAACATTTCCTCAGTTTCTCTTTCTTCCAGTCTCTAAAAGAAGACAATTTCCAAACAACTTTGTCCTTTCATCAGGCTACAAGTTTGCATCAGCCACAGATAGGTGATCTTGTGGCTGTTTCTGGTTCCTTAGACTATTCATGTTTTTCCTTGAATCCCAATAGTGTAGTCGCTTTCAGCTACCATGGAATGGGTTCTAGACATGTCCTGTGTGGCTATTGGAGTGCCCTTGGTGAGCAAGGGAGAATCACTCTTGCCAGTCTCAGAGGAAGGAACAGGGAATACCTCTCTGCCTAGCTAGACTGGAATGCTTATCCCCAGGGATGGTTTGTTTGAAAGGAATCAATCTGCTTGTAAAGAAATTCCTTTAAAAAAGAAGCAGGAAGTTAGACATTGTTCTTCCTCTGTCTCTGTTACTTTGGACAGGAATGATTTAATGGGCTTAGCTCAGGGCTAGTGTAAATAGGAAAATGACTTTGATGAGACAGCTTCTGTTTTCTCTCCTCAGGTGAATGAAACTGTTGTTTCAGTGAGAACATAATGATATTCCACTGTTCTTAAAAAATATTATGATTTATTATAATTGAAATTGCCTGAACCCACTGCTGTTCCTGTTCCTCCTATTTTTCCAGCATTGGAGGATGTGTTTATTATGGCCTGTAACTTGCTTGGCAGTGACCTGCCCCTAAAAAGCAGATAAATTGTATAAAGTTCCTCATATTATACACATTTTTACTTTCCATCCAAGATTTGACCTATCGGTGATTTTTTTTCCATAAATCGTTCTGATGTAGCCGCTGCTAAACATCAAGTAAATGCTAACCCTTCTTCTTCTGATAAAGATGGGAAAGCCTTTGTGTGTCTGGGAAAAACGTATACTTCTGCCACAATTATTTTTAGAATTCTTAATGTAAAGGATGCTTATCATTACATTCCTTTATCCTCAAATTTCAAATGTTTAAGTTTTTTTGTGTTTGTGTTATACATTCAGTTCTCTGCATTACCCTTTGGGTTATCCACTACTCCAAGGGTATTCACAAAGTGTTTAGCTCTATTCATACCATATTGCAGACTAAAAGGTATTCACTTGTTTTCCTTATTAGGCAACTTGCTTATCTTTGCAAAGGCTTTTTCAAAGTATCAGGAATCTCATTTGGGTGAGAGATCTCCCTCATAGACTGGGGTTTCAAGAGGACATCCAGAACTTTTGTTTGACTCCTTCTCACAGGATTGTTTTCATGGGATGCCTTCTAGATACCTCAGCTCAAAGAACTTTTCTTCCACAGGAAAAAGTATATCTTTATCTACATCTTTACTTGAATTTTCTCACACAATCCAAAGCTTCATCAAGGGGATTTCACAGGATGCAATGATTCATGACAACCATGATTTTCATGATTCCTCTAGCCAGATTCCATATTTGAAAGATTCAGTGGACTTAAAATTTGTATGGTCCCAACATCAACATTCCTTGACATTCCAGATTCCTGCACTGGCATTTGTAAAAAGGGAACTGCTTTGGTAGAGAGACTAATTTTATCTGAATCCAGGTCTCCCATTTTCCTACCAGCTCCAGCACAGTTGGTGACTTCAGATGCCTCATACTTTGTTTGGGGAACAGTGTCTATCAGACTAAAAGTGCAGGGTCTGTGGTGGTAAAGGACATAGTAAAACACGGAAATCTTGGCAGTAAGAAATGTTCTCATCTCTCTCAACCCTGTATTGTCCCCTGTACCATTTCAAGTGATTACAGACAACAATACGGTGATGTAATACAGAAATAAGCAGGGGGGGGGGCAGATCTTACCCTTTGTGCATATTAGCTATAGTAGCCTGGGATATAGCTTTTTAGCACAGTCTAACTGTTCACGCATCTCACATCCTGTCGGAGCAAAATATTGTGGAATATTAACAAAGCAAGACCATGTTAGACCCACAGAAATGGAAACTGAATCAGGGTTTTACTAGGAGTTGCTCGTGCTATGGGGAATATCTCAGATCTATTCTCCTCCATTCAGAACAACAAGAAAATCCTGCTCCTGCTCCAGGTCTACTGGCAAGCAGGCCTAGAAAACAGTTGAATTCTCTTTTCCTTGGACATAAATGTTAATGTATGCTTTTCCACCCTTTCCACTGATATCCAGGGTCATTCTAAAGATTCAGAAGTTCTCTTCAAAGATGATTGTGGTGACTCCCTTTGGCCCAGGAATAGTGGTTTTCCCTTGTCTTGGAAATAGGCAAGGGCACTTACCAGAAGCTTCCAAATGGATTAGACATAGTCACACAAGACAAGCGGTATTTGATAACATCTCAACCTGAAGCAACTTTGACTAATCACCTGGGTGACAGAGTTGTAATACCTTTTAGGAACCTATTTCCTGAAGACGTGCAGCAGGTATTAGTGGAGGCAAAGAAACCTGAAACTAGGGAAGCATACATTTCTAATGGAAAAAGATGTTCTAGCTGTGCTAAGATAAGAACCAGGACCATTTTAAGGCTAATATTTCTCTGATTCTACAATATTTGTGTGAGTTATTATCCTCTGGCCTTTCTTAATTGTCTATCAAAGTTCATGTGTCGGTCATTTCAGCATGACTCCTCGTGGATCCTACACTTTCTATGTAAAACAAATAAAGAATTTTGGAAAAGGTTTAAAAATGAATATAGATGGGAAGGGTTTAAATGTATAATTGTGACTATCATATTATATGGGAAGTACAGTAAAGTAAAATAATGTTATGTTGATAAATGTGATAAAGTACTATTGGTAACAAAATGGTTGCTGTGGAAAAAGATGTGAGAATTTGTTATGTAATAAGGAAATGAAAGAGGATAATGTATTAGCTAAAATAAGAAGACTGTTATGGAAGAAAGGGTGGGGTGATAGATGGTAAATAGAAAAGAAAAAAACAATGAGAGAAATAAAAATGTTTATTTTCTTTGTTGATAACTTTTAAATAATTTGAAGTATGAATGTTAAAAATGAGTGTGTAAATAATTGATTTAAAGTTTTTTATATGGTATAAAATTGATATTAATGTTAATAAATCACCCCTTTTAATAGATTCCCATATTAAAATGTTTTTGAAATTGGTGTTGCATACCAGGTCACCTAGAAAACAGAAGACTCTTCCACAGGATCTCAAGTTTGTTTTGGAAAAAAATAAACTCTTGCTCCTTTTGAACAACCCCATTATACTCATTTTGAGGCTCATAACATGGAGAACAGTTTTATTGATTGCTCTGACTTCTGCAAGAAGTGTATCTGAGCTGCAAGCCCTCATGGTGGGTCAGACTTGTCTCATTTTCCATAAACACAAGTCTTTCTTGAAAACGAATCCTTCTTTTGTGACTAAAGTGATATTTTGAATTTACTTTAAGACAAGATATCCACCCCGTCATCTTTCCAGAACCTAAAAAATGAGGGAGAAAAAATTCTTCATACTCTGGATGTCCATAAGCAGCTTAGATATTAAGTTGACAGAACCAAAACTTTCAGAAACTGTGATCAATTATTCATTTCTTATGAAGATAAAAAAGTTCAACCTGTGCCAAATCAGGCTGTCAGCAAATGTTTGACACATGCTATTTTCTTTGGTTATACTCATCGGAATAAGGCAATACAAGGCAGGGCCAAGGGACACTCTACCAGAGCCTTGGGTTCATCAGTGGATTTTTGAAAAGCGTTGGATTCCAAAAGAATTCTAGATGCAAAAGTTTGTTCCTCTGTACTCACTTTTACAAAGCACTACAAACTAGTTTCCTTTTCCATGTGTAGAGCAAGCTTTGCTAGGACTATTTTCCAGGTACTCCTGGACCCTCATCTTTCCTCCTAGTCAGTAGAAGTTGTGGTGTAGATAAGGGTACTGTAGCAGTGATCAGATGATGAACATAGTACAGTTGTGCAAGTATATAGTAGATGTTCACATGATTACTGCTGCAGTAGCTGCTTCCTCCATCCTTATTTTGCATTTTTTGTTGTCAGGGTGAGGATTTTTATTTTTTATTTACCTGGCATTGACCTCTTTCAGGGCATTGGCGTCACGCTTTCTGTTGGCATGAAATCTCTGAAGGGTTTGGTGCCCGAACTGTTGATTTTCTACAACTCTGCTTGAGCTTCCAGTGATTTGGGTGCATGGAAGGTGCCCTTAATCTATGGAAGCCGGATGGATATAGCTAAGGAAACTGCAGCAGTGATCATTTGTAAATCTACTGTTATGGTGAGTTAAACTAAATAACTGTACTGTCTATATGCTTTGATATAAATGACTATATCACTATATTTCTTGCTCTTTCAGTGCCTGGATATGAATCGTTTTTTCCTTGAAAGAAAAATAAGACTAAATGTCTTTCCAGACTTATGATTTTTCTAGACACCTTTCTTTCATTGTAATATCTTTCAGTAGTTGCATATCTAAGTCAGTATCCGTATGTTTCTGAAATGCTTTTACATCTTCTTAGGAAATATGGAATTTTGCAACTAATTTCTAGTGATCCTTCTAGCATCTCTTCATGCTTCTCAGGTAAATATGCTTTACTTTGTATATCTGCAATATGTAATTATTTTCATGGTTTGCATGTCAGTTTCAGATTCTACTTATTTAAACTGAGTAACATCTTCTGCAGTATTGGTGGTGACATAAAATTATTTCTTAATATGCTTAGAAAGTAGTTGTGGTCTGTTTTAACATGAACTTCTTTCTCACAGACATAGTCATGGAATTTGAAATATACCACAAACTGCATGCCAATTCCACTGTAGTGCTAAAATAATTTATTGCAAAAAATACAATCCAAGTGCAATTTTCTTTCACAAATGAATCTTCGCCGTATTTAGTTGTGGTTCTTCAATATTCATGGAATTTCTTGCATCCATACAGTATTGAGCATGACTTTTGTGCACCTGTTAATACTTTTGAACCTTAGGTAGCTTGCCTGTTACCTTGTGTACTATTCTGACTGGCATCTCTTGTACAAAACTAGCATAATTGTGTTATAGTATTATAATTCTGGAGCAGCTGTAGCTATTTTTAAACATTTCAGAACTCCTTTTCTGTTCATAACTTCATTCCCAAGCTATATCTTGTGCTAACAACTTTCTTACCAGTATAGTTATTTCACACACGTAATGTATTGACACTGTACAATGCTGCATCATTCCTGTAAATCTCTACACTGCCTGCTTGTCATCTAACCTTGGCATTTATACAAATGCTTGCATTTTTCTGTATCATGTTTCAATCCTGTTTATACAAAGTGCATTTCAGACTTGTCACTGTTGTTTTACATTTGCTATTTAACTTGAAATTATACTTTCTTAACCTATTCAAAAGCTATTTTAGTCAGTTTGTGTCATGGTTTTCTTGTGTCTGACCTCATACTAGCAGGTCATCATACATATTTACCATACATTTCAAATCCTCAGTTATTTGAAAAAAACAGTTCTTTGGAACACCTCTTCTGCTAATGAAATTCCAAATGAAAGTCTAAATCCCTTCCTAGTACAATATAAATGTACATACTTTGGAGCTGTCTGTTTAGATTTACATACCAAAACTCTTAGTTTGCATAGGGTACTGAGAAAAAAATAACATTTGGCATGAGTGAGACCACTTTGATTGCAGATAATGGGAATTTTGGGTAACTTATTCAAACATGAACACACTCAACATTTTCTTCAGTAGTAGGCTTAGTGAGGTATAAAGTGGTACAGTGCTCTTTTGGTTTTAACTCAGTGTGACCATGGTTAATTAACTTTTTATGTAATTTACACAGCTTTATGTAATTGAAAGTGGTCCTCTGAGATCAGTACTTCAGCACAGTCAACACATTCAATAAATAAGTAAATAAACAAGACATGCATAAGATGTCATGTCTCTCTCCTAACAGAGAGCGTAGGAAATGTAGACAGCACCATCAGTTTTCTTTTTCTATTAAAAAAAAACACCATTATTGAATTATTACTTATGACAAGCAAACTTACATTTATATGAACGTAATCAAACCATATTAACAAGTTCACATTTACAAACATTATACATCATATATATTGTTTATACAATGTAATCAAACCAACCTTACATAATCTGTTCAATTTCTGCATTCTTTTAAACCTCATTTCTCCTTCAAAGCATTTTTTCTTATGTGTTGTTCCCACAATTTCCATTTTTTCTGTGTAATTTACTCCTACTCTTTTCAAAATATCTCATTTCCTGTTCTTTTATCTCTATTAAAATATTCATGACTTTACTAGTTTATGTAGTTTTTGTATAGTAGTGACCTCAAATGCAAACATTGGGAAAAAAGTGTTATGGATGGATGGATGGATGGATGGATGGATGGATGGATGGATGGATGAACGGACTACAGAAGCGGTCTGTAGCATAGAGGGTTAAAGCACTTGAGTTGTTAACAAACTTCTTCCTGTGGTCCAAAGTTCATAGGATCATAGGAGGTTATTTGGCTAACAGCTCTAGAGCCTTTTTAAGCCTATCCATTCATGCCCCAGTTTAAAAAAGGGTGATTGTGAGGTGGAGTTCAGGGAAGAGTTAAGACAGGCACTGGGAGGCAGTGAAGAGTTACCGAATAGCTGGGTAACTACAGCAGAGCTAGTAAGGGATGCTGCTAGAAAGGTGCTTGGTGTGACATCTGGACAGAGGAAGGAGGACAAGGAGATCTGGTGGTGGAATGAGGAAGTACAGGAGAGTATACAGAGGAAGAGGCTGGCGAAGAAGAAGTGGGATTGTCAAAGAAATGAAGAAAGTATACATGAGTATAAGGAGATGAGGCGCATGGCAAAGAGAGAGGTGGCGAAGGCTAAGGATAAGGCATATGGAGAGTTGTATGAGAGATTGAACACTAAAGAGGGAGAAAAGGACCTGTACCGATTGGTTAGACAGAGGGACAGAGCTGGGAAAGATGTGCAGCAGGTAAGGGTGATAAAGAATAGTGAGGGAAACATACTCACACGTGAGGAGAGTATATTGAGTAGATGGAAAGAGTACTTTGAAGGGCTGATGAATGAAGAGAATGAGAGAGAGAAGGTTGAATGATGTGGGGATAGTGAATCAGGAAGTGAAACAGATTAGCAAGGAGGAAGTAAGGACAGCTATGAAGAGGATGAAGAATGAAAAGGCTGTTGGCCCAGATGACATACCAGTGGAAGCATGGAGGTGCTTAGGAGAAATGACAGTGGAATTTTTAACCAGATTGTTTAATTAAATTTTGGAAAGTCAGAGGAAGCCTGAGGAGTGGAGAAAAAGTGTTTTGGTGCCTATCTTTAAGAATAAGGGTGACGTGCAGAGCTGCAGTAACCACAGAGGGATAAAATTGATCAGTCACAGCTTGAAGTTATGAGAAAGAGTAGTGGAAGCTAGGTTAAGAAGGGAGGTGATGATTAGTGATTAGCAGTATGGTTTCATGCCAGGAAAGACCACTACAGATGCAATGTTTTCTCTGAGAGTATTGTTGGAGAAATACAGAGAAGGTCAGAAGGAGGTGAATTGTTTCTTTGTGGACTTAGAGAAAGCATATGACAGGGTGCCTAGAGAGGAGTTGTGGTATTGTATGAGGAAGTCAGGAGTGGCAGAGAAGTATGTAAGAGTGGTACAGGATATGTACGAAGGTAGTGTGACATTGGTGAGGACTGCTGTGGGAGTGACAGATACGTTTAAGGTGGAGGTGGGATTACATCAAGGATCAGCTCTGAGCCCTTTCTTATTTGCAGTGGTGATGGACAGGTTGACAGATGAGATCAGACAGGAGGCCCAGTGGACTATGATATTTGCAGATGACATTGTGATATGTAGTGAGAGTAGGGACTAGGTTGAGCAGACCCTGGAGAGGTGGAGATATGCTTTAGAGAAGAGAGGAATGAAGGTCAGCAGGGCTAAAACAGAATATATGTGTGTAAATGAGAGGGAGGGTAGAGGAATTGTGAGGATGCAGGGAGTAGAGCTGGTAAAGGTGGATGAGTTTAAGTACTTGGGATCAACAGTTCAGAGTAATGGTGAGTGTGGAAGAGAGGTGAAGAAGAGAGTACAGGCAGGGTGGAATGGGTGGAGAAGAGTGTCAGGAGTGATTTGTGACAGACGGGTACCAGTAAGAGTGAAAGGGAAGGTCTATAAGAGGGTAGTGAGACCAGCTATGTTATACGGATTGGAGACAGTGGCATTGACAAAAAGGCAGGAGTCAGAGCTGGATGTGGCAGAATTAAAGATGTTAAGATTTGCACTGGGTGTGACTAGGATGGACAGGATTAGGAATCAGTATATTAGAGGGTCAGCTCAGGTTGGACAGTTTGGAGACAAAGCAAGAGAGGCGAGATTGCATTGGTTTGGACATGTGCTGAGCAGGGATGCTGGGTATATTGGGAAAAGGATGCTAAGGATGGAGCTGCCAGGTAAGAGGAAAAGAGGAAGGCCTAAGATAAGGTATATGGATGTGGTGAGAGAGGGCATGCAGGCGGTTGGTGTGAAAGAGCATGATGCAGAGGACAGGAAGAAATGGAAACAGATGATCTGCTGTGGCGACCCCTAATGGGAACAGCCAAAAGAAGAAGAAGAATTCATGCCCCAGTTTTCCCAATTATCAGTGCTCAAGGACTAGAATGGCTTTGGTATTTGCTTGCGCCTTAGGGCATCTACAAGCTTCCCCTGTCCATAAGGGACACAGATAACAAAACATGGGTGCATTTGCGATTTCCCATCCATTGCTCTGAATTTTATTTGAATAGGTTCAGGGAAGAGCTGTGCTTCACATGAATGGAGAGTCTGTTCCAGATAAGGGGGAATCTCTGAGACCTCTCCCTCCAACATGTTTTGTTTATGTCACAGATGAGACTTAGATCCTTAAACTGGGTAATTCTAATGTTGTTTGTTTTGCTAATGTATAACAGATTCATCAAGACTGGCTTGAAGAATGGCTTGGGGGTTAGACATAGACAACCACTCAGTAGGCTGTAGGAGACCGAGTACAGGGATAAAGCTTTGAGTTAGTCTACATAGAACATGTTATTTACACCCTATATTCTTTTAGTAAGGAACTTTTGTAGCTGCTCCCACTGTTGCAAATGATTGGTTAAGTACATGCTGAAGGGTGAATTATACTCAATTATTGGTCTAATGAGGGCTGAGTATAGCAGGACTATGATCTTCTTAGATCTGGATGCCATGCACTTACTTAGTTGTGCCACTTACAAGGATTTTCTCACCACCAAGGACACATGATGATCAAAGTACATGTTACTGTTAACCTGAGTTCCCAAGTCCCTGACCATTGGGTCTACACTTAGGGGAGTGTTATCAATGTTATAATTTGCTGAGGTAGTCATCTTCCCAAAGGGTATAATTATGCATTTTTTGCATTGAGTTTTAGGCCATGGCCCTGACATCAGTTGTTTGTCTGTGTCAGACCCTCGTGAAGGATATCTTCATTTATGGGGAAGTTCAGTGATTGCACCCAATTTGCAGTCATAGCAAATTTGGTCAGCCATATGCCCTCCATGTTTGACTTGACTTCAGTTAAGTATATTCTGAACTAGAAATTAATGAGTACTGAGCTCTGTGGAACACTACTAGTAGCAGGCTTCTTGGTGAAGGTAGATACTCCCACCCTAACTTCACGTGTCCTATCTCTGGGCCATTTGGCTATCCATTTGGTGACACAAGGATTTATGCCTACGTTTTTGAGTTTGTCTATACTTCCTGAGTGAGATCTTGTGTCAGATGCCTTTCCCAGGTCAAACTAGACACTCTGCACCATTTTACCTTTATTCATGGCTTTAGTGACCTTCTTTAAGAATCCACCAGGTTTAGTAGGTATGACTGGCCCTAGACAAAAACAGTGTTTGAAAAATTTCCTATGTCTTTATTATCAGATCCATGATAATTCTTTCCACTGCCTTGCATGCAACACTAATCAAACTTATGGGTCTGCAGTTTCCTAGGTGTGTGTTGATGGTCTCTCTTTGTGTAGAGTGATGAGCATTGCAATCCTGTATTCCCTAGGGATGAAGCCTGTATGAAGGCTGTGGTTGAATAGAAGTTCTAGTGGACCTGACAGGTCATGTTTCAAGCTATTTAGGAGAAATGGATGGATTCCCCCCTGTTATAGAAGGAAGGGACACAGGTGGACAGCGGTCTCACCTTCAGTAACCACATCGCCACAACAGTCAGGAAATCCTTCTATGTGGCACACCTCTTCACTAAGGGCTTTTCATCCAGAAAAAAGGAGGTCATTGTCCCACTGTACTCATCCCTCATTAGACCCATTATAGAATACAACGCCCCATTTGGTATGTACCTTTGAAGAAATCTGCAACAACTGGAAAGGCCACAGAAATACCTCACTAAAACAATCACAGGCCTAAAACAGATGCCCTATGCTGACCATCTTAAAAAACTCCAGCTATACTCTGTCACATATTGTCTATTCCGAGGTGATCTCTGCTTAACATACAAGGCCGTGTCAAACCCAGAGCTGTTGGACATGCTACACTTAAAGAATCCCATTCCCTCAGAGCCACATGCTCCAGGGATCTAAATCTTGTCATCAAAATAAACAAAACATGCTGGAGGGATAGGTTCCTGACCCAGAGACTCCCCAGACTCTGGAATAGACTGCCCATACATGTCAAGCAGAGTACCTCTTTGGCCCTCTTCAAAAGGAACATTGATGATTGGATGGGAGAAAGGAAATTCACCCCGGGGATCATGTCAGTCGCCCTGCTAGACAGGGGTCCAGGGAAGTAAATAGTGTGGGAAGAAATAGCCAGGGAATTGTTATGGCTAGGCTTGTATAGGCCCTAGGGCCGATAGCCTAGTACCAACCTATGAACCTAAGTAGCAGTCCACAAAAAAATCACAAAAACTGAAAAAAGAGCCATAAGGATGGTAGAGTGGACTATTGAGGATAAGAAAGAAATTATGTATTGCTACTATTATGTAAGAAGACCAGAATTTCCAGACAGAAGATATACAACAAGATTGAGAGAAATTAGAGGAAAGAAAAATTCTTGCACAAGAAAAACTGTCAGAAGCCTCAAATAAAAATTTGTGTTCATTAATACAACAGATTTTTGAAAAACCTTAAATAGACCAAAAAATCTTGGGCCGTTTGGAAAAAAGAAGTGACTGAGAAAGTGTGAAAATGTAAAGAAAAATATCTAGAGATTTCTGAAAGGTGTAAAGAAGAAATATTGACATTGGAAAGAAAGATAGAACTGATATGATGCAATATTTATGCAAAGGAGAAAGCCAAATTAATCAATAGAAAAAATGCAGCCCCAAAAATATTTGAAGAGAAATACAGGGAAAGGCATCCAGCTATGGAAAATTTGACAATGCAAAAAATAAGATCACAAAGAGGGAATGCAGAACAAATGATTAGTAAAGTAGAAGTAAAAAAATGGAAGCTAAAGTTGTGGAATACCTGCAAAGTGAAGGATTTAACGTAGAAAGTCTAACACATGTTATATCACGATATGATGGAACAATGAGTCCCCCAAGTAAGGAGAAACAGGAAGAGGAGAAGACATCTGAAGAAGTATGGACGTGGGGAAAAAAAAGAGGTTTAATATGGTGCAATATTTATGCAAAGGAGAAAGCAAAACTAAGCAGTACAAAAAATGCAGCACCAAAGATATATGAAGAGAAATACAGGCAAAGGCATCCGTACATGGAACATTTTACAATACCAAAAAAATAAGAAAAGGAGGAAAAGATGGTTAGTACTGGAGAAGTTAAAGAAATAGAAACTGAGGTTATGGGATAGCTGCAAAGTGAAGGATTTAGTGTAGAAAATCTAACTCTGATAACATCACAGCAGGATAGAGCAATGGATCCCCAAATTAAGGAGAAACATCTGATCAGTTGCCATATGAAGATACTATGTGTCCTTCTGTAGAAAAACAGGATGAAACTGAAGAGAATGTGGCACAGGTAAATGCTCTGGAACTTTATGTAGAATGCGCTCAGGAAATGGAAAAAAAAGAATATGTCCTCCGTTTAGAAGAAATGATCTAAGAAAAGAGTTGCTTGATTTAATAGAGATTGACAGACATATTAGGATCAATGAAAGAAATAGATGACAGAAAGTCAATAAAACCGAAAAAGTTAGAAGTTTGATAAAACAAATGAACACAATAATTAGGACTGTTCATAGAAATTCATGCGGTATAACAGAAGTAAATAGAATATATTACTGTGCAGCTAAGTTAACAACAGATAAAGTCTTACCACAAAAACACAGGGCAGAAAGGGAAAGGAAGGGGAGAAATCAAATGCCACCATAGAAGTATCGATTAGAAAAAACTATAAAGCAATTAAGAAAGGAAATGTCACTGTATGAAGAGTATAGAAGAGGGAACAAGTCAACAAAAATACTCAGAAAGATAGACATGATAACAGCAATGCGCAGTATCAGAACAGATCAGGATCTTTTGTGCACTATTGCAAATAATAAACTAAAATATCAGCACTGGCAGAAAAACTTAGAGGATATGCAGATAAATATAAAGAAAAAGTACAAAATAAGCAATTTATTGATGATTCAAAAAAGTTTTATAGATAATTGGGAAACAAGGCAAAAGGAATTGAAACACCACCAAAAAAAGAAGAAATTGATACATTTTGGAGAAATATCAATGAAGATCCTGTGGAACATAAAGATGTTGAATGGATAGAAGAAGTAAAAGAAAGAATAAGAAGTTCAAATTAATATGTTATGAAATGGGTGAATTAACAGCCAGAGAGATTGAAGCAAAGTTAAGAAAAGCTCCTAATTGGAAAACCCCAGGCCCAGGTGCAGTATCTAACTTCTGTCTAAAAGTATTAACATCTTTACA
Source organism: Protopterus annectens (assembly GCF_019279795.1). Taxonomy (NCBI): domain Eukaryota; kingdom Metazoa; phylum Chordata; order Ceratodontiformes; family Protopteridae; genus Protopterus; species Protopterus annectens. The sequence continues at coordinate 286,327,826 of NC_056750.1, read as the reverse complement.
TGAAGATTTAAACACGATTAAGAACTATTTATATGTGCACCCCAAACAGATACCAACCTGGTTAAAAACAGGAAAAACAATACTCCTACTTAAAAGCAAATCTGCAAGCTATCCTAAAAACTACAGACCAATATCTTGCCTTCTGACATCTTATAAACTATACAATGGAATTGATGCCAACAGAGTTTATAGTCATTTAGAAGAAAACTCAGTCATGGCAATAGAACAAAAGGGTGACAAAAGAAAGTCATATGGAGCAAAGGATCATTTGTTGTTCAGTAAATTCATAATGGAGAGCTGTAAAAAGGTGAAGAATCTAAGTATGGCATGGCTAAACTACAAAAAAGCATTTGACAGTATCCCACATTCATGGATGAAAGAGTGCTTAAAAATGTATAAGAGACACTCTACACTGATTGATTACATTACAGTGACAATGAAACAGTGGCAAACCATATTGCAGTTAAGCTATGATACAGGATAAATTATTACAGGCATAAAAATTCAAAGGGGGATATTCCAGGGTGACTCTTTGTCACTGATGTTCTTTTGTCTTGCCCTTAAATTAAGCTGTCTACTTAATAAATTAGGTCATGGCTACAATTTGGCTCCCAGAAAACAACAAACTGTAATCAGATGAAGAACTGAAAGCACAACTGCAAGTGTCAAAACTTTTTCAGAGGATATAAGACTGTCATTTGGTCTTGATAAACATGCAAAAGCAACCTTTAAAGCAGGAAATCTTTAGCACCAAGAAAACGCCTGCATTGGATAGGAATGTTATATAAAAGAACTTGAGCAAGAGGGAGTATACAAATACTTGGGAACTGATAAAGGATCAACATTAAAACATGAACAAATTAGAATAAAACTTAGTAAGGAATATTTTAGGAGACTAAAGTTAATACTGAAAACAGTGCTGACATCTAGGAACAATGTCCAAGTTATAAACCAATTTGCTCTTCCTGTCCTAACTTACAGTTTTGGAGTGATTGACTAGCCCCAAAGGTGTTAGATTGGTTGGACAGGAAAATGAGAAGATGCTTCATGCTTATCAAATGATTTATAAAAATCAGTGTATACCAAGACTATATATTCCCTGTTTTGAAGGAGGTATGGGCCTCCTCGAAATTGATTATATGTATAGATCTGCAATAATGACTGTATACATATCTGCTGACCTCACAAGACCCAAATGTAGTCAAAGTTTTAAAACATGAGGAAAATTGGTTTAAGATGACTTCCCTGCATAGCTTAGCAGAAACATATCAGTGTCAAGCAGGAATGGAAATCAAATCAGAAGTAGATAAAAATCAGGCAACAACTGAATGTGCCAAAAAAAAAAAAGAAAGAATATAAGGTGAAGGATCAGGTGAGAAGGCAAGAAATGTGGAAAATGCATAAATATAGTTGCAAGTGTATGAAACTTTTGGAACAACCTCATGTTGATCATGATCAAAAGCAGGAATAGTTAAGGAAAAGTGAATTTAAACCAAAAGTTGATAGGTTAATGTTGGCAACCCAAGATAGTGGACTATGTACACGTAGCTGTACAAAGTCCATTGAACATGTGGAACAAATGTAGGCTTTGTAAAACAGAACTAGAAACAGTTGCACATCTTGTTGCTGGTTGTGATATACTACTAGCAGAAGGACTCTATACTGAAAGGTATAATAATGTGGCAATACTGTTGCATTGGGGATTATGCAAACATTATAATATTGAAGTAGCTGAAAAACATTGGCAGTATGAGCCAAAAAGTATTGTAGAAAATGATGACGTTTACATCACATAGGATCACCTATTACTAACAGTTAAAAAAAAGATGCAAGAAAACCAGATATATTAGTCCATGAAAAAGAAGACAAAAGTAGCATTGATCATTGAAATTGCTACATCCAGTGACTATCCTGTCTTATGTACAGTGAGACAGAAAGTCATAAAATACCAGGAGCAGAAATAAGGGCAATGTGGAAGAAGGCTACCAAGATAGTTCCAATTGTAGCAGGAGCAATGGGTCTTCTAAAAAAGAATTTACAATCCTACTTAGATATGTTATCAATACATGCAACTCCATATGAATTGCAGAAGGAGTCAGTACTGGGCACATTGCCGGTGCTGCAAAGAGAACTTCTGGCTTACATGAAAGAGTGAAACAATGCTAATTTCATGAACTTTAATCATACTTTGACTTAGGAATGGGGTCCATTCCCATCATGGTATTAGAAACCCAAAAGACGTGGAAAAGTTAAAAAGAGAGAAATCCTGGTATATTAACATGATCCATCAATGTGGTGTTTTTAGCATTAGAGAGTGAAGTGAGGAGCTGTTCTTTTGTGATAATTGGGGGAGAAATGATAGAGGGTGTTTTTTTTTGAGGGATAACTGGGGGTGATGGGGCAGTGAAACGAGCTAAGTTTATTGGCCAGTAAATTGACTATATCCTTTGGATTCCTTTAGTGAGTTGAGCAGATGAAGGAACAAGCAGCATGAAAAGTTCAAAATATAAAGTATATTTATTTAACCATTTAAAAGTAAAAAATAACCAGGATTAAGCACTTTTGTCTCTCTCGGGAGACTTCATAAGAGGGGACCTACTAATTAATTCAGTGAAGGTATAAAGGGAGGGGAAACTGTATACTGATTATTCTGATGAAGTCTCCTGAGAGGACAAAAGTGCTTAATCCTGGTTATTTTTTTTTACTTTTAAATGGTTAGTAACAACTAATGGTTCAGTGATTGAAGTTACAACTGGGGGGCAAAAGGAGTGTAAGGAGGAAACATGAGGAAAAGTCAGTTAAAGAACAATCCACAGACAAATGAGAAATAAATAATTGTGGTGGATAGGTAGCATAGTAAAGAGATGAAAAGAAAAAACAGTGTTGGACCATTACAACAGACCTGTAAGAAACAGTCAGGAGGGAACCCTAATAAATGTGAATGCTGTAATATAAAAATATTTTAAAATCAGTACTGGGTTGGCATTTGTGAGTGAGAGATGGAAGGGAGCAAAATAAAATCATAAAAGGTCCATGTCTGGGGAATATCCATGCACATGCAAGAGCCAAAAGTCAGGTATCCGGAAACCAGGGATACAGAAGAGGGGTTTGAGCACAGACAGCTCTAAAGAATACAATATTAAGCTCTGAGGGTAGGCCTAGAGGAAGGGTTATGCCAGATGGCAGCAACTGTGAAAGTGGGGAGAGATGGGCAAAAGAAGAAAAATACAGATAATTGCATGGAACACTGGGAGTTCATCAAATCCTATTAGAAAAATAATATAGGTAAAGTTAAAGAAGATGGGGAGATATTGCTGTATTACAAAAGACAAAAAAAATTTTAAATTAGAGATAAGGAGAATATACTGTGTTATAGCTACCGAAAAGGAGAAATGGTCAACAAGACAGGAGAAAAGAGTAGATTAGCAATTGTATTACATAGAGGGCTTCTGACAACCACGGAGAAAGTAATACGAAGTGGGATAGGCAGATGGGATCATCTGTCATGGAAGGGTTGAAGATACATGCGGGACAGTGGGAAACACATGCACCAAGAAGAAATGAAGAAGGATACTGCCAGAACATTTTTGCTAACTGAGCGCAGACAAGAAGGGATGGAATAGAAATAATAAGTGTTGAGGGATACAGTGTCACCACAGATCCGAAAAAAGAGAGGTTGTTTGGAAGGAGGGAATAAGATGAGACAAAAAATAGACTAAGGAATAAAAGAGGGAGGGTGGCTGGAGATATGATGGGAAAGATATTCTAGCAAGAGCTAACATTTCTTCTCCAGAAATATTTTGGTGGGCGGGGGGGGGGGGGTTACAGTGTCACCACAGAACCAGCAAAACACAGATTGTGTGGAAGGAGGAACTATAACAAAAAAGATGAGTTGAGAACTATAAAGGCCCTGGTAGTCATTAGTCTAGTATATACCTATGAACCTACATACTTAGGGACACAATTGGGTTGGATTGCATGGCTAGACCTATAAAGGCCCTGGTGGTCATTAGCCTAGTATATAGATACAGTATGAACCTAAGGAATGAAAGAGGGAAGGTGATTGTACATAGGGTAGAAAAATGTATCCACCCAAGAGGGAATACTCCTTCTCAAGAATCATTTTGGTAGCGGCATGTAGAAAAGGAAAACCTAATGGAAATAATGGAAGAGATTGAAATATTGGATAAACAGATATCAGTTCAAGCAGCAGTGAGGCTTAAGGTAGGTCAGAACACAATGAGAAGTAGATGAACTAGCTTTAAATGGAAGGAAACAGAGGGCAAGGAAACACTGCAGGAATTAGTAAATAAGGCATTACAGGGCTATATGAAAGGCAGGGACAATATGTAAGAGTACTGGTGGGATGGGATCAAGGTCACTGTTAGGGGGAAACTAATGAACACATAAGGAAAGAAGAGAAGAAAAGAAAGAAGGGAAGTTAGTGATAGAATTAGAAGTGGTACAAATAGACCCTAAGAGCAAAAGGCTCTTGCATATCACTATGTATGCACTGATATGTAAAATTATTCACTGGATAGAAAGGAGATTAAGCAGAAAAAGTAATGGAAAGGGACATGTGGAGAAACTTAATAAAGGACATGAATTAAGCTGGACTAAAAGAAGTGGGATGCGTGAAGTGGGGCAAAAGGAAGTTCAGAAAACTATGGGGAACAGATGATGGTGGGGGCTAAGATAGGAAATGAAATCTGGAGAAGAAGTGGGGTAGCTCAGTAAAAAAATCTGGTATGCAGATAAAAGACTGATAAAAATTTAAAACGAGAGGCGTTAATACAGAATTCCAAAGGCCCAACTACTTGGTACTGAGAGAGACCTGTAAAAAATAGAGAGAGGGCAACAGAGAAAGGAACAGGCAGGAAGGGAGGGCAAAGAGAGAGAGGATGGTACCCTGTGGGAAGTGGAAGACATCAGGGAGGCAAATGACCAAACAGATCTGTGAATTGCTAAGGGAAAGAAGGGACAAGATCAAATAAGAGAGAATGCTCAAAATTGGGAAAGGGAGAATGATGGAAGACAGTTGCAGAATACTGGCAGAAGACAATTCAGGCAGTGAGGCACATGCAGGGAGCATTGAGCTGAATATCAAATCCTGGAAATACTGCAAATATGGTAACTAACCCCAGTGAGGTTACAAAAGAAGGCAGAAAAGAGGATAGCAGATGCTAGAGGTGTCAGGAGGAAGAGGCAGAAATGATACACATGTTCTGAGACTGTAGATGGATACAAGACATAGTTCCAAAAGGAGCTGAGCATACTTGGAAATTCTATATATGGGATATAAAGAATGAGAACAGCATCTGGAAAGGCAAATGCACATTATTACACTGCTGAATACAGAAGTTAAAGCCAGCATCATTCAAAACTGAAAGAGAATAAAAACAGTATATGAGCTTGAATTACTCAAGAGGCTCCTGGACATAGGGAAAGATGGTAAAAACTGGCTAGAATGACGAAAGTCGTGGAGGGAAAAAAGGAAAGGCAATGGAAAAGGGGATTAAAATACTGTAAGAGTGAAAATCATACAGGAGAAATGACAGGATAAACCTAAAGAGAAACGTGGGGGCTGTGAGGGCTGTGATGCATGGAAATCAGGTAGGAAATAAAGCACCCAACTGCTGTTGAGATATGGTGCATCATGCATTTGGATTGTTTATGAATTCAATATACTGTATGGAGTTGAGAGTTTAAAAAAGCCAAAAAGAGCATCTCAGTGCATTGCATAGTGCTAGTCTGATTGTGTTAAAATTCATTTGCTTCTAGTACACACTGAGCACAAGGTGACAGACATCTAATTCTGTTTCTGAATTGTGCATGTCACTGTTACGGCTAATTGTGTACATTAATACACAAATACATTCATACGAAGTATGGATGAGGACTCTGAATCCACACAGCCATAAAGTGCTAATTTAAAAAAATGTGTTTTATAGAGCTAATGCCCCTCATTTCACACATCAGTATCTAAAACTTTGAATGAATATTAAGCACTATAACAGGAGAGCTGTTTGACAAAAGAAAGCAAGAAATAATTGTAGTAAACTGTACAGCCCATCACACACTTGTTTCTTATCAGGACTTATGGAAATGCAGTTACCTATTGAAGCATGGTGATACCTATTATGAAACAGAAGACAAGCAATACATTCAAATTACCAACTAAAGCAGGGAATTAAATGGATATTTTACATCTCGCAGGGAGTTTCATCAAGTTAAACAAGGTGCTATATTGTTAAATCACCATCATTATTTGATTTCAGCATGTGAGTGAGTTTAACTTTACACAATGCAGATTCAGACAGCAACATATGCATTTGGAATATTTTGCATGATGGAGTTAAAATCTTGAAATTTCTCAGTCTGAAACTACTTCTATTTCCTGCTATTCACATCTATAGTGCTGTAGCCATGTGTGTTAATAATATTAAGTACTCACACTGCTTGCTAATCTGGTAACCAGTTTTTTGAAACATTTATTCAGTACTCTGGTAACATTAGTAAGCTCTGTATTATATTTATTGACTAATAACGAAGATGTTTCAGTGCTATGGATCTATCAATCAAAAAGCATAGTTCAAATAACACTCTTCTTTCAGAACACAGTACCTTCAGTCTGTGTTGCACTTGTTTCTGATTCATGGTTTGCCTTTCCAGTTGTAACAAACTATACACAACCAGCTACCAGGGAAAGGAGGTAATTTGTTTCATGTATATTTTCTCCTCATGGACTTGCACTAACACGGTCTCTGTTACATATGAAGACTATCAGATAAGCAGTGATTACAAAAGACCACAGTAATAATTCACTTAGTATTAGTATTTACTTCTCTATAGTAGAAAAGCTACCAAAAACATTTTCTAGGTATAATGTGATACAAGCAGGAAAGGAATTAAGCCTTTTGCTTGTGAATACATATGTACCAATATGGTAGTATCTTTCTACTATTAGTAGAATGCGTTTAAAGTATTTTAATAGCATAATGCACATAGAAATACACATACAGAAGTTTACAAATCCTCAGATACAGCTAATTGTAAAGAGATTGTTTATCCAGAATACCCTGCTCAGTAAACTGTTGAAAATGTTACCAAATAAACAAGCAAATGTACAGTAATGTCATGCAGGAAATGTGGTACTGGGTAACCACTATGTTAAGAACTGTTATGCTTTTTTGCCTGTAGTTCTGTGATTGTTATGGTCTGTGGGTAGTCCTGTGATGAGTATGATTAATATCTGCAAGCCTATCAGATATGTTTGACTCACTTTGGAGCTGAATGAAAAGAATAATTTGTGTGTCATTATCCATAATTCTGGTGGAAAGAGAATAAAAGCTGTGGCACCGTCTAATACTAACAAGCTTATCAGACATTTCTCACGTTACAGTTGAATGAATAGAATTATTTATATCACAAGTCATACATGACCTTAGGTGAAGATTCCTTAATCATTTTATGTGTTTATCAAGATGTAATATTTGCACCCTAGTAAAAGTACTACAAAGGTAACTGCGAACTCATATGGGCTAACTTAAATGTCACAGCACAAGTGGCAAACATATATATCAGTATATTATCCTTATTGCTGAAATATGTTTAACATCTTAGACCTGTTACTGAAATATGTTTAAAACATCTTAGTAAAATAAGAAACAAGTATCACACATAATCTTACAGATACTCAACTACCATAGGGTCATGAGAGTACTTTTTCAACCTAAACACTTTTCTCAATAAATAAAGAAACAGTTAAAATTTCTCTTTTAGTGCTGTTGTATGATACACCTTGTGTGAGTTTTCTCCCATAGAGCTGACTGCAGCCTTTCATGAATATGTAAACACTTCTCTTGGTGGTGCTTAACAGGAGAGCTTTTTTTTCCAGCATAAATAGAACAGTCAGAGGGGCTACAAGGGCCTCAGGTACAGCTGTGAACCATGAAAAGCAAAGCTTTGCACTAGACTAGGTTCTCAGCATTGGGCTTTGAGCCTCTATCATATTATCTTTCTGCTTTTCATCTCTGATCTTAGCTTCTCTTACAGAAGCCCTTTCATTTGTTTCAGCAAGTGCTGCAGAAGCCAAATTAGCAGGGGGACAGGGCAAAAGCATTTTCTAATTAAAGTAAATAAGCCTACAGCCTGAACAGTATATGCCATTGTTACCTATCATTCCTGTCTCAGGAACAGGATATTGCTTGGCTCCACCTCTCACAGGCCAACTTGTCACAAACTGCCTGTGAATATTAGACCCGACCAAAATAAGTACTTCAAGTGCACAGAAAAAAGCAATAATATTTGGGAAGACACTGAATTAAGTTTGAAAATGATTAGGAATCTGTTTAATTAATATAATGCTACTGAAAATGCACATGCATGTAGTGTACAAATGCTTGCCACTCAAATTAATAACATGTATGTAAAATCACATCATTAAATGTATTCACTTAATAAAATGTTGGTACGTAAACCGTGAATCTGAAAAGGTATGATTTAAAAAAAAAAAAGGTGTTGTGCAAAAGAATGAAAGAGCAGAATTAATCTGGACTGCTGTATTAGAGCTATGCTATACTTTAATCCATTTCCAATTTAAGAGTCCAGTCATTAAGTGCTGCTTAAGAATAACATAACTGCTTTTAGTGTGTCCAGAAACTCTGTTTTCCTGCCCAACTCCACTCCATCATCTAGACAAATGAACTATTTCAGAAACTTTTGTAGAAGATTCATTCAGTCAGTTTATAACATTGTGCAGCACACACTAATGTCATTAAAATCATCTGGCCACAGTGCAGCTTAAAGACTGTATTAACCATAAGGTCACTCTTATGTCCAGCTTTGTTATAATTAAAGGTGAACTGTTATTGGCCAGCCTAGCTGCTGCTTTGCTTTTCCAAGCAGCTATGAATAATGGCCCCTGCTTTTTAACTTTTTCTTAAATATTTGAGGCATAGTCTAGATCCTAGGTCCAAACAAAGATTGTTTGAACATTATCTGAACTTGAGCTGGCTGGAGACCATGTTTATATCTTTGGTACAGCTGACATTTACATTTCAACTCACAGTATTTAGTTCCAGTTTAAAAATCAACGCCCCCCATCCTAGATATTTATGAAACAAACTGACCCAAATACTGTGTGCACAGTAAGTCAGTGATTACATATCTTTTGAATGTTTTGGCAGTTTTTCATTCCATTTTATCAATGTGAATTTTCAAATGAAAACATTTTTGTATGAGCCCTCACAGTATCTGAAGAACCTCCTTCAGTTGACATGGAAAAGCAATATCTTTATGTCTCATAACACACATGAACAATGTTCAAAAATGATGACTGACATATTTTAAAATAAGGAAATATAAGGAAATGGAAATTCCAGAATCATAAAACAAATCATTCTGAACTCAGCAGCTTCTAAAACAAAGGTAATTGTCATTCTTCATTTACAATTACTCAAGGTTAAGAATAAATATGTAACGAGTTACATCATTTTCCCCTCTCTACCCCCACATACACAGAAAACATCTATCAAACTTATTTTGCAGCCCACATAAATCATTAGCTACAAATTCCAAGTCTGGAAATTTTGAACTTCCTATGCACTTGCAATTTTGATGTCTACTAAAATATTTCACTGGGCTTAGTATAATTTAATTAAATGTGGTACATCCCTTACGAGTAGCAGCGGTTAATTAATTAGCTGTATATGTCACAGCCATACTTCTCAACCTGGAAACATCAAAAATCTAGACAAAGGCCCATGAAAAATAGGTACAAATCTGTATGCTGATTAACATAAAATCCCCTTACATAATTATATAACCCCGCCCACTCCAGTGGAATTGTGGGATACCAACTTTCAAACGCAAACTGAAGAACAGACAACCAAAATATGGCCCCAGATTCCCCCTGCAGACATTCCAGTGTCCCGTTACCTGGCTATTTCACCCCATTTAGCATAAACATTAATGTGCATACTTCTTTACTTCTACAATGATTATTTAGATTTTATTTTGCATTTTATAGCACAGTGCACAAACACTAATAGATATCTGCTAAACAAAGCAGTACTGTCTGACAATGAAAATAGACTTAGCATTAAAACTTCTCTGCCCTTGAAACTCACATTCATTGAAACAGCATTGAAACCCACACCACATCCAAACAAAATGCATCTGGTCAGTGGTGGATAAAGATTACCTTTGGACTGTTTTCAAATGATAGGTCCCTTGCACATGAAACAGGAGACATACATGCATTCTTTGATCCACTTTCCTGACATTATTAATTTATAATGTGAAGTTGTTCAGTCTCACCGTTTGTTCTTACACGTGGGTATGGAGTTGATCCATTGGCTCCGAGTCAGCCACTTTCCAAGCTCAAGATCTTTCAGTAGCTTGAGGCACAGTACCTATCCCATGATGCTCTCTGACTAACCCTCAGATCTAGTTTGCCGCTGCAACGGATCACAAGTCTTCAGTGTGCTGGGGCCAGTGAAGGTTTATTAAGAAGTATTTTCTACAGCTAAGTTTACTTTTTATATATGTCTATCTGTTTTTCTACCAGTATTCCCTTGTTATACTGTCTTTTTTTGGGCATTGTCCCTGTTTAGTGTGTTTTATTGGAGCGAGTTGCTCTTGGGCCTTGCCCTCTCTTCACTTGGTTACATCCTTTGCTATAGTTGTACAGGGATCTATCCTTTTCTCCCCTATCCCACTTTTTGGCAAGATTGTTATTAGATTATTATTGGATTGTCCGGTTCGATTCTCAGCTAGAGCATCTTCTGCGTGGAGACATGCGTGAATGGGCATACCTTCGTTGAAGGTTGTGCGTCAGGGCTGGCAACTCAACACGTAAAAATCAACTGCCAATCATTAGCGGACCGGAGTTCCGCTGTGCCGACCCCTAACCGGGAAAAGCCGAAAGACACAACAACTGTTGTACTTTATATTATCAGGGATCTGATAATTTTGCTTTCTCTGTGTTTCTCTTCTTTGTTATTGGATTGTACTATTGTACTTGATATTATCAGGGATCTGATAATTGTGCTTTCTCTTGGACATGATGGCTGACCAAAAGCAAAAGTCTGGATTTAAAAGATGTGACTGTGGCCAAAAAGATGTCAGTCACAGATAACCACATCTCTTGTGTTTATTGTTTGGGACCTCTTCATTTGTAGGAGGTTTGTACCATCTGCGCAGAGTTTTGTTAGAGAGACGTAGGAAACTGATTGATCGAGGTCTCTTAACACCTGAGTTTCAAGAAGCTTTGGACAAGTCCGACCAGACCTCCAAGTCTTTGAAAGGGTCGAAGTCGTCTCGAGTGTCCTCGGAGCCTAAGTCTTCGGCTCCAAGCACCTCTGTTAAGGTGCGGTCATCAGATCCTAGGTCTTCGGAACCGTTTACCGAACCGATGATTCGGAGCCAACCTTTGGTTTTGGAGCCGGTACTGGAGACTTTAAAATCTCCATTACTTAGGTCTGTAGCTTCTTCGGCCCCTTTGACCCACTCTTCAAGGATGTCAGATATTGATGTGGACCGTGTGGTGCAGAAGCTCTTGGAGAACCTGGCATTGGTGAAACTGCTCTCGGCTTCATCCCAACTGGGTTCGAACCCTGTTCCCACCCCATTGCCTGTGGCTACTCCTCCTCCCAGCCTACCCAGGCCTTCAGAGTTGGAGGCGGAAGATCTGATGGTTGTGGAACCCATGGAGCCGAGTCCTCTTCCAGTGACTTTGGTTCCACCCACTCTGACATCTTCGGTGCCGTCCGAAGAGTCTTGGATCCGACACTCTCTCGTCGGTTCCGGGGAGGAGAGTCGAACCGACACGTCGGTTCTGACACTTCCCCTCGGGGCTTCGGCGCAGGTGAGCTCGGCTCCGTCCTCGGGTTCGGACCCTCGGACTCAGCACCTGTGAGGCCTCTGTCTTCCTTGGAACCAGTGGCCTCCTCGGGCCAAGACTCCGGGGCCTTTGATGCCATGAGGAGGGTGTTGTCTGTTCAGACCCACACTACAGGTCTCTCCTCTTCCTCCCTGAAGATGCTGATTTCTGCCTCTTCGTCTAAAGCACCTACTAAGTGACGAGACCCAGAGCCTCAGGTATCCCCTTTGGGTGAACCCTGCTCTACTGAAACTTCACCAGCCACCCCCACTGATAAAGTTCCCAGAAAGAGACTCTGCAAGAGGAGGCATTTGGATTTCCCTCAGGAATCCTTGACATTAGACACCGACTTAGAGGAATCAGAAGGGTCCCCATGGTCCCCCTCGGAGGATGTCTCTTTTGCGGACATCTAAGAAATACTTAAGCAGAGGGGAGACTGGCAGTCCATTCGCCCTACTGAGGATGAGTCGGTGCTCCTGAAGGCTTTGGGTCTCAGCCCTCCACCTCCTGGGTTACTCCGCCCTTCGAACTAATCGATCTGGTCGCTTGAAGGGCGTAGGAGTCCCCTGACACCATGGAACAGTCCCTCGGAGGCCCAATAAATTCATCACTGCTCCTCAAGAGAAATCGTTCCTCACCAAAGGAGTTCCTGTTGATGCCATGGTATTGGCAGCGGCCACCAAGAGAGAGATGTCACAGACTTCTTCTACTGTCCATCCTCCTAATAAGGATTCCAGGACGATGGACAGGTACAGGAAACGCATTTTTAGTTCTGCAACATTTGCCATGAGATCGCTTAACTACTTGACCCATTTTACTCGCCTTCAACGAAATCTCCTTCAAGAACACGGAGATAATCTAAAGGGTAACACAGATGAGGCTATTTCGGAAAAGGTTACAGCTCAGCTTTCTACCCTTAATTCCGTCGTCAACTCATCCATGCGGCTTATTTCCTATGTAGCTGAGGGATAGAGTCGAGCAGCAGGTTCAGCGATTGCTCTGCGGAGATAGTCCCTGATGCGCTTGTGCTCCTTTGCGGAAGCCTTCAAGTCTTTCTTTGTCAATACCCCGTTTGATGGCTCTTCATTGTTTGGGCCTAAAGTCAAGGAGACCCTCACTAGTGTGAGCAGGAAGGAAAGATTCTATCTGCTGTAGGAGTCCGTTTTCCATCCTTACTAGACCATACTCCAAAGGGCAAAGAGGTGGAAAAATGTGGTTCCAGAAGTCCCAAGGAGCTTTCCAGAACACACGTAGTGAACCCTCCTTCAGGGGCAGAGGAAGGGGCAATAATGGAGGACGCCGCTTTGGCAGCAGAGGGGGTCCGCAGAACCAGGGTGACAGGGAGCAGTTTCCTGGCAAGCCCTATCAGCGCTCCTGAGAGGAGGCCCGACTGTCCTACTCTGGAGGCAGTCGGGGGTCGCTTGGCTTTGTACCCAGACACCTGGCTAGGAATTACATCAAGATTCTTGGGTACAAAGCATAGTTACCAGAGGTTACCTCATTCCCTTTGTAGAACCCCCATTACCCACAAAAAAAAACCCAGATATTCCACCCAGTCTGAGGAATCAAGCAGTCACAGAAATCCAAAACCTGCTAGAAAAAAGAGCCATCCAGCCAGTCCTGGCGGACCAGATAGGATCAGGAACTTACTCCAGATTCTTTTTAGTTCCAAAGAAAACAAGGGATTGGAGGCCCATTTTAGACCTCAGCAAACTCAATACATTTGTAAAGAAGGAGAAGTTCCAGATGGTCACGCTTCAATCGATACTCCCATTCCTGGGAACGGGCGATTGGATGTGCTCTTTAGATCTCAAGGATGCGTGCTACCACATCAAAATGGCCAAACCATCCAGAGATCACCTGCGTTTCTGGCTGGGGGCCAGTCATTACCAATTTCAAGCTCTGTCCTTTGGTCTCACTACAGCCCCCAGAGTGTTCACCAAATGTATGGCAATAGTTACGGCTAACCTGAGGTGTCTAGGATTCCGGGTGTTTCCGTATCTGGACGACTATCCACCACCACCAGACATCAACTCATTCAGTCCAGGGATCATACGATCAATCTCTTTTCTTGGTTAGGAATAACCATAAATTTAGAAAAATCTGCTTTATTACCATTGCAGCATATCTCATTTATCAGAGCAGACCTAGACACCACCACCGTCCTCGTCAAATTACCTCTAGAAAGAGTCATCTCTCTAAGAAATCAGGTGTCATGCTTGTTACAAGAAAATAAAGTACCTGCCTCTCAGGTGTTAAAACTCTCAGGGACAATGGCAGCTTCCCTCATAGCAGTACCTCTGGGCCGGATGCACATGCGATACTCCAGTGGTTGCTTTTCACCCAGTGGTCCTACCAGCAGCTCCCGATGTTATTCAAGATTCTGTTGACAGATGCTTGCAAGAGAGACTTTCTCTGGTGGTTGAACAGCTACCAGATGGCAGTAGGTCGACCGTTTATATTACCCCCTCCAGTAGCCACGGTGACCACGGACGCTTCCCTGATAGGGGGGGGGGTTCGGGGAAAGACTGCCCAAGGCACCTGGTCAGAGATGGAATGTCATTTGCACATCAATGTCCTGGAGTTGAGAGCAGTGCTTTTAGCATTGCAGCACTTTCATGACTCTCTGCCTCAGGGGACAATTGCGATTCAGACAGACAACATATCGGTGGTCTGGTACATCAACAAATGGGGGGGGGCACATTTTACCCCTTATGCCGAGAAGCTCTGAGGATTTCGAAGTGGGCTGTGTCCACCGGGCGCTTTCTATTAGCAATGCACATCCCAGGGAAATCCAACATGTTACAACTGCCTCATGTACACAGACAACCCTCTCCTCCTCCCAACAAATTCCAACACATGTGAGAGATGCAACCATATAGCCAAACTGGAGGCTAAGCTCTCTCAACTCAGTACTGGCATAACCAGTCAGGAGGAGAAGGAAACCACACTCACTACAATTCCAGTCTCACATAGACCTATCACGACAGCAAACCAAACACATAATCACACAAAAACATACTCGGAGGCTCTAAATAAAGATCTGCCTAAGCAGAAGAGACCTCCAAAGCAGACACCCAAGCAACCGCTACCCCAAAACAAAACACGTGCAACACATATCTCACAAAGCCAGTGTGCCGAACAGTCACAGCCCTTAAGGCTAAACAACACACCTGATACACTTGTAATAGGTGACTCTATCGTCAGGCACACTGACGTCCCGCTCACCAGGCTGAACAAGGAGAAGGTCACGGTGAGCAGCCTGTCTGGCGCTAGGATCCGCCACATAACACAAGCACTCAGGTCACTCCAAGGCAAGTACAAATATGACTCAGTCATTGTCCATGCTGGTGTGAATGACCTGAGACGTACCTCCCTGGACTACATGAAAAGAGACATAGAGGAGCTCTCTGAGCATGTAGCCCAGGCTGGTATGACCCTGACCTTGAGTAGCATCTTACCCTCACCAAGAATGATGCCACAATATGAAGACAAGATGATCAATTTCAACAATTGGCTTAAGTATTAGTGTCATTCAAAGGGGATTCAATGCCTGTCAGCTTGGGATGATATGCACGACAAGCCACGATGCTTTGCTAGGGACGGCTTGCACCTGTCACCCCTGGGCTTTCGGATATTGGCAAAGGCTCTTGCTACCCCCATAGTGCCTTTTTTAGGCAAGGCTCAAAAGACAAACCCACCTCCATAGGTATCAAAAGGGATAAGAAACTAAGAGTAATGCTACTCAACGCCAGAAGTCTAAACCTCAAGATGCACGCACTCGAAACTCTCCTTAGCATGGAGAACATCGATATCTGTGCAGTAACAGAAACCTGGTTCAGGACTCCCGAGAGCACCCCAGCACTACCAGGTTATACCTCATACCATGCTTTTCGGCCCCAAAACCTGGACCGAACCACAAAAGGAGGGGGAGTATCGATATTCATCAAAGATACCCACACCTCCAGGTTGGTGGCAAAGCACAAAGCATCAGAGACTATCCATGTGCAACTAACACTGGGTAAAACTGCCTTCCAGTTTATAGCCTGCTACAGACCACCCTCCCAAACCCAGGAACCCCACTCGGCCTTCCTGAGAACACTGGAAAATATGAAGGTCACTCCGAACACCATTATATTGGGCGACTTCAACTACCCAAACATAGATTGGGAGCATTACTCTAGCTCCGACACCCTTGCCCAAAGGTTCCTAGAATTCATAAACTCAAATGCTATGGAACAACTTGTTACCACTCCCACAAGAGGGGAAAACATACTGGACCTGATCATCACCAACATGGGGACTCTATGCTCCAGACCAGAAGTGTATCCCTCACTGGTAAGATCAGACCATAAACTGATCTCACTGGATATTCACATCCCGACCCCACCCCCTGCCCAGAAAACCACAGTAAAAAACTTCTCTAAAGCAAATTTCACACTCCTCAAAACCGAGGTGGAATCCTTCAAAGCCCCCGGGCCTGTGGAAAATACAGCCCAGACCGCAGAATCCTTTATAAATGCATTCTATGAGCACCTTCAGGAATGCATGGATCATGCAATCCCAGATAAAACCAAGACCCAATCCTCCAAAGGCAGACGACCTGTCTGGTGGACCCCAGCCATAAACAAACTATACAATAGAAGGAGGAAGCTACTACATGATAGAGCAAAATCCCAAAAAGGGAAGGCATCTCTGAACAGTATTAGCAAAAAACTAAGGGCACTCATAAAATCGTCAAAGGCCAGCTTCGAGAGAAAAATTGCACAGGACACTAAGGATAATCACAAGGCTTTCTTTAGTTATGTTAGGAACCTGGGTGGGAATTCCCAGATATGCTCAGAATTAGTCCAAAATGAGAAAAAATACACTGATCCCACAGACATTGCCAACATCCTAGCTGACAGGTTCAGCGCAAACTTCTGCGCCGCCTCCCCACCAAAAGGGCAAATATCTATCCCAGCAGAGTGCTGCCCCCCTGACATCTCAGATGCTCAGGTGGGAGCCGTCCTCTTCAAAGCAAAAAACACAGCATCAATGGGACCAGACGGTGTCCTAGGCTGCATCCTACATGAACTCCAAGAAGAGCTAAACCCAAACATAAAACTACTGTTCACTCTCAGCCTTACTACAGGATATGTACCCAAAGAGTGGCGTACAGCAACAGTGGTCCCTCTCCACAAAGGTGGTGCCACAACGGACCCTGGAAACTATTGCCCCATAAGCCTGACTAGCTTGGTCTGCAAAGCTATGGAAAGGATCATCATGGACCTTATAAATAAAGATATTGGGGACCTACAGACACTGGATCCTACCCAGTTCGGCTTTGTTAAGGGCAGATCCTGCCTCTTAAACCTGGTTGACTTCTTTGAAACAGTCACCAAGGCCATTGACGAAGGGAAGGTGGTCCACACAGCCTATCTGGACCTTGCAAAAGCCTTCGATACAATACCCCACTCGGGCATTATAGATAAGCTCACCAGCTTAAATATAAACCCCTATGTCACTAGATGGGTTGCAAACTGGCTCAAGGACAGAACCCACATGGTTAGAATTGCTGGAGCCATGTCAGACTCCAAACCAGTTACAAGTGGTGTCCCACAAGGCTCAGTCCTGGGACCTCTCTTGTTTGGTATATATTTCTCGGAGTTACAGGCCAACACGGAAGGACTGTGGCTGACCAAGTTCGCAGATGACTGCAAACTGGGCACCATAATCGACTCTCCAGCCGACACAGGCATCCTCCAAAAGGGCCTCATAGAAACAGACAACTGGTGCCAGAGCCATGGCCTCAAGCTAAACGCCAAAAAGTGTATAGTCATCCCCTTTGGCAAAAACAAAGTGCCCACAAATTACCACATAGGTGGTAATCCATTAAGTACAGAAGAAGTAATTAGGGACCTGGGGACCCAAGTTGATAGCAATCTCTCATTTGACAACCACGTGGCCAAAGTGGTTAGAAAAACATTTTATATAGCCCACCTAATCATGAAGGGATTCACATCTAGATTAGGGAGGTCATCGTGCCTCTTTACTCATCCCTCATCAGGCCCATAATCGAGTACAATGCCCCTTTTGGGATGTACCTTACCAAACACCTGCAGCAACTGGAAAGACCCCAAAAGTACCTCACCAAGAGGATCAAAGGGCTCAAACAGATGCCATATGCTGCCCGGTTAAAGAAACTCCAGCTCTACTCAGTGGCATACCGCCTGCTCAGAGGTGACCTGTGCCTGACGTATAAGGCCATGTCCAACCCGGAATTAAGGGACATGCTGCACCTCAAAAAATCCAAATCCCATCGAGCTACACGCTCGAGAGACTTGAACCTCAGCACTGAAATAAATAGGACATGCTGGAGGGACAGATTCATAACCCAGAGGCTCCCTTCACTATGGAATAAAGTCCCAGTCCAGGTTAGGCAGAGTCCCTCATTGATTCTCTTCAAGAGGAGTCTTGATGAGTGGATGGGAGATCATAGGTTTACCCCTGGTATCACTTCTGCATCACTGTTAGACAGAGGCACAGTATACTAACCTCGAAAAAGGGCATAGCAAAATTAATTTAAAATGGGTGGCGAAAGCCAAACATACTCTGGCTAGGCTTATAAATGCCCTAGGGCAGATAGCCTAGTATGAACCTATGAACCTATGATAGTGGACAAACTGAGCAGAGCAATTTTGTTACCCCATGAATGGTCCCTCAAACAAAATGTGGCAGAAATGATATTCCACAGATGGGGCCAGCTTTGCTGTGACCTTTTTGCATCTCCGATGAATGCCAAATGCAGAAGCTACTTTGCCCCAAACCCTCCACCAGGGGACAGTCCCAGGGATTCACTTGTGCATGATTGGCCCTCGGTTTTCCTTTATGCCTTTCCTCCAACCCCACTGATTCCCAGATTCCTGCTGAAAGCAAAGGGCTCGGGAAGGACAGTTATTCTGATAACCCCTTTTTGGACTCGGCAGATATGGTTCCCCTTTCTTTGTCAATACCAACTGGAAGAACCTTGGTTTCTGGACCCAGTGCCAAGTGCCAGACCTTCTGACGCATTCGTCAGGAGTTCTTCACCCCTCTCTCCAGTCCCTCAAACTGACAGCTTGGCTGCTCCACTTCCCAACCTAGCCAGGTCATATAATCTGTCTTCTGAAGTTCAACATATTCTAGTTTCCTCTCATAAAGTCTCCACTAGGAAACTGTACAGTAGTAAATGGAAATGTTTTGTTTACTGGGCCTCTCAACATGATATTGATCCCGATGTTGCCCCTCTTGATATGGTTCTGGAATTTCTCGCAACGATTTTTCAGGAAGGTGCTACAGCGGCCACTGTTAGAGTTCAGTTTGCCGCTATATCTAATTTTCACTTGGGGATTGAAGGATCTAATCTTATGTCACACAGATTATGTAAAGCCTTTTTGAAAGGGACTCATCACCTAAGGCCACTCATCAGACAACCAGTTGCACCATGGAACCTAAATTTAATATTATCTCAGCTGATGCTTCCCCCCTTTGAGCCTGCATCCTCTTGCCCCTTGAAGTTCATATCTTGGAAAACATAATTTTAGTGGCTATTACTTCAGTTCGTACAGTTTCTGAACTTCAAGCTCTTTCTATTAGGTCCCCTTACTTGGTATTTTTTCCTGATAGAGTACCTCTCAGGACAGATCCCACTTTTCTTCCGAAGGTCTGCTCTGAGACTAATCTGAATCAGTCTATTGAGTTGCCCACTTTTTTCAGACATCATTCTAATAAAATGGAGTATATGCTACATAAACTTGATGTCCACAGACAGTTGAGATTTTACTTGGACAGAACAAAGGATTTTAGAAAATCTGAACAGCTTTTTGTCTCTTACGCTGATAACAAAATAGGGCTGCCTGTGTCTAAAGTTACCTTGTCTAAGTGGTTATCAGATTGCATAAAGTTTGTATACTCTTCAACTAATCAGACCTTAGAATACTAGGTGAACGCTCATTCCACTAGGGTGGAATCCACATCTCTAGCTCACGCAGCTCGTTTGCCTTTGGACACCATTTGTGCAGCCGCCACTTGGTCAAAACCACATATGTTTATCACTCATTACAAAGAGGACAAGGCCTCCAGGGACAGAGCTTCCTTTGGTTCCACTGTTTCAGGAATGTACTCCCGTGAGCCACCCAGGGTTTGGGTGCTTGGGACGCTACCCACATGTAAGTACAAACGGTGAGATTGAACAACTTCACATAAAGAAGTTATGTTCTTACCATAATGTTCCATGTGAGTTGTTCATCTCACCTTTGTTCTTACATTTCCCACCCTCCATCCCCCTCTGGGTTCTTGAAGACCGGTTATGACTGGAGGTCTGGTTTGGTTTGTCTACTGTCCTTTACTTCTACCAGACTTTCTTCCCATGGTTAACTGCACATATATGTTTTTATATATACACATATTGACATTTAGGGTATGTTAGGCTGTTCCTTTGTTGCTGGATTCAGCAAACTAGTCAGAGAGCATCATGGGATAGGTACTGTGCCTCAAGTTACTGAAAGATCTTGAGCTTGGAAAGTGGCCGACTCGGAGCCAATGGATCGGCTCCGTACCCACATGTAAGAACAAAGGCAAGATGAACAACTCACATGGAACGTTATGGTAAGAACATAATTTCTTTTAATTGTATAATACAGCACACTTGTTAGACTTAGAGTGCATTTTAAATTTATTGTTTGAACATTTTTTCCAGTAAACAATGAAACAAAATGCATGAACCAATAATGACAAAACTGCCCAATTCAGAACATTTCCATCATAAAAGTCTACTTCCATACACACACACACACACACACACACACATATATATATATATATATATATATATATATATATATATATATATATATATATATACATATATATATATATATACATATATATATATATATATATATATATATATATATATATATATATATATATATATATATATATATATATATATATATATATATATATATATATATATATATATATATATATATATATATATATATATATATATATATATATATATATATATATATATATATATATATATCTATATATATATATTATATCATCATCATCATCTTCTTTCGGCTGTTCCCATTAGGGGTCGCCACAGCGGATCATCTGTTTCCATTTCTTTCTGTCCTCTGTATCTTGCTCTGTCACACCAACCACGTGCATGTCCTCTCTCACCACATCCATAAACCTTATCTTTGGCCATCCTCTTTTCCTGTTACCTGGTAACTTCATCCTTACCATATTTTTCCCAATATACTCAGCATCCCTCCTCAGCACATGTCCAAACCAACGCAATCTTGCCTGTCTGGCTTTGTCTCCAAACCTTTCAACCTGTGCTGACCCTCTAATATACTTATTCCTAATCCTGTCCATCCTCATCACACCCAGTGCAAATCTTAACATCTTTAACTCTGCCACATCCAGCTCTAACTCCTACCTTTTTGTCAATGCCACTGTCTCCAACCCATGTAACATAGCTGGTCTCACTACCCTCTTGTAGACCTTCCCTTTCACTCTTACTGGTACTTGTCTGTCACAAATCACTCCTGACACTCTCCTCCACCCAATCCACCCTGCCTGTACTCTCTTCTTCACCTCTCTTCCACACTCACCATTACTCTGAACTATTGATCCCAAGTATTTAAACTCATCCACCTTTGCCACCTCTGCTCCTTGCATCCTCACCATTCCGCTATCCTCCCTCTCATTCACACACATATATTCTGTCTTAGTCCTGCTGACCTTCATTCCTCTTCTCTCTAGAGCATATCTTCATCTCTCCAGGGTCTTCTCCACCTCTTCCCTACTCTCACTACAGATCACAATGTCATCTACAAACATCTATATGTGTATATATATATATATATATATATATATATATATATATATATATATATATATATATATATATATATAAAACTTCATGTAAATAGAATGACAGTAGTGTATGCCATGGGCATCTTGCACAACTTCTTGAACTTATTTTCAGTTTCAGTTTTTTTGCTTGACTTACTCTGATTTGTGTTATCAGACCAACTCAATAGCTGTAAATGCACAACAAAATAAACTAGGCGAACTGCATGTTTTAAGACTTCCAATTTTTATTCCAAGTACTGACAGACCATCTACTAAATTCGTTCTGACGCATCAAAAGTATCATTGCAATCCAGGTGCTGTTAACTAGGCACTCTTTCTTCTCCACTGTCTGCAGTGGAAAATATGGGTTTTATCTTGAATGCTGGAAAATGTACTGTACTTGTTTAAAAAATATTTTTCTTATAATGCACCACAGAACATAATACTTATGATTTTTTGTTCCTGAATTTGGGTTAATGATATTTTTGCTTTTCCACTGAGGCACAAATGCCCTTGTGCATGACATTTTCTCATTTATGTTGTATCGGTAGCTAGACCCTTGACTTGTTTCATCCACCCCCTTTAAAAGTACAACACAGTACAGTATCAGCAATGCATCTACATACTGTGGGAGTAGAACCCACAGCCTTCTTCATCAAAAACAAGTATTTAACCTGTTATACTAGTAACAGTGCAAGCAGACTTAGCATAAGCAACACTAAACTTCTCTTCCCCTGAAGCTGTCAGCTCCTTGTAAAATCCACTCGACACTCATCTGTATCTCTCAACTTTGCAGCACAAGAAATCTGGAAAAAGCCAACATTGATGGGGGGGGGGGACAAACGTCCCAAAACCAGGGGCACATTTTAAACATTGCTTGTATAGTTTTGGAAAGTTGCAAAGAATAAAATATTGAGTTATCACCATGCATTTCACTGCCAAGTCTTGAACCCAGGACCTTGTGCACTACAGGCAGACCAACATACCGCTATGCCAAATCATCAGTTTCCTGAAAGATAGGAAGACTGAAACTTAAATGGTTATCATTTAGTGAATTCAGTTTTCACTTCTCACCATAGCTCTCAACCTCTTAGCACAAAACACCTGGACAAAGCCAGTAATGGAGGAATACACACAGCCCCCAAACATATTCAGTGAATTCAGTTCTCACCATAGCTGTCAACCTCTTAGCACAAAAAACCTGGACAAAGCCAGTAATGGGGGAGTACAGCCCCAAAAATAGAGACACATTTCAAATACTGATCTTAGAAACTTAGAAAATTGCTATAATAAAAGGTTTTGTGTTACCATTTTCTGAAGAATATGAAGTCTGAAATTCAAATGCCTGTCATTATTTAATGAATTCAGTCCTTCACAGATTTGCCACACAAATCCAGAAAAAAACACAGATTTTATGCGGAACAGAAGGAAATATGAGGCAAAAATCTGTAAAGTGGTGGTGGGTAGGAAATTTAGGTTCTTGTTACCAGTGCCCAAGGTACACGGTTTGAGCCTGAGTACTTCTAGCCACCAGATATATTCAGCTGGGGCAGGTATATTCAACTGGGGCATTTTATACACTCACACACACACACACACACACACACACACACACACACACACACACACACACACTGGAATAACCCAACAGCAAACTGAATAATTTGGTAAGGTTGGGAGGTATGAACTCACAGCAACAGGAGACATACATTCAAGTGCAATGGAATTTAAGGAGCTGTGGTAAAACTTGTGTTCACTGTAGTCCAGATCTATTACAAGTGTTCATGCACCATTAGCTCGTGGCACCACTTCCCTGCTGCCACTTGTTGGTACTGGCAAGTGCCCTAACTCCCATCATTCCGATTCACGTACACTACCAGTAACCTAACTATCCCTCCCAGAACCTTGACCCTAACCTTAAAAACAACTCCCAATGATACCTAGACCTAAAATTCAGCTCCTTTCCTAACCTCTGATCCTCCCCAATTCACTTCTAAACCATATCCCCACTCCCCTCCCTAACAGTAACCCTGAGCTAACTCCCGATTGTAGCCTAAACCTAAAATTCCCCTCCCTAAACCTAAATCCCCCTTCCTATTTCCCTTCCCACTTATCAATTCCTTGACAATACCTTGAAGGCATCTGACCATTGCTGCAGATGCATACCTGAACTCTCATTCAGGTTTGAACAGATGCTCGGCCAGGTGGGTGGATGAGGAAACAGCCGGCCAATCCCCTAGCTGCGAGTTAGTGGAATTTGAGCAGCTGGGGCTTAAGTAGCCGTAAGGGTCCCATATGATGCTTTTTTCTAGAGGGGATGGTCTCAATTCAGGGTTAGATATTTAATTTCAAGTCTTCTGGTGGTTATTAATTACTTTCAACATTCTTTTTTTTTTTTATTTCAGCTGTTCCCATTAGCAGTCGCTACAGCGGATCATCTGTTTCCATTTCTTCCTGTCCTCTACATCTCACTCTGTCACCCCAACCACCTGCATGTCTACATTCGATGGTAATAATTCTAGGTTAGATATTCAAATTCTAGTCTTCTGGTGGTTATTAATTCAAAAGTGCAGTACTTTTATTTCTCATCTTTATCACTGAGTTAAATCTGTTATTAAAAAGAGTTAAAATCAGGTGGTGCATAACTACTATGGGGAATCTCTACTTCATATTTTGACATATATCTAAACATTTTGTGTAGGCTAAGAAAGTGATTGTAAGATTATCTCTCAAAGCATATGCTGTTCCCCATGCACACACAAATGCATACATAATTATACATACAACTTTATATCCTGAAATGAATTACTACAAGTATTACAGTAGCTAGGCATAGATCATGTACACTGCTGTGACTGCATAGGGTGACAGTAGTTTATGGATTAATATATCAATGGGAGAAATACACAAGCAGTACATATATTTGCCAACTACGAGGGTAGTGGGACACTGTTGAAAACTTTGCATAGTGCACTGCTGGGCACTTATGCATACAAATACAGGTCATGCAGCTGAAGAAGCATACTTGCAGAAGCAGTGGTAGTAGATACATATAAAAGCTGACATATCCCAAATTAGATTACACAGCTAGAATCTTTTCATCATAAAACCTGAACATTTGCTAGAGTTTGAGAATAGTAATAACTTTTGACTGAAACTGTTTTACTTGAAGAGGACCTAGGGCAAGCTTCAGCAAGAAAAATTAGATGCATTATTATTGTGTTCAGTACTGTTTATTGACAAAACAGTCCTCATGACCTGAAGATCTCTACCAGTAAAGCATTTTGGGCTGGATTTAACCCTACATGGCTCAGTCATGCCATGTTTCCATTGTGGCGTGACATTCACAGGATGGTGCACCAATTTGTATTCGTAAATGGCTCTACACAAGGTGTAGAGCCATGCAAACCAGGTAAATATTGTGGCATATTAATTTGTGAATAAGGAGCTGAATTATATGGTAATCAACCAATCCAACATGGCAGAACTATTCAGCAAGCTATAAAGGAATAGTGTACATTTTGTGTAGCCATTTCCCTTTACTTTCAAACCATTTAGAATACAGCCAGAGAAACTGCACTGGAAAGAAAGAAAGTTAGGGGCTCCTGCTGTTCTTGTTCATGTGTACATGCAACAGGTTCATGTCTATGCTGCTGCTGCTCCTACTAATACACCTTGGGCAAGGAGAAGAAGGGTATTCCGACTCCATTTATCTTTTTATAGTCATTTATCTTTTTATAGTCTGCATGAAGTGACAACAGTAGAGCACTACATGGTGGATAGAGACACACTCCAGGAACTTGGCAACCTCTGTTGTCCTCACCTGAGACCAAGGACAAACCAAGTGTAACCAGTACCAGTGGAGACCAAGGTATGTGCAGCACTTAGAATTTTAGCTCCAGGAACCTTTAGAATTTTAGCTCCAGGAAGCTTTCAGAGACCCATAGGATACATTCTGGGGGTGTCACAGTCATCAGCATCCAGGATTCTGCACCCATTCCTGAATGCTATGCTACAGAATCAGAGTGACTATTTATATTTCCTCAGCACTCCTGAGGACAGATCTAGAATTATGCAGGAGTTCTATCCTATAGTACACTCCCTGAAGTCTTGGGTGCGATAGACTACACCCACATTGAGACGAAATCACCACTCAGGGATCAGGGAAGGATCTACATCAACAGAAAGGGGATCCATTCCATTAAATGCCAGGTCATGTGTAATGTTAGGGGAATCATGCAGTTACTATGACTGCTATATCTGGCTTGCCTCACAGCTCAGGGGTGATGTCCCATCATGCCATTTACTGGCAGATGCAGGGTATGTATGCATTGGAACCATGGCTGATGACACTCATCAGAAATGCACACACACACCCACGGAGGAACACTATAATGAGGCACATGCTCAAACAAGAGACATCACAGAGCATGTGCTTGGGCTGCTGAAGTCATGGAATGTGTACCAATTGTCAACATAAAGCACTTGAAAAACACTTCCCATTTAGAAAAGAATGTTAGGTTGCCCCCCCCCCCCACACCTCCAACCTAAATGAAGATTACTGGACGATGGTTATAATTGCTAAATAGTCAAGAATGCAAATTAGAATGCTAGTCAAGTTTCACTGTGCCCACCACTGTTGTGAAGGTTGCCCTGAGACATCTGAGAAGCCTAATACCACTTTTAGCCACGTGTACAACACATTGCATTAGATGAAAAAGATAATGCAGTTTTCTCCAATTCCAGGTGAAATTGCAAAAGCAAATGGTAACAACATACTGTGCTGTAAGCATAAGCTTCCCATCTCACAAATGTAAAGCACTGCAAGAACTGCCTATGTCAACAATGAAGTATAAGTGCATACAGATCATCCTTTATTTTTCTACTGCCTATATAAATACATTCCTAATGTTAGAACATAAATCTACTTGAATAAGCAAAATATATCTTAGCAAAATATATGTTTCTTTGCAAAAATGTCCTTCAAAGAAATACCAGTCACAATCTTCTTTGTCTCAAAACGATCTCCTTGTCTTCAGGTTCCCTAGCTACACTGTTGCCTTTTAGTGTAGATTTGGGATTTTGAGGACTCTAAAATGAAAATTGAGATGTCAACTCATTAGAATTGCTTAATACCAAACGTTTGACTTCATGTTGTTGATGTAAATATAGTGTAGCCTCTATACCACTATTAAGTGCTAATGGCTTGCAACTGTGAATGATTAGTCGGACTGAAGCATAACACAGAACTTGACAGACACCCTTCTCTGAAGTGGTTGTGCCAGTGAGGATACACTTACAAAATGTGGAACTAACTGACTTGAGCTTTTAAACAAAACAAAACACCCCACCTGTCTAATTCTTTGTCATAATAGCACATTATCATGCCTTTGTTGAAAACAGTTGTTCACTGTCCTGTATTTGTATCAAACCCTGAAAGAAAAATAACAGGATATGCACTAGAGATTGCATGTCTGATAGCAAAGCAGAGATAAGGGGAAGGAATCCCAGAATACAAAGAGAAGGCAGAGCTGCGGTTTTGCACACTTATTCATAAATATTGTGTGATCACTCATTCCACTAAATATGCTATCTACATATGAGCAGTCAACTGAGACTGTTCAACTGTATGAACTGTTTAATACTGGATATGAAATGTGAGTTACATGTATTCATGTTATTTGTTATTACAAAGCTGTGTCTGTGGCAAAGTTAGATAACCCACTACAACTGTGTTGTGGAAGTGCAGTAGTTTAATGGTTCAACCCCAGAGTTGTCTAATCATTTAACCTTTGTTTCCCAATTTTATATTTTAGTTAGTTAGTTAGTTAGTTAGTTAGTTAGTTAGTTAGTTAGTTAGTTATTGCCTTTACCACATGTGCAGAGTGCAGCATAGTACAAACACGGTTCACTGCTTAAGGAATGAGTGAAAAATGTAATTTCATTCACCTTATAGAGTGCAAAGACGCTTAATGCCATTGTGTGGCAGTCAGCACCATGGATGCTAATGACTGCAGAAATCCCACCAGTTAGCTGTCTCTGTGGTACAAGGTGTAAACACAGTGAGCTAAAAAAGAGCAAACTGAGGTAAAGCAGAGTTTGAGTCCCACAGAAAATATTTTTAGTGATGGCAGTCATGATGAGTGCGTACACAAGTAATATGTGTTCACTATTGCCTTTTCCATTTGCACGTTGCCTATCTGAGCACAAACACAATTTACTACTTAAGGAAAAAAGTGAAAAAATTAATTTGGTGCACCTTCATCTGTGCAAACAGGGTCAGCAGCATTGGGTGGCTGTGAGCACCCTGGGCAGTACTGAGTGGAGAAAATACACCTGCTGCTTAGCTTTCCCTGATGCACCAGGTATAAGCGCATTGAGTTTATGGTCAGAACACAGCTGAGCCAGTGTTCAAATCCAGCAGACTCTGTCACTGCTTCCAAAACTTTGATTATAAAGGTAATACAACATACCAATAGCTATGTATACTAGGCTGATTGACAGAAAGCTATCATTACTCCTTGCATGCACATACTTTTGTACGTATCATAGCTCATTAATGACTGACATATGAACCCATTTGATTATGTGTATAACTGGTTTAGCATGACAATGATGATTACATAATAAAAATGCAATTGCATATCTCTAATGAACACAAAAGTTTACAGACAATCTAGACTCCTCCCATAACCCAGTTATAACAATAAAACAGAATGTATTGTGAGGTATGTGTCATAACCCCAGACGGTATTACTAAAGTCATGCAAGTCTGTCCATTTTCAATATATTGTCAGACGTTAATCCTGTATCACAGATGCATGAGCCAGGACCTTTTGATGTTACATGCATACAGGACTAATAGAATTATAGCACCAGTCAGTCTTTAAGGTGTACATCTTTAATGACATTATTGACAAACACTTTTTCTATGGCAATGAGGAGTAATCACCTGTGTGGAAATTTATTAATTCTCTTTTACATAGGTTTAAATCCCACCTTATACATATTGTTTTTACAAGTGTGTAAATCCCAGCAAAATGTGTGCAAATCATCCCATTGTTCCCTCCAACCAATGTTATGGCTTAAAAGCCAAGCCATTGAGCATTTTAGTGTTGACCAGTAGACAAAGTGTGACCGGGTATAGGTCACACATGCCAAAGATCACTGCCAAGTTTCACATCATCATTGCTGTTTCATAAACTCCCTTTCTGCTTGTTTGTTATTTTTCTCGCTTTGCTTACCATCACGCAAATGTGGTTGGCATGGTTGTGGATGCTTAAGCACTGGTCATAAAATGCTAGATCACAATTTGGCAGGAAGTCATTGCTACTGTTGTTAGGGGACTGCTGCTGACATGGCAGGCGATGGGGATGAAGGTGCCAAATTCAGTGTACAGAGGTGGGATGTGGAGAAGTCCAGAATCTTTGTAGCACTCCTCATCAAGCACTATAGCAGAAGGCTGGTTCAGGGGGACTGTGGCTTGAAACAGCCTAGCTAAGACTGTATCTAGTGCAACTGGCATACCTCGCACTGGAGAGCAGTGTAGGCACCACTACAGTGATCTTAAGAGGCACAAGCAAGCAAAACATGACCAGTGGCTGGATGAGTTTTGACCTGCTAACACTCTCCAGTTGCATAAGTATATAGATCAAACAACTTGAAATTATATGGAATGGTGTAGATAGCCAAGCTTGGTATACATAATGTTTTTATGTCTCTTCTCTCATTCTCTATTTTACAGCTGTATTTGAAATCACAGTAAACAAGGTGGCATGACTCAGGGAGTCAAGGAGTATGTCTGCAGCACAACTGACCCTGATTGTATTAATTTTTGTGATTCCATAGATCAGTAGCAACTCCAACATGCATATCTTAACTGTAACAGCAAGCATGCATGCTAATCCTGTAGCTGTTGATTATTGTATTAGGCTATATAATATTAGGGTATTCAAATTATGTGGCTTGAATTCCCACAACTAATGGGTCTACTTCTAAATTTCAAAGTTTCAAAACTTCAAATTTCTTTTGGTTGAGATAAGATCGAAATTTTGAAACTTCGAAATGTAAATTAAAAAAAAACTTTTTTTTAATTTTTTTTTTTATGTTTTTGTAAGGGGCAAGCCCCCCTGCACCCACCCACACTCCTGCTAATTAAATATACCAACTCTGAGATCGCACTACAGCACAGAAAATGGTAAATATACCGTTCCACGCTGTGTGGCGATCTCCATTCAAATAGTTTGAAGTTTAAAAATTTCAGTCTTATGGACTCAACCAGAAGAAATTTGAAGTTTTGAAACTTGGAACTTTAGAAGCAGACCCCAACTAACCTGTAGATTCACATTCAACAACTATTATTTTTACAGTTGGAATGCAGCAATATTGGCTTTAATGCCATGTTATTAACTTACTCTCTAGTATCTTTGAAAGAATCTATGGAATATATGCATATTCCAAGAATTACTTGTAACAATTTCCAATCATTTTTGGGAGTCTGAAACCTCTATAGCTAGGATAATAATAAATGGGTATTTATTGTAATAAAGAATGAATGTGACATATTATTGTTCTAATCATCTCTTTTCTTCTATTGTCTTACCCTACCCCTTATCTCTTTTTTATGTATTTTGGGGGTGGGGGTTAACTGGAATCTCACCTTTCTGATATCCAGTATTTGTGCCAACAAAACAAATGTATTTCAGCACACTCGGCATGCCAACCCTCCACCAGCTGCTGCACCAACACCCAGCACCTCTGGGATACAACCCGGTAGTACTGCCTCAACAACCTTTGCCCTACCTGATGCATCCTTGTCAGGTAGTAGTGCCATGGCTGGTGGTGCAGTCATGCCCTCCAGGAGTACTGGTGGAGGCAGTGATTATGTCACATGCCAGGAGCTGCCAGGGATGGTGTAAGATCTCATAGAGAGTGGTCTTGGTGCCCACATTAGCTGAGTGGAGAAGGTGCTCCTAAAAATCGAAAAAAGACTCCTACGTCTAGCAGTCTCAACTAAGAGGACAGTGATGACAGTTGTGAGGGTGAGGACTAGATTCTCACTGTTCCCACACTTGAGGGGCATGTCCCTCCAATGACTCCTACCTATCCCCAATTATGGTATTTCCAACCTTTTTGTGTCCATCATCATCCCTGTGTCTGGTCTGTATGTCCTATTTGTCTGCATCTGCTTCCTCATCTACCCTACCTACTTGACCCGCATGTTCCTAGGTCCCTTCCCAAACATTCTTCTCTTTTTGAAACAAAAAAATAAGAATAAAAATTGGGTACCTGTCCCATACATAGTTCTCTACTTCACATGTGTGTCTTCTCAACAGAAGTGATTTGGTCTGATTGGCTATACAGCATCACTGTGTTGTTTTCACCCATCCATATTGTGACAGTCCAGATTCATCTCATTTTGTTACCTGTGCAGATTATTGTGGTAAAGATGTGGATATATATGGTTCTCTCCCAAGCCCCTCCTGCAGTTGGCTGTATTGCAATCCCTTTGTTCTTCCCTCAGCTTGCCTCCCAATTTCACCACTTTCCTTTCAACCTCATTTTCACACTGGAATCACACACAATAAACATGAACAAAAATGGCCGATAAAAAAACCTTCACTTTTTGTCCTCTGTATTTGTGGGGAGTTTGGCATCGATCACCAGTACCGAGCGGCAGTGAATATCGAGCGGCAGTGAACAGCTCTTCACGTCCTAGGGAAAAACCTCTTGAATTTTTGCCATCAGCTGCACTAGTCTGCTTATCTTCATGCAATACTGCTTAAAATTACTTCGCTAGAGGAACACAGAGTTAAAGCAGAGTAAAGGCACTACTTTCAAACTGTTACTCTGATAGTCCTTAGACTGTTGGATGTAACAAAGTGCAACTTCCTACGTGCAGTATTGACATAAATCACTTGACTGAAGATTGTTTTTGCCCATAGCATCAGGGTTTGATTCCAGGTGCATCTCACATCATTTAATAGTGTGATGTTATATGTCTATGATATGTTTAATCACCCACCTCTTAACATTTGCTGCAGTTTTGAGTTCTCATGGTGATACACTGAAAACTGGCCAAAAAAGAGTATTTGAAATGACATCCATTCCCACAACTAAGAGTTATTTATCTAACCTCGTTCTGCTTGTCATAAGCCTGTTGTCACTCTCCTAACCCTTCTTTACCCCTGTATTAATTCATGCTACAGAGCATGGCAGGTTAATAATCAGAACACACTAAAAACATGTCCATGAATGTATGTTCCATTACACTGAACATTGTTGTGTGTTTGTCCATCGCTCCTTGTATTCCTCCCTTCACTCCCACCCCTCTTTACATGTGTGTATGCATTAGGTTGATGGATGTAAAGGTTATCTCATGGTTTCTACATACTGTCATGACTCTGCTGATGGATAATTCCAACATGTTACCTTGATTCAATAGGTTATTGTGCTCCTGTAGTGTGCAAGGTTTCAAAATCTGCTATATGATTCCCTTTGTGTCATGTTCAGGTGATGATCAGATGTATAAATGTATGTTTGCATCTTGTCAAGACTTGTAACCCAGAAGTAGGGGATGCTCTTAAGGACTGTTTTCAGAGGCATCTTTCCTGTGCATCTGTTGTCTATCCATCTATCTACTCCTTCTCCTACAAAAGTATGATTTGTCTGACTGTCAAGTAAACTGTAAGGTGGGCCACAGTTGATATAATTGCCAAAAATCAATTCCCACATGACAACATTGTATTTCAGATTCCCACATCTTCTTCAAACAGATATATATGGATGTATTAATTACTGTCACTCTATATCTTCTCTGTTCATATCTCATGCAATTCATGCTACAGAGCAAGACATATTCAGATTGAGAAGATATGTCATACCAACACACCTTTATGTTCATGAATGTGCCAGGACAGTACCTCCTACATCCTCTACAGACCTCTGTCATCACCTCCTCTGTCTCACCAGAATATGCAGTAGCAATTTTTGTGGAATGATGGATGAAATGTTCATCAAATATGATGTGGAAACTGTCCTTACTGTGAAGAAGCATATCTGGCCCTACACAAATAGTTAGCATATCTGCTGAGTTATACTAATCATTTTCGAAAGATGTACTACCCCTTGTCATTTGTAGCAAGCTGTACACACAATTAATGTGTGATTTACTGTGAGGCCTGCAAAATAGCTACTAGTTGTAGAAGTGTACTGAGCTAGGCATTACTGATACAATTTGGGGGAAGACAGACACTTTAGTGTAGTCATTGATAGTCACATTTGCTGTACTGATCACATTTACTTAGCTAATGACATTCTGACAACATTTGTAAAAAAAAAAAAAAGAGAGAAGCTTCTAGATTTGATCCCTGGTTCACCTGTGCTCTGCACAGAAACTCATTGCTCTTACACCCTGTGCCACAGAAAAAGCTAGGCAGCAGGTATATTTTCCACACTCTGTACTGTCCAGAGTGCTGATGGCCATGCATGTCTGCTGAACCTATTTGTATAAAGGAAGGCATTACTACATTACATTTTTCACTATTTTGTTTAAGCAGAGAATTGTGTGCTGCTCAGCCCTTAACACTGTGCAAATGAGGAAGGCAAGGCCAACAGTTATTTATCTAATAAAACTTTGGCCCCAACATTTCAAATATAAACTATGGCATGCTTATCATACTAGCTGCCAGTAATTTCTCCCATAACTTGTCTTGCAAGCCTGACACATGAAACATTAACAACAAACAGATGTATTTTGCAGTTAACCCCAATCAGGTCAGTTACTATAGGTCCCTTTTTGCTCACAGTTGGCAGTGAGCATCAGTGGATACTGCTACTTCACAAGACAAGTTGTATTTCTGAAATTTAAATCACGCATGCACTAATACTTTGCTAACGTTCACCAAATCAGTGTCTCGGCATTGCTCTTTATGAAGAGGTGTATAGTATATGTAACTCTAGTTACTGTGCTGCAGTTCTCCAATACATTGAAATGCATTTATAAATACAAGAGAAGGGCAGTGATGTGTGCTTGAATGAGCACATATTTTTGGTATTCATGTCTGCCCTGCAGCAATGCACTTGCAAATGATATATCAGTACTTGGGTCATTGTCAAACAGACTCCAGAATTACATAGCCCATCTGCATTGTTGCATTTGTTATGGGTTTATAGTGACAGTAGACATTAGTCATGCATGATCATATCCCATTGATATTGTCAGTAACTTGTATTAATGTGGACATAACTTCATCTGAATGTGAAGGCACTTCACTTCATGTGTGTGTGTCTCATCTACAAAGCATCCTGAAAAACAGGTACATGTCTGCCTCACTTCTGCAATGTACATTCACAACAGCTTATTTTACCTAGGTTGCCAGGATGTATTTATAAGTACTTTTGCAAATTGCACTCATACAATCATATCACAAATCCTGGCTTTGCACCCAAGTCTCTTAACAGTATATGTTACCTGCAACACTATGATGATGTCATCCTCTATAAAGTGCACTCTGACACTATACAAGTTAGACTTCTGGGGTGGCTCTAGTGTTACGCACTGTGTTCTCTCGCTTGTGTAACTAGACAGATAGGGGTTTTAATCTCACAGCAGTCAATGTGTGTGTGTGTGTGTGTGTGTGTGTGTGTGTGTGTGTGTGTGTGTGTGTGTGTGTGTGTGTGTGTGTGTGTGTAGACGTATGTCAGCATAGCCTACCTACTGCTGTCTTCTTTCAACTATCAGTCTGGAGACAGTTTACATCGAGATGTGAGTAAACAGCTATGCCAGACACTCCTCCCAACATCTTCTTCTCAGGATACAGTGATAAAATCATCCTCTATAAAGTGCGTTGTGACAGTTAAAGTCAGATATCTGCTGTGGCATTACTCTTACACTGTATAGAATTTGGCTTATATATTTAGACAGGTATGGTGTTCAAATCTGATCTTAGTAAACTTGTGTGTGGGTTGGTGATATATTACTGCCATTGTATGATGTTTTGAATCTCTTTTCCTTTGACTCTGACTCAGGAGAACCTTTTACATACCCCCTGAATCCAACATCCCCTTTTTCCCTGTGTCCATATTATAGCCTTTCTGTGGGACACTGAGGGATGTCATCATTTCAAAGAAGCATACAGACATAGTGAACTGAGCCCTCCATGACCCTCTACAAGCCATCTCCAGACCAGTGGATGTGTGATTGCTAGTTCACTCATGGGATGATGCCCATGTCCCATATGGACAGAGGCAGTCTGTAATAAAATCAAACACATAAGCATATACTCCTACTATATTCCCTCACCTAGAGATAGCAATTTGGGTTAAATGGGATAATAATGGCTAGGCTTGGATGGGCTCTTGCCCGTTAGCCTAGTAATCTCCTATGACCCTATGAACATTGCATGTGTCGATGTAGTTGCCACCCACATGTGCTTTGTTAAGGTGTGGATGTAGTGTAGTCCTACAACAGTGTATTCCAATCTGGGATTTGAGCTGCTGTATTGATGCCTGCTACTGCATGTTCCTTTCATAACGTAGCAATATGCCTCCTTAAGACTGGGGACATGGGATGATCCTATATATATTGTTGCCTTACTAAGGCATGTGTTCTGATAGTGGAATATATCCACATTCTGCAAAGTTCTCATTCAACCATCACAATGTCAGCTGCAGTGTGGCATAGGTGTGCATGTGTATACCTAACATCTGGAAATGTTATGTGACATACAGCTATATTACATCAAAGTGATTATATGGGCACATACTCCTAGGTTCATCACCATGTTGTAATGTCGGTATATACACATATGTCATTTTCAGATTCACTTGCAACCTTGGCAAATTCATTGCATGAACAATTGTGTTGCCATTCACAAAAAAATATACAGGTGTTCCCCAGCAGTATTTATACTGATAAACATATAGGCATATGATCTACAACTGATGTAATGACTTGAAATAGGTAGAGTTGTATGACTGTGTTAACAGTTTCACTGTTTTGCATGGGATTCATACCCAAGGCTCTATTTGGAGGTGATGTACAGCTTGAAGTCTAGTTGTAACATAGGTACAGCTACAGTGTGACTGTACTGTGTCACAGATGTACCACTTCATCACATCAGTATTATCACTTGATAGTTTTAATGGACACTTATGGATGTATGTTAGTATTTCATGGCAGTAAAATATTTTCATTGGCATTGTCGGGGAATTGTGATTGTGGGGCACATGTGTTGAGATTTGAAGTGTACTTATAGAATGTGCTCCATGTATTGTTTGGTGTCTGTACAATATTACAGTGACTGCTTCCTTGATCATTGACACTTGATTTTGCACTGCTGTAATTTCTGTGCACATAGGCATAGTTGATGCATTGCCGTCTGTCTCACATACTACTGTATCATTCATTATCACAGATCACTTATTAATTCACACATCAGTTGCAGATGCTTCAGATAATATTCATTGCTATTACATGTGGCAGATGCATACAATATCCAGCTGTGTGTAGGGAATCCACTCATAATAGTGTGATGTTTATCTGTGTTATCTGTATGGCAGGGATGCTTTAGTCAAGTGTATCACATTTGGCAAAGTGAGCTCCCACACATCTGGTAGGCCATACAGAACTATTCTCTGGGATGCATACCCATGAGGATTTGACAGTGCAGATTTCCCTTCAAGGTGTTCTACTAGATGCATGTGTGATATATCTTTCTATATTGCACTCAGTAAATACACAACTCAGTGACAACATTGATGGCATGGGTTTGATTCCTATAGGAGGAGATTGTGGCTTATGTGTCATTCATACCTCTCAACTCACCAGGATTGCCCCTGATTTCAACTCCAGGTTTAACATTGTCCCTGTTAACCCCTCCAAAAAGTGGTCACTTTTGGGGAAGGGGTGGTGAATTCCCCTTTTAAAATACTGGCAATCATTACAGTTACTGTCTGTTACTGCAGAACATATATAATAAGTTACAATCACATATTCTGTCAGTGCTACAGATTAATGGTCATAATATTGTAAAAGTGTTCATGATTGTGCCTGTATCTTTCTACATTTGTCCAAGAGTCTGTTGCTTTGTGTCCCTGATTAGTAGAGAGCTATGGTGACATGTCAGTTATATTCAAGCATGTCATTTTGCAGATCTTCAGAGTATGCACATACCCACTATTGTATATACTGTCCTTGCTAAGTGTCCTCCCCAGTGAGGACATCAGTAATGTTTATGTCATAGCCATTCACCTCCATTGACATGTAACCTTGTGTGACCATCACTTGTATACTATCATGTGTGCTTATATCATAATATAGTCGGTCAAGAGGTGTAAACAGGTTTATGTACTGTGCTATATACATATATGCATAATGTTATTCTACTAACTTGTCTTAAAAGTGTACATACATTGAAATATATCTTGGGGACATTTCCATATTTACCATGCCTTGTTCCTCTTTGTTCATTCCTATCATTCATGTCTGTGCACATTTTCATCAGCACACTTTCCCTGCCCAGTGTACCTTTCTGTCCTTGCTATTTACTCTCTCCCTCCATTATTTTATTCTGGAAATAATTATTTTAATGTACAATGTTAAGTTGTCATTCTCGCCTTCATTCTTGCTGGATGGGTTTGGAGCCAATCCTCGGCTCCGACTCGGCCTATACTATAGCTCGAGAGCTATTTTTTACCGGCTCGAGGCAGCCCTATATCCCACAATACCATGCGCTAACTCCCCAGATCTCGTTTGCCGCTTCGCTGCGAGGTAGTCTGTTTTTACTGGCTCTGGTCAGTAAGTGCTTTTTCAGATATATATTCAGTCTCAGTAGTTTTTTTCCAGTTAGTTACCCTTCTTTAGGTCCCTTCTAACTGCCTTACCCTTTTCGGTAGCCCTTTTTCCCTTTCTTTAGTTAGTTTTTTATCTTGGGCCTACGGGCTTTTCCTTAGTTTTCCCCCACCCCTTTCAGTGTGTGTGTGGGTTTTTAGTCAGTTCTCCTTAACTTAAATAAGTGTGTGTGTGTGTGGACTGACTGTGTTCCTTTTTATTTTTTTGTCAGGATGTCAAAGGACCCTAAGGTTTCGGGATTCAAGAAGTGTGACTCGTGCTGTCAGAAAATGTCTCTGACAGACGGTCACACTTCTTGTGTCTATTGCTTGGGGCCTTTACACCTGCAGGACTCTTGTTTTGTCACGGATTTTACTCAAAGTCCTGCAGGAAAGGCGTAACAAGCTCATCCTAAGGGGCTTGTTAAAGCCTGATGACTCCCCGTCCAAGTCTGGCTCGGGGAAGTCGTCAAAAACCGCCAAACCCTCGGCTCCAGCTTCTGAGCCGAGGGCTGGCGTTATCGAGACGGCTCCGACCTCGGTTCCGGCTGGCTCCGAGGCGAGCAAAGTGGTTTCCGCTCCAAAACCATCATCGGAGCCGACCCCAGCGCACAAGCGCTCTAGGTCCCCTTCGCTAGAGTCCATCAGATCGGCTCCGAGGTCCCCTCTCCTATCGGAGCGGAGTCATAGGACTCATTCATCGAGGTCATCCAGGCTCTCCAACCACAACATCAAGAGGGTGGTCAGTAGACTCATAAAATCTCAGGCGCTGGCCCAAATGCTCCAGAGTCCATCTCACCAGACTGTGGCTCCTTCGATACAACTATCCATTCCTCCTCCGACTCATCTCTCGAGCTCGGAGCCGGAGTTTGTCGGAACCTTGGCCTTGCCCACGTCGGAGCCGATACTTCCTCCTTTGGATCCGGTGTCGTCGGCTCTGACCTCTTCATTGGTTCCATCCATGGAGAGGTCCGGGCGCTGAGACTCCATTGTCGGCTCCGAGGGGGCGAGTGGCATCGGACCCTTGTCCGACCCCGCTCTCCCTCTCGGAGCTTCGGCTCTGGTTAGTTCGGCCCCGACATCATTCTCGAAGCCTTCTCTGTCGGTTCCGGGGGCGGTTCCGGTCTCTTCGGAGCCGGTGCTACCTTTGGTATCTGATAGGGGAGCCTTCAAGGTGATGAGGAGTGTGCTGGACCCAGTGTCCACTCCAAGGTTAAGTTCTGCGGCTCCTCCCTCTGTAGTGCCTGTTACGGTCTCTGGCCATCCTCTTACACCTGACAGCAGAGATCCAAAGCGTAGGGTACCCACCTTGGGTGTCTCCTCCTCTTCTGAGGGCTCCCCTGAAGTTTCAGGGGAACCCCCTAGGAAAAGAAAGTGCAAGAGGAAGCACATAGACTCCCCCGAGTCTGTCACATCGGACACCGACTTGGATGAGTCGGAAGGCTCCCCCAGATCCCCCTCTGAGGATGTCTCCTTTTCAGACATCCTGGAAATCCTAAGACAGAGGGGAAATTAGTCCAC
The DNA here is from genome assembly GCF_019279795.1 of Protopterus annectens. Taxonomy (NCBI): domain Eukaryota; kingdom Metazoa; phylum Chordata; order Ceratodontiformes; family Protopteridae; genus Protopterus; species Protopterus annectens. The sequence continues at coordinate 286,288,696 of NC_056750.1, read as the reverse complement.
TCTCAAACCTTCCGAGGATGAGTCGGTTTACCTTGATGCCTTTGGATCTCGCCCTTCCACCTCCTGGGTGTCTCCCCCTTTTGACCCACTAATGGAGGTAGTGGCTAGAAAGGCGTGGGCAGCTCCTGATTCAATGGAACCTACCCCTAGGAGGCCTTCTAAATTTATTTCTGCACCAGATGACAAATCCTTTCTCACCAAAGGTGTTTCAGTTGATGCTATGGTGGTAGCAGCAGCCACTAAGAAGGAATTGGCTGATCCTTCTGTATCTGTTCATCCTCCTAACAAAGAGTCCAGGACCATGGACAGGTACGGCAAGCGGACCTTTGCTTCAGCGACCTTTTCTATGCGATTGCTGAACTATTTATGTCATTTCACCCGCCTTCAGAGAGACTTGCTCAAAGAGCTGGGTGAAACGGTACAGGATCCTTCTGCTGCGGGGTTTAAGGACAAAATAAACTCTCAGCTGGCTACCCTGAACTCCATTGTTAACTCCTCTATGCAGCTTATCTCTTATGCAGCCGATGGAGCGAGTAGGGCCGCTGGCACAGGCGTTGCATTGAGACGTCACGCTTGGATGCGACTCTGTAACTTTGCCGATCCCTTCAAGGCGTCCTTCACCAACATCCCCATTTGACGGTTCGGAATTGTTCGGACCTCAGGTGAAGAATACCCTCACCAGATGCGAGCAAGATGGTAAGACTCTCTCTGCCATGGGAGTCCGTTTTTCCACGCCTTCTAGACCTTATCCTAAGGGACAGAAGGGAGGAAAGATGTGGTTCCGGAAACCTCAGGGAGTCGCGCCTGCCGCACGTGGTGAATTTCCCCCTAGAGGCAGAGGGGGAAATAATAACAGATGCCGCGCCAGGGGCAGAGGGGGTCCTCAGAACCAGGGCTCTAGGGAATCTTTTCCTGACCAACCGTTTCAGCATCCCTGAGAAGCTGCCCGACTGTCCGCCTTCAGAGGCAGTCGGGGGAAGATTATCTCTGTACCCGGAAGCCTGGCAATCCCTCTCCCAAGACACATGGGTACAGAAGATCATATCTGAGGGTTACAAAATCCCTTTCACTTTCCCTCCGGTACAACCGCCAAAACCCCTACCAGACGTACCACCCGCACAAAGGGGTCAGGCTCAGCTAGAAATAAAAAAGCTGTTAGAAAAAGAGTCATCCAGGCAGTCCCAGCAGATCAGCTAGGATCCGGAATCTACTCCAGATTCTTTTTGGTACCAAAAAAGACAGGAGAATGGAGACCCATTTTGGACCTCAGCAGGTTAAACAACTCTGTACTAAAGACAAAATTTCGGATGGTAACACTGCAGTCCATTCTACCCTTTTTGGGCAGAGACAACTGGATGTGCCCGTTAGACCTCCAGGACGCGTACTACCATATAAAGATACACAGGTGCTCCAGGAGGTTTCTCCGCTTCTGGCTGGGAGTCAGTCATTTTCAATTCAGGGCCCTGCCCTTTGGTCTCACCACAGCCCCGGTGTTCACCAAATGTTTGGCAGTGGTCACGGCTCACCTGAGACAGAAAGGATTCCAGGTGTTTCCATACTTAGACGACTGGCTCATTTCCGCTACCACCAAACAGGATCTTATAATGGCCAGGGATTACACTATTCAACTTTGCAACAGTCTGGGTATTTCTATAAATTTTGCAAAGTCCTCCTTGTCACCTTGTCAATGTATAAACTTTATAGGTGCTGTATTAAACACCACAGAAATGTCTGCAACATTACCACCTCAGAGAGTGACAGACATAAGGCGGAATGTTCAGCCCCTGTTTCAGCCCAACAGAGTCCAAGTCAAGCTAGTATTGAAAGTGTTGGGCCTCATGGCGGCGGCGATTCTTCTACTTCCATTAGCCCGCTTCCACATGAGGCTCCTTCAGTGGATGCTGTTTTCTCAGTGGTCCTTTCAACAGCTTCCAATGACCCACAACATTTTGATAACCCCATCTTGCAAGAAACATCTCTCCTGGTGGATGGTTTCCCCTCAGCTTTTTCAGGGCAGACCCTTTGTTCTCCCCCCTCCAGTTGCCACTGTCACAACGGATGCCTCTCTGATCGGGTGGGGGAGGCATTATCAGGGCAGGACAGTCCAGGGCACTTGGCAACAGTCAGAATGCCACCTGCACATAAATGTCCTGGAGATGAGGGCGGTGCTTTTGATGTTGCAAGCCCTTCAGAGCTCTCTTCCCACGGGGACTATAGCAATTCAAACGGACAATATGTCTGTGGTGTGGTACATAAACAAGCAGGGCGGAACAAGGTCCTATCCCCTCTGTCGAGAAGCACTCAGACTTTGGCAATGGGCGATTTCATCTCAACGGTTTCTGATAGCAACGCACATCCCCGGGAAGTCCAACGTCATAGCAGACAGATTGAGCAGAACTATCCTCATGCCTCACGAGTGGTCTCTAAATCAAGCGGTAGCAGACGGAATTTTTCAGAAGTGGGGCCAGCCTTGCTGCGACCTTTTCGCAACTCCCCAAAACAGCAAGTGCCTTGACTTCTTCACACTTTTTCCTCTGCCAGGCCAACCCCTCAGAGACGCTCTTGTTCACGTTTGGCCCTGGGGTCTTCTTTATGCCTTTCCTCCTTTTCCGTTGATCCCGCAATTAATTCAGAAAGCAACCGCATTGAGATCCAAAATGATCCTCATTGCCCCGTTTTGGCCTCGACAAGTTTGGTTCCCGTTCCTGCACAAATACCTACTGGAACAGCCTTGGCATCTGGAACCCCTTCCGGATCTGCTGACCCACCTCACGGGCAAGCTGCATCAGTCTCTACATTCCATCAACCTCACAGCTTGGTTGCTCCACTTCCAGCCATAGCCAGGCTTCCCCTTATTTCTCCTCCTGTTCGTGATATCATTCTGGCCTCCCATAAGTCCAATACTAGGAAGACTTATGCGAGTAAATGGAAGTGTTTTTTACACTGGGCACAAACTAGGTCCTTAGATCCTTTCCATGCACCCATTCATGAGGTTCTGGACTTTCTGGCAGAGCTTTTTCATTCAGGGTCATCATCGGCCACTATCAGGGTACAATTAGTGGCCATTGCTAATTTTCATGTTGGACTCTCAGAAGCAAATATTATGTCCCACAAACTCTGTAAAGCCTTTCTCAAGGGCATCCTTTTGCTCAGACCTCTAGTCAAAGATCCACCCCCACAATGGGATTTGAATTTAGTTCTAACCTCACTAATTCTGCCCCCTTTTGAACCTGCAGCTTCTTGCTCCCTCAAACTTCTTTCTTGGAAAACGCTGTTTTTAGTAGCTATAACATCTGCCAGAAGGGTATCGGAACTTCAAGTCTTGTCTGTCCGTCCTCTTTATTTGGTTTTTCATAAAGACAGGGTAACTCTCAGAACAAACCCTTCCTTCCTACCAAAAGTGTTATCGGAAGCAAATCTAAACCACTCCATTGATTTACCTGTCTTTTTCCCAGACTATACCAACAGGGCTTAACAAAAATTACATTCATTAGATGTTCATCGCCAATTACGGTATTACCTAGACAGGACAAAACAATTCAGAAAGTCAGACCAACTCTTTCTCTCTTATGCTGCAGGCAAGAAAGGGCTTCCGGTATCGAAGGTTATTCTTTCCAGATGGCTGACATCTATTATTACCTTGGTCTTTGAGTTGAGACACAGGCAACTTCCCTCTAGGCCTAATGCTCATTCAACCAGGGCACTATCAACTTCAACTTCGTTTCAAGCAAGGTTACCACTAGATGCCATTTGTGCAGCAGCTACATGGGCGTCCAAACATACCTTTATTGCCCACTACAAGCTTGATTTAGCCTCCAGAAATAGAGCTGATTTTGGTTCCACTGTACTCAGGAGTCTGTTTCATTGAGCCACCCAGGACTAAGATGCTAGGGACGCTGTCCCATCCAGCAAGAATGAAGGCGAGAATGACAACTTAACATTAAGAAGTTATGTCTTACCATAACATTCCATGTTAGTTGTCTTCTTCTCACCTTCTTTCTTGTGTCCCTCCCTCCTGCCCCCTAGCCTGGATAGACTCGAGGTTCTGAGTCCTTCCATTTCTGGAGATACAATATGTTGCGTTTTTTTCCTTGTATCCTTAGTGTTACTAGCAGGTAATCTATTCTCGTAAAAGAGGATTATAATATTATTATTATAATATTATTATTTATACTATGTCTTAGCTTCCAAACGAGATCTGGGGAGTTAGCAAATGGTATTGTGGGATATAGGGCTGCCTCGAGACGGTTAAAAAATAGCTCTCGAGCTATAGTATAGGCCGAGTCGGAGCCGAGGATCGGCTCCGAACCCATCCAGCAAGAAAGAAGGTGAGAAGAAGACAACTAACATGGAACTTATGGTAAGACATAACTTCTTATTGCACTCCGTACACTTTTTGTATTGTGTTATTACTGCTGTTATTGCAGTATTTTCAACAACCCTGGTTAGTCAGTCTAGATGTCCGCACTAGCTTGCGCAGCAGGTTTGCTTGTAAGCAAACTTGAATGCTTCTTCTTTCTGTGCTTATGCAGCTGTGCATGGTTTCCTGACACTAAACCTTGATTGTATTTGTGAAGCGTGATGAGCAACATGAATATACAGTTAGCACTGCTGTTCATCTTGCTAACTTGTAAACTCCATGTAGGCTTTGCGGGAAGTCTACACAGAGTTTATTGAATCCCCAGGATTATTTTATTCTGTTGTGTTATAGCCTCAGATTTAGTTATTTAAGTCAGTAGGGGAGAAGTTCTGTTACAAATGTAATTTGAAGAAATACATTTTTCCAGTACTCGCTCTCACCTAACAATATTTAATAAATAAACTTCACAGGACATTTATATTTGTCATAACACTACTCATTACATAAAAAAATCCTTGGCTGTCACATATACTAAGTCCCATAAGGGGATCTACTTCATTCTGTTGCCTGTCCAGAGCTCAGATTATACAGACTTGGGCAGAACAGCTCACAAATGGCAGCTCAAGTACATATTTATTTATTATTATTTATTTTTACATTTGTTGACTGAGAGAGTCTGACTGGATACTTGTCCATTTTCAGTGGAGGCCCGGGGAGAAAAGCTCCAAACTTGCAAACAGATAAAGACAAGCAAGTTACAGTATATGCACAAACATACTGTATTAAAATACAAGTTACAGTCTCACATTTCAAGCCTATGAAGAATACAGTTTATATTCAGAAATGTATACAATATATGTATATATGTACTTGGGCTCATCTCCTTAGGACCTAATGTAACAAAGATTTTTTTTTTGCAAGGTCAGTCTCTCAATTTTGAGGTCACTTTTCCTTAGAGAAAAAGTAATCACTGACAAACAATGTAAAACCCATCTTACTCTTTCTCAGAGGTGCACTGATTTTGGACGGCTCATTGAACTGCAAGTTAAAGGCAAAAATAAACAAATTTCTGTTTTAATAAGCTAAAATGTCAAGAGAATTGTTTGAGTTTCTGTTTTGTTTTCTGATTATACATCCCTCATTAAACATATCAATGTTCTGAACCATTATGCAACATATTGCCATTTTTATTTGTTCAGTACTTAAGATAAATATTTGAATGCATACTGGCCATTTACAATGGCCCCCACATTAAATATTTTCTTTTAGTTATAAGGGGAAGAAAACAGAGAAGGCAAAAAAGTTAAACTTGTATAGGAATGCAGCAAACTTAGAAATACAGCAAGCACATAATGAAACATGCTTGGTGAATGAAGAGTCAGTGGAGAGCCCTAAAGCTATTCTGTTACAGGTGGTTAAAGTTGCATTCTTTTCAACTGATGTGTTACTGAAATGCTATCGTAAGTTGTCATATGGAAGCAAGAGGAAAAATCAGGTAGCTGATTCTTTTGTGTAAAGGAAGAGGTCCTGACAGTGGCAGAAGAGACTCAGGTTCAAGTAGTGGGCGTGTGAAAGTTCCAAAATGCATACTTCAACATTATTAGGAAGGATGGGCAAACAATCAGTGGTCCCACACAGAAGTGCATTGTGGACATGGCTAGATTATTGTAGCAAGTTCATCCTCCTGGGACTAGAGCAGTTCTCCAAGTTGTCCTTTCCTTACATAAAGAGAAAAAAATACTCTTCCCATCTGCTATGTGTCATCACCTTCACTGCTATGAAAGAGTTAGTTAGGAAAAGAACTAATGGTTAGTGGTGGAGGTGAGGAGAGCCCAAAAAATAAACAAATAAATAAATGAAAAAGGAAACAAATAAATGAATAAACATGGAGAATTATTAGGTAATAAATAGATTTATCTGATGTTGTCAATTTTCATTCATTCCTCAACAGTTGGGTTCGGATCCAACCCTCGGATCCAACTCAGCTGTTATTTTAGCTCTTGGCCTCCAAAAAACTTCTTGAGTTCCTCATTTACCCATGATGCACCAACCCCTAATATATCTCAGATCTTGTTAGCCGTTTTCTGTTTTGGACGTGGTCATCTTGACCTCTCAAGCAACTTTAGTGAAGAGATAAGTTTATATCTATTTTTGATTTTTTTCTATAAGATTTTAGTTTTGCTATTATCAGTCATCCTTTTTACACTGTTCTGGTGTAATCTTTTTACCATCGTTGGTAATTTCTTCTTTCCTTTTTTCCATCTTATACTTTTTTAGTGTAAGTCTTCTTACCATCGCTGGTAATCACTTATTTCCAAAAAAAGAAAAAAATGTTTCTCCTTTTCTATGTTTTATGTTAAAATGCCTGATAAAGGTCCTTCTGAGTCTAAGAAGTGCTAAAATGCAAGCACAAGTTGCCTGTATCCGATACACACACCTTGTGTGTATATTATTTGGGACCAGATCATCTTCAGGTTCATGGTTCAGTTTGCAAGGACTTCAATCTGCGAGCTATAGTAGACAGAAAAATAAACTAATCTTAAAAGGATTGCTAACCACATCCTTTACAGAGGTTATTGCTGAAACTCAGCACTCCAAATCCAAATCAAAGGAGCATTCATCTCAACCTACAATTCCTTTGGGGTCCTCAACTCCCTCATTGGATCCTGTCATGGAACCACCAAGGCAGAAGTGTAAGTTGGATCCGAAGACTGCTGCTGCTCAGCTGGTATCAGAGCCAACAAAAGCCTCCTTGGATCCTAGCTGTTCAAATCTGAAGCCTTTACCTAGAACCTGTTGTTCACCATCTATTGACCCGATACCCTTCAGAGTACTGTCATCTTTTTTGAATCCCAGCGGCACTCTAGGTCACCATTGCTAGCTTCCTCCCATTCTTCCAGAAGTCTGACTGGGGCTGATGTGGACAGGATGATGAGGAACTTCCTCTGAGCGTAGATTTAGGTGGGTGTTCTTTCATCACCTTACTCTTTCTGGTCAGGAAGCCCTAATGTGTACTCCTCCACTGATATCGGCAACTATTCTGAGCCGACATATCATTTCAGAGCCCTTGGATGTGAGTCTTCCAGTACCATCTGGATCGAATCTGAAGATGTCAGTTTCTTAGGCTCCGAGACTCTCTCTGAGTGCACTGGCTCCAAATGGTTTCAGAGCCGAAGCTTCCCTGTCTGATCCGAGGCATTATAGTCAACTCTGAAGTTTTTGTGGTGTCTTTTCCCCTCAGAGCCACGGCACTGGAGAGCTCAGCTCCACACTCCACCTCAGGTGGACTTCCTTCAGGCCAAGGGGGGATTGATGGAGCAGAAATGTGACTTCTCGGCTGTGTTAGCTTTCTTCTCCCCAGAGCATTCTGTCTTTGAGGTGGCGGAGAGGATGCTCTCCACTTCCGCAGGATAGACAGTTTCAACCCCCTTGAATATTCCGTCGGGATCCTGTGTGTCTCTCTGCTTTGAGCCCCATCATTCTGTGTCATAGGGACAGCCAGCCCAAAGTCTCCAGATTACCCAGCAGGGCATTACAATCTCTTCCAACACTTCTGCAGAGCACCCTGCCGAGGAAGTCCCTAGGAAGAGGAAGTGTAAGAGGAGGCACTTAGACTCCCCTCAGGAGTCAATCACAGAAGATACTGATTTCAATGAAGCGGAAGGGTCCCCAAGGTCACCACCTGAAGACATCTCTTTCAGAGACATCCTTGAGATCCATAAGCAGAGGAGTGGTTGGTGTACTAATAACCTTTCTCCAGAGGAATCAGTATTCTTGGAGCCCATTGAGGCTGGCCCGTCTATGTCCTTGGTAACTTCAACCCATAGATGAGCTCATTGACTTGATCTCTAGACGGGCATGGAAGGAACCTGACACAATTGAACCAATCCCCATAAGACCAGATTGGATTTTGGCACCACTTGTAGGAAGGGAGTTTTGGAGCAAGGGAGTGCCCATAGATGCTATGGTCATGAGGATGGCCACCAAGAAGAAACTTGCTAAGCAGAGTTCCTCTGTCCATCCCTCTAACAGGAAGTTGAGGGCATTGGACAGATTGGAAAGATTGTGTAGGCTTCAGTGACTTTTGCCCTCAGGTTGCTGAACTACCTGGCACACTTTACAAGACTACAAAGGGAATTGATAAAGGAACTGTCAAAATCCCTTTCTGGGATGACAACTGCTGAGACTCAGACTTCTGTGGCCTACAGTTGGCAACCGTACAATCTATTTCTAATTTGTCCATGAGGATTATTTCACATGCACCTGAATGTACCTTAAGGGGTCAAGTTCAGGCATTTCCATCAGGAGGCATGCCTGGATGCACTTGTGTGATTTTGCAGAGCCCTTCAAGTCCTCATTCATCAGTGCAACCTTTGACAGCAGTTCGTTGTTTGGTGCTAAGGTAAAGGACACGCTGTCCAGGTGTGAGCAAGATGGAAAACCCTCTCTGCAGTGGGAGTATGTTTTTCATCCTCTCAAAGGACTTTCTCCAGGAACCAACAAGGAGGATGAAAAATGTGGTTCAAGAAGTCCCACAGTCATTTCCAAGATCCACGTGGAGATAGTTCCCCCAGAGGCAGAGGGGGGGAACTCAAATGGAAGATGCCGCCTATGTGGCAGAGGAGACCTGCAGAGCCAAGGTTCTTTCTCTGACAGACATTACTAGCGCTCCTGAAAGGAGGCCCAATTTTCCCCTTATGGAGGCAATTGGGGGTCATTTGTCCCTGCAGCAGAGAGCCTGGCTAGACATCACAAAAGATTCATGGGTGCAGAGGATTATTTGCAGAGGTTATATAAGTCCCTTTTCCCTTCCACCTCCATTTTATGCAAATTTTCCAATGTTCCACTCAGTCAGAGGAAAACAGCAACACTAGAAATACAAAAACTGCTAGAAAAAAGAGTTATTCAAAAGGTGCCACCACACCAGATAGAATCTGGAACTTACTCAAGATTCTTTTTAATGCCAAAGAAAACAGGGGACTGGAGCGTGATTTTGAATCATAGCAATTTGAACAAATCAGTTCAGTGTTCAAAGTTTTGGATGGTCAGAGTTCAGTTCATTCTGTCCTTCTTGAGCAAGGATGACTGGATGTGCTTGATAGACCTTCATGATGCATACTATCACATAAGAATGAACAGACAATCCAGAAGGTATCTACGCTTCTGGCTGGGAGTCAGTTATTACCCATTCAGAGCACTGCCCTTTGGCCTCACCACAGCCCCCAGGGTGTTCACCAAATGCATGGCAGTGGCAGCAACTCACTTCAGACTGCAAGGATTCCGAGTGTTTCCATACCCGGACAGCTGTGTCAATACCACCCTGACCAGGCATCTACTAATAAGAGCATGAAATCAGGTACTCCAGACTTGCTACCATCTGAGGATAACCATAAATTACAACAAATCTCAGTTAGAACTGTCTCAAACACTGGAATTCGTAGGAGCAATTTTCAACATGATATCAGTGACAATTTGTCTTCTTCTCTCAAGAGTGCAAACAATCAGAATTCACAGTAGCACAGTCTTAGCCTGATTGATTCTACAAGCCTTGGAATCAATGTCGATGGCTATAGTACTAGTTCCTCTAGCAAGATTTTTACATGAGACTTCTTCAATAGATGTTAACAACACAATCATTTATTTATTATTTATTTTAAATTTGTTGACCGGGCTAGTCTAACTGGATATACGTCCATTTTCAGTAGAGGCCCGGGGAGATAAGCTCCATGACACACAGATAATGTAATCGCAAAACAATATAAAATAACTTCAGTTGGGTATACAAGTACAAATCTGGATAATACAGAAATAATACAGAGAGGACAGAAGTCAATACAGTATGAAATGCATTCAAGACAATGTAAAATTCAAAATAACAAGTAGGTACATTACTTAATGTAGAAAAAAAGGGAGGTATACAGGCTAATTCCATATTCAAGTACAGTACAATAAAAGAGGCAGATTGATGTTCAGTAATAGTAAAAAATTAGTTTAGTAATATATATATATTTTTTTAACAAATAAGTATCCAGAGGGATGGAAATAATGAAATACAGAGTGAGAAAAGGTAAGGTATAGGATATGCCAACTGTATTTGGGTAGAGTAGAGAATTAGTCAGGTTTAGTAATAAACATCTATTATTTACCAACACATCAGGCCAAATAAGAATCACTTAGGTGTGCAAGATATATCTTTGGTGGTGGGTTTGGTCAGATCAGGTTCTACAAGGCTGCCCTTTCATTTTCCCTCAGCCCAAGGCCACGGTGACCACAGACACATCCTAGATTGGGTGTGGGGGGCACTTCCTGAGGAAAACTCTCCAAGGCACTTGGTCCATTGAACAGGCCAATGCTCATATCAATGTCCTGGAAATGACAGCAGTGCTGTTAATGTTGCAGGCCTTCCAAGACTGTCTCCCTTTTGGGACAATTGCATTTCAGACAGACAATATGTCAGTGGTTTGGCACATCAGAAAACAAAGCAGGACCAGGTCTTATCCCTTGTGTCGAGAAGCTCTAAGAGTATGGCAATGGGTGATCTTATCCAACCGATTTCTGATAGCAATGCACATTCTGGGGAAATCCAGTGTGATAGCAGACAAATTGAGCAGGTCCATTCTACTACCTAATGAGTGGTTTCTTAACATGGAAGTGGCAGAAATGATTTTTCACTGATGGGGCCAGCCTTGCTGTGACCTTTCTGGATCTCCCCTAAACCACAAGGCAGCAGCTTTTCTGTTCTAATCCCCCCACTGGGGGAATCACTAAGGGACACTGTACTACACAATTGACCCCCTGGTCTCCTCTATTCATATCCCCCAACTCCCTTGATCCCCAAATTTCTGCAGAAAGCTTTCTGGTTGAAGAGCAGTCATCCTCATTGCACATTACTGGGCTCGACATATTTGATTCCCGTTTCTTTGGCCTCATCTAATTTACCTACCTTGGATTCTGGATCTGATTCCAGACCTTCTGTCTCACCCAGCAGGCATGATTCATACTGGTATTGCAAACCTAAAGCTGACAGCATGGTTTCTACACTTGCTTTAATAGACAATACATCCTCTGTTTTTCTGTCCATCATATACTTTTATCTTCCCATAAACCTTCTACAAGAAAACTTTATAGAAGTAAATGGAAAAGATTTATATTTTGGGCGCTTTAGAAACATAGTGACTCTTTTCAGCCCCTGTACAAAGTATCCTTGAATTTTTGGCTACAGTTTTCCACGGAGGAGCTAGCTCCTCAACCATTAAGAGTTCAATTAGCTGCCATCTCTAACATTCATATTGGATTTGAGAACTCCACTCTGGCTTCATCTAAACTTTGTAAGGTCTTCTTGAGAGGTACCCTTCTTTTGAGACCTCCTTATAAAGATCCAATACCTCCGTGGGACTTGAACAGTGTACTGCAGGCCTTGATTCATTCCCCATTTGAACCAGCAGCAAAGTGTGATCTTAAGTTTCTAACCTGGAAGACTATTTTTCAGGTGGCAGTCACCTCTGGTAGAAGGATTTCAAAACTTCAAGCATTGTCTTCTAAACCTCCCTACTTGATTTTTCGTAGGGATCGAGTAGCATTGCGAACCAATCCTTCCTTCCTAAGGTGGTGTCAGAATCTAACATCAAACAGTCCATTAATCTGCCAGTTTTCTTTCCTCAGTTTGCAAAGGTGAATATATGTTGCACTTATTGAATGTTCACAGACAATTACATTTTTACTTACACAGAATAAAAAAAATTAGAAAGATGTATCAATTAATAGCCTAAATTGGGTAAATCAGTTCAAAGGTAACTTTAGCCAGATGGCTGATGGATGGTATATCATTTGTCTATAGTAAGTTGGACCTGTCCTTACCAAAACCTTTAAGAGCCCATTCAACTAGGTCCATGGCTACTTCTTCACTGTTTCTGTCTAGTGATTCCATCAACGACATATGTATGGCTGCAACTTGGGCCAGTCTTTGCACTTTTGTTACTCATTACAAACTGGATCTGGTCTCGAGGGGAAGAGCAGACTTTGGCTCAACTGTGCTCAGGACTAGCCTTCCTTAGAGTCCACCCGGAATTTTAAGTAGCTGTTGAGGAATGAATGAAAAATTGACAACATCAGATAAGGAAGTTATGTACTCACCATAATGTTCCAACTGTGTTGTCCATTTTCATTCATCCTCAATTCCCCACCCACCAACCCACAACCTTTTTCACAAGTGATTTCTGGAAAAACAAGAGTTTATAAGGACACCAGTGTCCGTCATGTTGAGCTCCAGATATGGCTTCTTCTGTTAGGAATATTATATTAGTACTTCCTGCTTTATGTCAACCAGGAAGTTATGTTAGGGGTTGGTGCATTATGGGTAAGGAAGGAGCTTGAGAGTTTTTTGGTAGCCACAAGCTAAAATAATGGCTGAGTCGGATCCAAACCCAACTGTTGAGGAAGTATGAAAAAGGACAACACAGACAAAACATTATGGTAAGTACATAACTTCTTTTTCAGGACTTTTGCTCCTGTGCGTGACGTGTAATCATGAACTGGTGAGAATGCGAGGGACTTAGCCCATATGTTAGTACAATTGTGTCACAGTTAGGATAGTAGGGGTCAGCTTTGTTCAGTACTGGAATAAAGACTATTTTGACTGTTGCCCAAAATGGTCATAGATGGTTGACAATGGATAATATGCTGATTATCTTACGTATATCAACTGTTTATCCTACTGCATACGAAAATACTGAAATGCTGACATTTTGTTTGGACTTATTTTGAGAGTGTTGTTTCTGTTTCATTGCAGTCTTCTGCAAACCCAGTAAATGAGGTATTGTTTAGCATGTGCTAATCACTTTTGTGTGTCTACTATCAGGCTCACTGACGACTGTTTGCTATTATATATTTATGGACTTTATCAATTTTATTGCAGTTTATCTATTCTGGCTGTTCTAGAATTGTACTGTCTTGCTTATATGGGGAGCTACAGTCACTGAATAAGTAAATTTTCAAGACTTTATTCTTTATAGAGAATAATTTGTAAGCTTGTAGTTAAACACTAGTGCGAACATGTTACGTTTATTGTGTGCTTGCTGGCTATACTGTTATCTACTGAAGCCAGAAATCTTGGCTATTTGGACATCAGGAATGAAATGCCTGTTTATTTGGGGTGCTTAATTCATCAGACTGCCTAACCTGTCTAACCCTGCTTCACTTTTTGAAATACTGAGATTTGGTCTGTTTGGGATGGCCTTTGGAATATTTTTTTTCAGTGTGAGTTTAATTTGATGCTTATATATGGAAAGTAGAAAATATCAGCATAGTTGTATGGCATTCAAGCATCTTAAAGGTTGATTGGTTTTACACTTGACAAATGAACCTGAGAACCTATGAACTTCAGTTCACTGTTCTCAGTAACTGCCAGTGCCTTGAACTGTCTAGATATTTGTATCCATATAATGTGGTCATACAGCATTTTCTGTTCTGTCCTTCTCTGACCATCAAGATTAACACCCCATGCCAGCTATTCCATTGACCCATTTGTTCTTCCTGGGTATGAGCTCTATGACTTCTTCATTCTTTGGAGCTAAGGGTGGGTGTATCAGGAACAGTGTCATCATTCACAAGGAGGATTGAGATTTTCAATTTAAGCACTGAGTCTCCATGCATGCTAGGTAGTATTGAAAGCCTTGGAATGCAGTGGGCTTTTGCAATGTATATAACAACTCTATGTGATGTGATCAGTTAAACTTGCCGCCACCCCCCCCCCCACACACACACACACACACAAACACATTTATAGGCAAGCACCTCCGTGTACGTCCTAATCTCTACCAGGGATTCTACTAAAGAGAGTTTGTGCACATGCCCCTTCCACTGGACTGAAGAGAGATGAGTAAACTGTCTTGTTATTTCTTTCTTTCACCACAACTCCAGCAGGTACTTGAGACTCCAGTTGAATTTGGGTAGCCTGGGTTGCAGTCAGGATTTTATTCCTCTATACAAATGGAGTTGTCTCATTGTGGTTATACAGCATTCATTACAAATAAACCCCATTTTGTAGTTACAGTGTACCCCAAGTGTACTTGTTGATTGTACCCATCTGAAGGGAAACAGCAGCTACAGAAAAAAGCAGCAACTAACAGATATATGTTGGGAGTGGAAACTTTGAGGAAGTATATATGGCTGTAGGTGACAGTCATCTCTAGGGACATATATGTAGAATGATACGATATTTTAGTACATGGTGGTATTGGTATAGGTGATACTCCACACTACACATTTTATATACACTGCAGCATAGTCTGTACTGTTACATGATTTTTTTTCCTTATCTGTTGCTCACTGCTCCTTCTGTCCACACTGAGCACAGAAGTCTTACAGGTTGTGTAATAAACATAACCGCAATACTGCTTGCAAGTGTACAATATCACATGTGTATGCTGTCACTATGAAGTAGCAGTTCCTTAATAAGACCACATGACTCATTCCCAAAGCCTTCATTTTAGATGTAAGAAATCAATGAATACTAAAGCTACCAAATTGTCATCCTTCAGCACAAATGCCATTAATGTTTTACAGCTGTAGATAACAGAACTAATATGTACAGTTCAGTACATACATGTAGACAGTGAAAGCCGATATGGGTACAGTTCTAATGTGTTCCTGTGATGCCCAACCAGGAGGAATGTCCGGAAAATTATGGAGGGAGAGGTTTGTGTTGAACATTTCCTGTCATGCATAGTATTGACTGTAGTAGAGGACCACTTTCAGACAGTGCAGAGGATGGGTGGGAAGAATAAAAAAATAAGTCATACAAAGCAGAGATGGTACATTTCAAAGGAAAACATGGTCAAGGCATGTAGCTAAGCTGTTCTGTATCATAAATATGTTCACAGAGCCATATTTGGTTGAGAAGACACCACAGAACATATCACATTGCATGAGATGAATGGAGTACTGAAGGAGTTAGAATGTGTTACTGAGTGTTACTTGTGCTGAGACAAGGAAGAGAGGAGGAGGCTATCCTATATTCCTATGAGGCAAATAATGCATATACATCAGGTACCCTACACTTCACAGGGGGATAGAGACACCAGAGTATACAAGGGACAGCTGTATAACACAGAGGGTATTGTTCCTAGCTGATTGCCAAACTATGTTTGCTAATCAGAGGTACCTGATGTATGCAAGCAGTCAGTATGTAGTGGTATTAGTAAGGTAGATGTGAACCATCTGTCAGCCACACAGTATGAAGTTATACTTTACTTTACATGTTTACTAAATGTGGTTTCCTATAACCTTGATTTCATATTACCATTAAGGGTGATATAATGCTTGTTATCAAGGAGTCTTCTAATAAAGCATGCCTGAATTTATAGGCATGCCGTACCCATTTATACTTACTGTTAGGTATTTTTTTTTTTATAATTGGGAGATGTGAATGTAATTCTCTGTAAAGGCCTGAATGCTTTCTTATTTCACTATTCATTGCAGGAAAGAGTGTAGGTTTTCATTTAGAACTGCAAACATTTTAACTATGGTCATAGGCTCTGAGCAGCACCCTTTCCCACGTGTAAAGTATTTTGGAATACAACCCACGGTTCATCAAGAAATTGGAAATTTGTTTATTTAAATTTGTTAACCGAGTAGAGCATTGATCACAAATGATCAAATTCAGTCTCAACCAGAGCAGACATTAAAGTCTGGCAATTACAGAGATGTACTGCAAGAGGTAAAATATATATATATATATATATATATATATATATATATATATATATATATATATATATATATATATTAGAATATACAGTAATTATATGCAGTAAAAGAGATTAGTATACATATATGCAGAGTCATAGAGACAGGTGAGCAGGTTTATAAAACATGCATTGCATTGCATTGCTACATATAGTTAGATATGATTAATACGTCTTTTAACAGAGGGTTATATTAGGGGTCTGAGATTGTTTAGAATACATAGCTAAAGTCTGAGGTACTTTAGCAATACATTATATGACAAGAGGTTTGAGTATGGAGGGAGTTAAAGCAGAGTGAAAAGAACGTGTCAATAAGTTGGAGTTTATGTATTGATTAGGTTATGTGATTTGAGATATTGCACTAGAATTTTATCATATTCATGCTGAGTACAGAATTTTGGGTGAGATAGTATTTCTTTAAGTGAAGTTGCTATAGATTCCCAGATTTTAGGACATAGAACAGAGAAGCAATGACTTGTGCGTAAGAGTTTAGTCTGAGGGACCTGTAATGAGGGTGCAGAATGGTTAGAGTTTCTAAGGTTGTAGGTTGGGAATCTCACCTTAGTCTGTAAGGTAGTAGAGAGAAATTTTGTTTTTTTTAGTAGTTTGAACTGTTATGATCCAAGAAAGAGGTCTGCCCTTCGTTGGTTTATAAGTTCATAGTTACTTACTAGGCAGTTGATCTGTAAAGATCTAAAATGCATAGCCTTGCGTTCTCATGATAATTATTATTTGTTATATTTTGCAGTATGAATCTCCAAAGATAGGACAGACAAGTATATGTTGGGTAGTTATAGTTTTCCCCATCCATGATACCCATTTGTGCTAAACCAGGGGTGAATTTGTGATCATCCATTCATTTATCCAACTTAAGTTTGAATAAAGTAAGAGAAGTACTCTTCTTTATATGGAGGGGAAGATGACTTCATATAAACAGTATTCTCTGTGATATATACCAATCCTTCCAGCATGTTCTGTCAGCCTTGCAAAAGACACTGATGAAACTTGAGTGGGTATTTCTGATACTACTGGAATTCCAATTGTGTAATCGGTCTGACAGAAAAGGATCTGTCGAGGCTCTGTATGTGTCAGAGGTCACCTCTCAATAACCTGTATGATACTGAAAAGAGAAGCAAGGCTTAGAGATGGTCTGCATAGTTTTTCATAATTTAGGACCTTGTTTTTATAAAGAGGAAGCATTTTGGTCATTCCAGTAGCGACAAGTGTTATGATAGTGTATTCTGAAAGAGGCAGTACACTCAGTGATCCTAATGAGTGCAGAGTACAGAGGGACAACCACGTTCCTGTTTCTAGAAAACGTACCTTTCTGTATAAGCTGTGTACTGAAAAAGAGCTTCAATACAATAGTGAATGCATGGTTATCAATGGATAATTCATTATCAACATAGGTCCCCAGAGCTCTGACTTTGGGATCAATTTTCAGGGGAGGCATTGTCATCGTTATAAATGGAGTTGTGGTTATTGCAGGATACAATTATATATTTATTGGCATTTAGTTTCAGTTTACTGTCTTGACACAAATCAGGATCCTGGTGTCATCTGGGGAGTTTATGATGGCATCAAGTTTGCAATCATCTACAAACTTGCTCAGCTACAATCCCTTAACATTAGCTTTGACCTCTGATAAGGAAATGCCAAGGAGAAGTGGCCCAAGGACTGAATCTTGGGGCACCCCACTAGTAACAGGTCTTTTAGAGATGGTAGAGCCACCCACTTTTACATCCTGCGTTGGTTTATCATTTAGCTTGGAGAGTTTATATGTGATTCCTGAGAGCAGGATAGCTGAATGTCTTGCAAAGTCCAGATAGGCAGTGTGTATTGATTTGTCCTCATTCATTGCCTCAGTGACTTTTTCAAAGATGTCAGCCAGGTTATGTAGGCAGGAACTGTCCCTGAAAAATCCAAACTAGGTTAGGTGGAGCATCTGTAGGTCAACAATTTCCATGTTTATTAGTTTCATAATGATCCTTTCCATAGCCTTACAGATGTGACTGGTCAGTCTTATAGGTCTGTAATTATCTGGATCTTTTGAAGTCCCACATTTGTGCAAGTGAATGACTGTCCTTCATTATTCTGCCATAAAACCTATTTTGAGGCTAATGTTGTATAGTGACTGTCAGGAGTCTGACTGTTGATATCTCAGGCTAGCTATTAGATAGCCTAAGATGTTATCTTGCCTTAGATTGTGCCTTGAAAACACGTTCTTGGGAGATTTGGGGGTGGGAGGTAGATATTGGTATTTGATCTGAGAATATTTCAGGGGAGAGGGGGGTGAAATTGGAGCTGAATTTGCCCACTAGTGGACTGGCTATGTCCTCTGTGTCTGAGTATGGGGTATTATTTACTGTTAGCTCTGTTCAATGCTGGGTATTGTTTCAGAGATTTTTAACATAGTTAAATAAGGCTTTGTGGTTACCTTTATCTTTTGCCTGGGTGTCTGTTTCTCTGGCTTTGATTGATTGGATTAGCATTCTGGTTCCTTGTTTAGTTGAGGAAGAGCTTTTTGGCTTCTTGAGAGTTAGATTTATTTTTGCTTGCAATGCATATTTTTATCTTTATTAAGAAGCTATTTTTATTTGGATTCTGCCATGAGGGTTTATTTTTGAATTTTATCTTGTATTTATTTCTGAGGGATAGAGATGCAGATATGCATAAAACCTGGTAGTAAAAGATTCCACAGTTTTAGTAGATTACCTTCACATAGTTTTTGAATACTGAGTTATTGGAAGATGCTTCTGGCTTTACTCTTTAGGTGAATGTGACTGACTTGTGGTCTGATTTGACCAGGAAGAAAGTTACAATAAGTGGAGAGCAGAGCTGTGCCATATATATGGTAAGGATCAAGTCCAGGATTTTATTTCCCTGGGTTAGGAACTTAACTAAACGGTCCAGGGTGTTTGTATTTATGAAGTCCAGAAATCTTTGGGCATACATGTTTGAGGATGTATAAGTCTCCTAGTTGATAGTGGGACAGTTGAGGTCTGCTAGGGTATTTGTCTTAATACATAGGGACTCTGTAATGGGTAGGTAGGAAGTATGGGTCAAGGAGGACATACAAGGCGTCATCTAGATAGCTGTGATGTGATAAGGGGTTTTTTTTATTCTACATTGAGTGTGGATGAGTTTTAAGCTGTTATCTTGTCATATGAGTCTGCAGGTGAGTTTTTTAACAATATAGATACACCTCTTATTTTAGTGCCTACTTCTAATGAAGTAGACCTGTACTAGTGATAGGCACTGAAGCTCTCCATTAGTGGAGTGTTTTTACTGGTCTTGAACAAGTTTTACATGACACTGCATATGTCTTCATTTTCCATGGAAAGTAGTACTTGTAGAGTGTGGCATTTTTTTTGTTAAGGTTCATAGCACTGAGCAGCAATACCTTAATGTTGTCCTGATTCTGTTTAGTTATGTTGAAAATTTTAGAAGACTGACTCTGCCTAAAGAAGTCACAAGTGGGTGGACAAGGTTTTAGCCAGTATACAGAAGTCTTCGTGGGAGAGGTGCAAGACATCCCTAGAAAATCAGTTTAGCCAGAGTGGCAGGTATTTAAATGAGTTAATGTTTTTGATATTGACCTGTTTGCTGCAACTGGGACAAACAATTAACGGACGCTGTGTTTTGAAGAGCGGAACATAGTATATCTGTTGATAAACGTACTGGCTGGTATTTCTGAGTAGTTTTAGCCTGTAAAATTAACCTAGCTATTAGACATTACCCTAACCTTCCTTACCTCATGCAAGTTCCTACTAATGGTAATCAATCTGATTGCATTAGAACTCGCACAGGCTGATATTATGTGTATTATGACTCCAAATAACCTAGCTACTAGAAATGACCCTAGCGTTGCCTACTACATGTAAGTTCCTGTTGTTGTTTATCAAATGTAGTTGCTTTAGAAATTGTGTATAGGCTGATATTCTGTGTTTTTTGCGCTATAGTCTACAGTAAATGTTCTAGCTGATAATAGCATTTATGTTGCTGTGAAAGTTGTATCAACTGTTAATCTGCTCAGTTTTTATCTTCTTTATCTAAGCTCCTATAGTAAGTACTAATTATTGGAAGAAGGTTGTAGGGGGCTAATGCTTTTTTTATGTGCCTCACAATTTTAGTTTTTCAGGAGTCTATATGATGTTTTTTGTGTCTAACCTGTATTTCTTCTGACATGCCACTCAGCCACTGACTTGCACTCCTCCCCACCATTTCTCTTCCCATTCTTGCAAAGACTATAACCTAATTGCCATTTTATATTTATTTGTCTCTGTCTCTTTTTCAGCTCATAAGCCTTGTGCTGTGGCACAGGTTGTTCCCCCTATCAACAGCATAGCAACATAAAAGGAACCCCTACTGAACTGAAAAGAAAACCCAACCTGTAACCCTTACGTGGACTACCTAGACGCGCTTCGCTCAGCCTCACAGTGTACGTGATATCCTACAGTTTTACAGGTTTAACTATATATTAGTGAGTGCTTTAGGTAAACCTATTTGTAAGGGCTAGCACACCTACGGACCTACCTGAGGCAGTCCATCCCCTTTTTTTCTTCTCCGCCTTACCTCCTAACTAGCTTAGTGAATTAGTGTAATTTCCCATATAGGCCACAAGAGGGTAGCATAACACAAGGCTTTAAAAGCTGTAGCTCTACTTCTAGCTGAACTCCACCAGCTCTATTGAACAGCTATCTCCAGTTATCCCAGTAGGATCTTTACTTCTAGATATCCCCCCCTCCCCCAGAAAGGCATAAAACAGGGATTAACCTTTTAGTTATAAAAGTAGATAATCTAGATAGCTTAATCTTCTGTCACTTAATACTCCTGCTTCAGGACTCTTTATTAAATACCTACTCCCCTATACACCTAGACCTAAGGACACCCTTTGCATTTCTTTTTTTAAGGAAAGTAGTTAAAGAAGGTGCCACATACCTACTCAAAGTCGTATAGATCTCAATCTCACTGTATAACTGATTACCTCTCAGCTTCTCTCAGCTCTAACCCGCTCCGTTCGCCCTGCGGGCTCACTCCACTCCCCTATCCTACCCCCAATTCCCACCCACCCCAGGGGCCCTAGACTTATACTTCCTTAACCACACCCTCTCTCCCAACCGTCCAATCCTATGCTTCAACCAATCTATATAATTTAACCACACCCCACCTATTTACCTTTCTCCTTACCACTTACATCCAGTACCTCTTCCTACACCACTTAAGATTATTCATTACCTTATTACTGCTCCCACTCAAAGAACTTTATAAAACCCATACATTCTTTTGTCTTATCCTACCCAGGTCCTGCTGTAGCTATATAAGATACCCCTTATAATATGTCTTCATCAACAAAACCTGTCCTAACCAAATTAATACTCCTAGCTACTCTCATACCTGTCCTCACCTCTGCCTATCTCCTCACCTCCATTGATAAATTGAATTATTACCACTTCAACTACTCTCCTAAACAAACAGCTAGTCAAAATTATACCCTTACCCATTTTCAAATAAATACCACATCCACACCCTGCTACCTGCTAGCCAAGTATCATCGACTTACTCATGTTAAATTCAATAACACAACTGTAAAGAAGCTGAAATATCTAACCCGCTTCATCAACTACCCAATTTCTGCCCTAAAAACTCCCACCTTAAAAGACGGTGACATCCACCCTAGCCCAGGCCCAACAAACATCCCCACTTTCACAACTCCTTGTAACAATCCCTCCACCCTAACAACCCAAACCTGTCTCTCTAATTCCTTACTTTTAGGTCATCTCAATATCTGCAGTATAAATAATAAAATTGCCCATCTCCACGCCCTCCTTGATATTCATTCCTTGATATCCTCTGCCTCACAGAAACCTGGTTAAAATCTGGAACTAAAGACAACAAAATAATCCCCCCAGGTTACAACATATTGAGACTCGACTGCATAAAACGTAGGGGTGGGGGAGTAGCACTATTGTCTAAATCCACGCTACAGATCTCCTCTATATCTTTAACCCACCTCAAGATAGTAAGGCTGGAGTTCTTATCTCCCGACTTCAACTTAACCCTTGCAAAGCCCTATACATTATCTGCATCTACTTACCTCCTGGTAATAATAGTACTAAAATAGAAGACATCTAAGCTGGGTATCAACTACTTACCCACAAGAAACTATTATACTAGGTGACTTTAATACTGACTGGAAATGTGTAAACACAGATAATCCTTCTTCACATATTAATCTTCATGGCTTTAGTCAAACAATTACCACCACCACTAGACTTAACAAACCTAACAACAAAGAGGGTATCTTAGATTGGATTCTTATTAATAAACAACAACAAATTTACAAGGTAGGAACTCTACCAGATGACTTAAGTGATCACATGTTAACTTACATTATAAGACAAAAGAATGACATCCCTAACACCCCCACTTACAAGATCTCTCGAACCAACAAACATTTTAACCCCATATTATTCCAAAATGAACTTAATGCCTGTAACTGGAACCCACTAAAAACTCTCCCTCTTGAGCAGGCTGTTAAATATTTCAACTCTAAATTCTTAACTATCCTTGATAAGCATGCTCCTAAACGTTCCATCAGAATGAAGTCCAAACCAGCCCCCTGACTTTCAAAAGATACTAGACAACTGATATTGCTTAGGAATAAATCTTGGGCCAAGTGGGGAGCATCCAAAAATATCTTAGAGCAACAAACATTTAGACAGCTAAGGAATTTTACAGAAAAAGCAATACTCACTGACAAAAAAAATACTATTGTAAACTACAGCAATCTCACCATACCAATCCACAAAAGTTCTGGTCTAGCTTAAATAGACTCCTACACCCAGGGCACTCTAGCACACCACCCCCTCTAGGGGCTGACAACAATACCTCCCTTCAAACTGCTAATGCCTTCAATACCTTCTTCACAGACACCATAAAATCTCTAGCCTGTCAACTTTCCACAAACAACACCAATCTCCCAACCTCTTTACCTGATACTCTCCCAACATTCCAAATACAATCCATCGCTACCTCATACATCCAAAAACCTATCCATAAACTTAAGCCGTGTACCCCCTCTGCTGACCTAATACCATCTGAATACCTGCAAAAAGCAACTAAAGCAGTTGCTTATCCTGTATCCATCCTTATAAACAGAACCATAAATGAAGGAACAATCCCTGATATCTGGAAAGTCTCCCACATTATCCCCCTACATAAAGGCGGAAACTCCAATGAGTATTCCAACTACAGGCCTATAGCTCTGTTATCACCCTTAGCAAAAGTTATGGAAAATGCATTCACCATCAACTAATTAACCACTTAACCCAACATAATATACTAACTAACTGTCAGCATGGCTTCAGGCCATTTCATAGTACCACCACAGCCCTCCTATCTTTCACCGACTCCATCAATAAAAACCGTAATAACAGCATCCTCTCATCAGCACTCTATTGATCTGTCAAAAGCCTTTGACATGGTCAACCACCCCCTGCTCCTAAAAACTCTTGAATCCCTTGCTCTAGATGCCAAGGCTGTTCTCTGGTTTAAGTCCTACCTTACCAATAGGCAACAAGCAGTCCTCTGGGAGAATAAACTATCTTTTCACCTGCCAGTTTCCCTCGGAGTCCCTCAGGGCTCCATTCTAGGTCCACTTCTGTTCTCATTATTCATCAACGACCTTCACTTAGCAGTCCCTCAAGCTAACTGCATACAATATGCAGATGATTCCACGCTCATATGTTCTGCCAACTCCACATTTGAACTACAATCCCTAACCCAGACAGTATTTAACCTCAGTCGAGGCATGGTTCTTAAAACATTGCCTCCTTTTGAATGCCAAAAAACCAAGCTCTTACTCTTCACATCTAACAGTAAGTACCCCCTATCGATTTCTCTATCAAATCAAATAATGGCACCCTTATAACCCCCGACTCTACCACCAAACTATTAGGAGTCTTAATTGACAATGACCTTACATTTGATAATCATATAAATAACACAATAAAAACCGTAAATAGAAAATTGGGCTCCCTATATAGAATAAAACACTTCTTAACACCAGCAGCCAGAACTACAATTGCCCACTCCCATCTAATCTCTACTCTTCTTTATGCTTCCCCCATATATACTAACCTAAAGAAAAATAATCTTACTAAACTAGCCAACTCCTATAACAATATTGTCACTGGGAACCCATTTAGAACTCACCACTGTCTGAACCTACAGCAGCTAGACTGGCTTGAACTAAAAAACATTTTGATACTTTCCCAGCTTACTATACCAACCTAACAACACACCGATACTCTCTAACCTTATTATCCCGTATACAAACCTCAATTCCTTATGCTTTTCCACTAAACTTCTGGCTAGCATTATCAAGTCTAATAACCTGGCAGGTGACTCCTTGTTTTCTAATACCGCTGGAAAATATTGGAACCTGTTGCCATCAGATCTAACTGTACTTCCCTCCTTCCCACTCTTTAAACAAAGGCTCAAGCAACATCTTAAAACACACTGGTTATGCCCATGCTGTTACCCTGACTAATTGTCTGCTTTCTCTTTTGCCATTTTCTCTATACTGCCTCCCCTCACCAATTAATACTGCTTACCCCTGGGTTGTAGTAACTGTCTTAAATTATTGTTACAAATAGGAGATGAATTAAACTGTGAACATATTGTAAATGACCTCACATATCTTAATGTAAGAGTGTCTTATTCCTTTTAGGTTTTGTGTTTCACAGTTAGCATACTTCTCTTTAGCTAAGACTCTCTGATTATTTTTAACTTAATTTTTTCTTTATATTTGTGTATGCAATTCTTTTTGTATGTTGTGTTGTTCAAATAGTATGACTTTGTATCTACTGCTCTCTTATTATTTTTATCATCATTTTTTTTCTCATATTTGTGCATTATAAACATTTGAATGTTACTGTGGAGCTTTTCTCCCCGGGCCTCTGCTGAAAATGGAAATATATCCAGTTAGACCAGCCTGGTTAACAAGTGTAAAATAAAATAAAATAAAATATTGATGTGTTCAGTGATTTGTGGTATGGAGATAGCTTTGCATAATTTTTGCTTTGTCCCAAAGAACACAGGTTTTGCTTTGGATAAATTGAGTATAGGTTTATTTTCATTGATTCAGTTAATCAGGTGGAAAAAGTCTAATTAAAGTTGTTTTTGTAAAGCTGTGAGGGATTTATTTGAGTGCTTTAGTATCATGTCATGAACACAGGAATGAATGTTAGGTGAGGAAGAGCTAGAGGCAGTTTGTTGATACATATGGAGAAAAGGAATGGGGCAGAAATGGCCGTTGTGGAACAATTTGTATCATAGTGGCTAGTGGAGAGAGAGAAAGAAACACAGAAATATCAATTAGATAACTTTGTAACCAAAGTAGGTCATCTGGGTTAATGCCTGTATAAGGTAAATGGTGTAGAAATAGATTGTGACCTACTAAATCAAATGCCTTTGTCAGGCCAATAAAGATAGCACATGTGAGTTGTCCTTTGTCCACCTTTAGTAAGATATAGGTTCATAGGTAAGTACTAGGCTAGCTGCCCTTGGGGGCCTTTTTAAGCCTAGTCAATTTTCTTCACAGGCAAAAATCAAACTCTGTACCTTGTGTCTGTGAGGTAAGCAGCTTAACCATTATGCCACATAAGTCATCAGTTAGGGTTCATAAGGCTGTTGCGGTACCCAGGTCAGACCAAAATCCATGTTTTTTGTTAGCGAGGAGGTTATAGTCTGATATATAATTTGTTAATTGTGTGTGAATAGTTTTTTGAGGAGTTTTAACAGGGTGAGAAGGCTAGAGACTAGACGGTAGTGTAAGAGTTTGGAGGGATTAAGCTGTTTTAGGATTGGGTTTATTAAAGCAAGTTCCCATATGTCTGGCATGGTGTTTTGTGTTAGACATAGACTGAATATATGCTGAGGGGGTATTATGATGTAATCCCCGCAGTAATAGATGAACAAGGGGAGGGTACCAACTGATCCTGAAGGACAAGACATATTTGAGAACTGGTGCTATGTCTTTTATTATAATAAGCTTGTTGTAAAATTGGGGAATGTAGGGAGCTGGTTCCTGAGTTGGGGGTATACTTGTTGTGGTCAAATGATCTGTTGGCAGATTGTTATGTTCCAGTAGGAAGTCTGAGAGGGAGAATGTATGAAGTGTTTTATGAGATGATGTTTTGTTTCTAACTGTAAGACTGTTTAAGTGTTTAGAGAACTGTTTGGGTATATTGATTCATTAGCGGTGTTTTATGCATCCTTAATGGCTTACTTTAAGAGGTTTCTGAGTTGGACAAAGGTTTTTCTTGTGTCTGTATTTGTGTTGACTTTCCATGAATGTCATGCTTCCTTCCTGTGTTTTAGTAAAGATTTCAGTTCAAGTTTCAGTGCTTTCTTTTGTGAACCACTAAAAAATATATTTATCCACTCAATCCCATTTGAATGTAAAACTGGTATAGCTGTGCCCCTTCACAAAATCTCCTGTCCTAATTCTACGTCTGACTTTTATCCTATCTCATCATTACCCATATATGCAAAACTGATATAAAACACAGTTATCATAAGAGCCTAGAACTTATAGACAAACACTGACTTTTATCCCATTGCCAACACAAATTTAGCACAGCCACTAATTAGATGCCAAGAGTTATCCTTACTGCACCAGACCAAGGCCTACAAATAAAAGCTCATTTAATTAGTTTGACCAAGACTTCTAATGCCCTGTATCATGCTTAAGTATTGCACATCCTTTTTTACAGTTTGGCCATAGTGCCTTAGTATGGTGTATTAGTTATCTCATGAGTATATCATTTCATGTTTATCTTGAATAAAGTCTTTCATCATGAGAAAGGAATGTAGGGAGGTGAGGTAAATATTTTTTGCTGGATAGGTGCCCATTTTTCATGCATAATGAGAATTTAAGTTGGGGAGGGAAGTAAGAGGAAAGTAAGTGTGTGAGGAAAGGTAGTAGAGGAAGACAGACAAGATTGACAGGGTGTGTGGTAACACAATGTGAGAGAGGAATGGTGCAGGAGACAATGGTGAGGGGAGGATTGTCAACCAACAGGGGTGGGCATTGACACCAAAGGGAAGGCAATGCTAGTATAGGAGATAAGATGGGGTTCCACAACAGCAGTCCCTGCTAGCTGTATCTGCTTGTCACCCTAAGTACCATCACCACTGGGCCTTGTCTCAGATGGTGGAGGCAATGATGGATGGGTGCAATTCATTGAGCCAGTGGACAAGGTTCTACATATGGTCATTCCAACATTTAACCTATCAGTTATCGCCACCCACAATGTCTGCCAGCTGCCAGTGGGTGACAAGGATGTCACCTCCACCAGTGCAAGGCTGTCTGTTGTGGGTAGTGCAGGTAGGACAGGAGGTGTGGAGATGGCTGTGGCGAGCTGAGATCTGGATGTTGTGGATGCTTCTGGTAGTGGTGGTGGTGTTGCTGCAGTTTATAGTAAAATAAATGGAGGGAAACAAAATAATAAACAAAATGTGTGCAATGGAAAAGATTGAGTTAATGAGGGTAGGGAGGAAAGAAATAAATCTATAATGAAAAAGTAAAGTTGATAAGTAATTGCCGTATGAGTAAGCTATACCTAACATACTTGATTGAACAACAACCACACTTCTCAATTTAACTAGACTGTAGGAATAGAAAAGTGAGAGGGGAGATCTGAACCCACATCCATCATCATTTGCATTCTGAAAGGCAAAAGATTAACATGATGAGTGACCTGGACAAACCAGCAAGTACTCTTTACCTAGACCTACTAGAGGTGCTCACCATCCAACCAAATACCCTATTCATGGGAGACTTTTACTACCCCTCTGTAGACTGGGAAACATACACTGTGTGTAACTCACAGGTATGTTTCCTGGAATTTATCAACATGAACACCCTGGAACAGATAGTGTGGACTACAGCCAGAGGATCAAACATACTGGACTAGTGCTCACCAGCATGAAAGGTCATTCCACCCTCCCCTGTGTCACATCCTCATTGGTGAGGTAAGACCACAAAGCTGTTTCTTTTGAAATAAAAATCAGTCTGGAAAACCCATCTAAACCTGTAACAAAAAGTTTTCTAAAGCAAACGACATCCTATTAATTGATAGTTTGTCAAAATTCACAGCTCTGTCAATGCCTGAGAACAGTTACCTATACAGAATTATTCACAGAAACCTTGTACAAACATGTAAATGTCTGCATTGTGACTGCTGCAGCTATCAGAAGTAAGCCCAAATCTAACACCAAAAACAAACCCCACTCGTGGAATCCTTACCTTAATAGGGTATATAACAAAAGAAAAAAGTCATAGCCAAAATCAGATGGTGTAACTCATAGAGATAAGAGCTGTCTAATTCAACTAAGCTAGAAACTAAGAAGCTAATAAAGTCCAAAAAGTCTAATTACAAGGTCAAGATAGCCTCCCAGTCTGAAGACAGTCATTAGGCCTTCTTCACCTCTGACAAGAACCTTAAAGGTAACACTCAGCAGTGTGCAGAATCTGTCATAAATGGCACAGCTTTCACTGACAAGTGTGACATAGTGAACCTACTGGCTGATATATTTAGCTCTAACTTCATCTCCCCCCCCTACCCCTTGTGAAATCACTTCTAGCATATCCCTCCAACTGCAGGTTCTCATTAAGGCCAAAAACACTGCTTCATTTGTCCCTGACAATACCCATGGCTGCCTGCTATATAGCCTAAAACATGACCTAGATGGAACACTTGCAGCATTCTTCAACTACAGCCACAAAACAGGTTACTTGCCAGGTGAATGGAGGGCCTCAACTGTCATCACTCTTCATATGGGTGGACCATCAACTGACCACAAGAACTACAGACCCATCAGTCTGACAAGCCATGGAACAAATTATCATGGAAATGATCAACAAGGAGATTGGTAACCTATAGACACTGCACCCATTCCAATTTGGCTTTGTTAAGGAAAGTTCTTGCCTACTCAGCCTGGTAAACTTCCTCGAGAGGGTCACCAGTGCTATGTATGAGGGGAAAATGATCCATACTGCCTACCCTGACCTGGCTAAGGCTTTTGATACAATACCTCACTTAAATGTTATTGTCAAACTCTCAGAACAAGGCATAAATCCCTGCATAACTCACTGGATTGTTGGTTGGCTCACACATAGGACCTAAGAAGTCAGAAGTAAATTGGGAGCTATCATAGATTCCCCCTATGATGCTGGCATCCTACAAGAGAGTTGAACAAAACAAATGGCAGTGTCAAACCCGTGGAATAAAACTCAGTGTGAAGAATTGCATTAGTGCCCTTTGGGAAATCATCCTCCCAAGCTAATTACTTCATTGATAAAACACCTTAAGAGTTGACCAATAGTTAGGGATCTGGGAACATATATAGACAGTAATTTGGCCTTCAACCAACTTGTAGCCAAAATAGTAAGAAAAGTGTTCTATGTTGCCCAACTCATAAGAAAAGTTATGGCATCTAAGTCCAGGGAAGTTATAGTACCACTCTAACCAGCCCTTATCAGACCCATCATTGAGACAGTCCCCCCTTTGGCATGTACCTAACCATTCACTTGCAACAGTCGGAATACCCTCAAAGCTTTGTTACTAGGAGAATCCAGGGTACCAATACTTTATCCTACTTATACCACCTTAAGGCCCTATCTCTGTACTCAGTCTCTTATAGGTTACTGAGAAGTAATCTATGCCTAGCATACAAGGCATCCTCAGCTCCAGCTCTGATGGATCTCTTGCACATCTGCAAAAGATATAGCACCAGAAAAACTAGATCCAAGGGCCTGAATTTTACATGGGACATAAATAGAACATGCTGCAGAGACCGATATGTATTGCAAAAGATCCCTGCACTATGAGAAAAGGTCCCCATCTATGTGAAGCAGAGATCATCCCTGACTCTCTTCAAATAAAACCTTGATCACTGGATGGGAAATCACAAATTCATTCCTGGTCTGGCCCCATGTCTCTGATGGACAGAGGTAGAGAGTAAGTAAATTAATCCCCAACTAACATTCCCCCCACATAACCCTTAGCTACCTCCTTACTAACGTACCCCACCATAGAGACATCCAAGGTATTCATGGACAAAATTCGGTTGGGTTGCACAGCTAGGCTTAAAAAGACCCTGGTGGTCATTAGCTTAGTATAAACCTGTGAAACTATGAACAAGCGTCTGTACTCCAAGACACAGTAAAGGGATGTCTGAGCCAAATGCACACAAAGAAAGAGAGTATTCTTCTCAGACATACATTTCCCTCACTGGTTATAAGAGAAGGAAAGAAGTATATTGACAAAGACTGTCCATAACACAAATTTCAACTGCAAAATAATCAAAATTCACATTAATTGAACCGAAAGGCATTATTACAATCTAGAAGCACAGCTTTAACATTTTGAGGCACTTGTCCAAGTATATGGCAAAATGTGCGCACATACACACACACACACACACACACACACACACACACACACACACACACACACACACACACACACACACACACACACACACACACACACACACCATACAGTACCTCTCAACTGTCCAAGTTTTCTCAGAATTGTCCAGATTTTTGCCTCATATTTTGGTCCATTTCTCATAAAATGTGTGATTCTCTGGCAAACTGAGTAATGAAGTCTCTAAATAATGACAGACATTTGAATTTCAGGCTTCATATTTTTCAGAAAATGCATGTTAATGCAAAACCTGTTATTCTGGCAACTTTGTAAATTTGTAAGAGCAGAATTGAAAATCTGCCCCTATTTTTGGGCCTTTGTCCGCCATTGTTTTGGCTCAATCCAGATTTCTTATGCTGAGAGGTTGAGTCACACACACGCACACGCGCCCTAATAACATTCGACAGCCATACTGCTGCCTTTATCTGTGAGTTTATACAGAAGTGGCAGTGATTTATGGAAGGCATACTGTATGAAATTGACTCTAAACTACATTTAATAGTAAATCTGTACATTATTCTGAAGCAGTTATACTCACTCTGTCACTCTCTTAGGCACTGCATTCTTCTCCTGTGCCAGTACATATTCATTGCAATGGCACATAGTAGCAGATTATCTGTGTAGCTAACATAAGTTGCATTTACAGTATATAGATGGTGACTGCTGTTCAAATTCATCCTCCTATCAGCCCAGGTTGACAGGATTGCAGTGCTCATGTCACTGTAATGGCGATGGCACTGGTCATCACGAGTGGAATGACAGCACCACAGGTGACAGCAAAGGATAAACTTTCCCTGCCTTCAGTTTTATACTGAGGCCCTTAATACCCCTCCTGCAGGAGCCGACTGCAATCCTTATGGATGAGGTAGAGAAAGATTTTTTCCCTCTTCCACACACCATCTCTGCACTCTAGAAAGAGTACGGCCATCTCCTTTTCCAGTCATAATGTCTAAATTTGAAGAATCACAGTTAAAATGGCTGAAAACTGGTACCCAAAGTAGTTCTTGCATGTACTATCTGCTGCACAATGAAGGGCGTTGATGGGTACCTCATTTGCATGATGAATGGTGGACTATGGTAATATAATTACTGTATTGCTGTGGTTCACAATGGCACTTTAAGGTGTGGCATATGGCAGCCCTGTATCCCTGTGTATGCTGTTTTGTAAACAGGCACTACAGTGACTCCATTTGCATAAGGTTAGATGTGGAATCACAGACCCCCTCTAGAGGCATGGCCTAGAGTGCACATATGTGGTGCTTCCTGCAGGGATTCAAGTGTGTGCACAGCATCGAGGACAACTGTGCATGATGCTTACCAGGTGTGCTCATTGTGCAAATTGAGTGGTTCAGAAACAGTAATGAGTTCATGCCTAATTAGCATAATCATTGTGACCAGCTAGGTGAATCTGCACGACATAGGAGTGAGGGGAGGCAAATAGTCTCAGTGCACTATTGAAGAAGATGTAAGACAGCAATTTCTGAAGCTGCAACAGCTGTCACTGAGGAATTGTTAAAGCAAAGTAAAGCTCTGCTTGTATAAGATAAGTGCTACTTTTTACAAGTCCATTCTGACATGTATGGCTGCTCTTAACTGCCGTTAAACTTATTATCATAATATGAAATACATTTGTCATTACTTGTTAAGTGTTTTGAGAAGGTGTATTGAAGGGGGCTGCAAGGGTAAAACAATTATTAGGCATAAGGATTGTAAAACATATGAGAAATCCATCGGCAAATAGAGTACAATTTAACACTTTGACTGTCTTGCTGGGCTTGTGACACCAGCTTCAGTACAAAAATGTGACTGTTGCAGTCTTGTTAACCCTGAGAGAAAACAGTCATGTCACTCTGGTCATTTGCAGTGGTATAGGAATTGTTTTGTAGGGGGATACTAACTCATTTAACAGATGTGCTTGACATTAATTTAAAAGTGTGGATACAGGTATATAGCTATTAGGCATGCAAACTGAATGCAGTATTGGCAAGAGAGAGAGAGACTGATGGTGTAAACATTTTGCAAGGCCACTCAGGAATATGGTTGGTAATTCCAATGTTTTCCATAGCTACAGAGCAATACCTAAAAATAGGGAAAGTAGAAGCACACTGCAGACTGTGGCAAGAAATCCACACATAATCCAAAGTTCTGCACTGTGGAAAATGAGGTGCTACTCTGGGTCCTCTGTTTCCATGGAAAACAGCCCTTTAGCCTGCATGCACCTGACCAGGCCTACCAGGACCATGTCTGGGAAGATCTGGTGGCAGATGTTTATGCAGCTGGTGGTCGCTACCACAGTTATGAGATGGTGTGCAACAGGGCCACTGACATTTCATGTGTTGCCAAAGTAAGAGCTGTACACCTGGCACAGAAAGGTAGATTAGCAAGTGGGGGAACTGTTGAGTGAACCAAGTATTACAGAGATGGAGGAGTTCCTGCCCTTTGTCAGAGACAGTGGCACTTCCACACAATCCCACAGGTTGATACTGGATATTGGGGCATAGCTGGAGCAGAACAACCAGTGAACCTACTGGAGGTGCCCCAGGTCTATAGTCGTCTTTTACTTTGTAAGACTACCTGTAAGTCCTCTGCACTGTCTAGTCACTGTCCAAATTATTAAACTTTTCAGTTTTATGGTATATAGGAGTATTAGAGATTCTTCTTCCATGTCTATCTGCACAAGGCATAGAATTAAAATATTTATTCTTATAATGTTAATATTTGTAAACCACAGTTTCATGTATACTTCTGGTGCTAGGTCATACATAAACTGGATATTGTGCTTCAGTCTATTCACAAGTGGTTCTTTATCCAACACCAATACTGTGGAACTGCCCACCACCTGATTTTGGAGGATTTGCAACATTTGATAATGATAGCAGGAATGAGTTGACACTGTCAGGAAGTGCAGAGTGTGTAATGATTGACTTTATTCCTCTCTGCCAACTTGCCTCCTACCTTTCTTCCACACCTATGTCACCCTACTTCTCTTCTCTTCCACTATGTTTCTCTACATTACTCCTACTCGTTATAGTTTACCACCTTGTACCTGCATATTTCCTGTAGACTCAAACATAATTTTTTGTGTTTTAACTAATTCTACCCACTGCTGCTATTCATCTGAACTGATGATGAAGAATGTAATTTTTTTTTTATTTCTTTTTTTACTCTGTATTGTACCAAGAGTACTTTCCTGGCATTTAGAATCTATTTGTCAGTCATTTTAACTGAACTTAATTTTACTCCTGGTTACTATTGTTTATATAGCTATGTATTATGTTAATGTAGTTATGTAGTTAAGTAGCTATGTTTTTTGGAGCTTTTCTCCCCGGGTCTCCACTGAAAAAGAGCTCCGACTCAGCTGGACTAACCCGGCCAACAAATGTCAAATAAATAAATAAGTAATGAACATAGGGAATGTGGCCACTGTGTCACCTACACCGACTATGCACACAGCCTCTCTGCCTGCTAGTAGCCAGGATACACACACTACACAGGGAGAACAGGTTAATGGGGACTCTGTCAATCAGTGAGATGTGGTGACCCACAGTAGACATATATCAGAATTTGCCTCTAGCACCCATGGGCAGAGAGGTACATATCATAGGGTGGGCAGTGATGCTTGCTGGAGACATGGATGCTGCCTTCTCCCTGAGGTTATTATGTCAGTGACTGCAACTCAACATATTTGCAGGGCGATCATGGAGACACAGGTAGTACCACAGCTGCCATAGCAGAATTAGTGAGGGTGATGTAGGGTGTGCACGATGATCAGCAGGAGTGCATGTCCCGTACTTGTGATTATTTGAATAGACTTAATCTTGTACTGGAATGTGCCATGTCTCCTCAGGCTGAACTGCCAAGAGGGATGGGCTGTCCATAAAGCCAGTCCACTGTTACATACACAGATATTTGCCATCATGACCATGGGTGACCAAGATCCCATGCCCATAGCTGTAGCACTTCCATAGTTGTATCTGTTGTGGAGTTGTTTACACCCAATAGAGGATGTCTGTGTGGCTGTGGCAGTCATGATAGTGGCACATCAAATAGCAGATATTACTCACAGTTATGTAGCATCTAGCCAGGGTTGAGGGACATCATGGTAGAGACAGTTCTAATGGGTTGGGGCATGCACTGGATGCTGAAATCTCTGCCATGCATGCCCAGGATCTGTTCACTACATCAAGCTGCAGTACTGCAACTACTGCTGAGACTGTGTCCACGAAGACCCCCACCCCAGTCACTCCACTACAGTCCCAGTACATCACGCGTACACACACACACACACACACACACACACACACACACACACACACACACACACACACACACACACACACACACACACACACACACACACACACACACACACACACACACACACACACACTGACTTCCACTGACACCGGACCTTCACAAAGACATTTACATTAAAGCCCGCAGTACTCACACATTTCTTTATGAAAGGCATTAACTCCTGTGCTGTCTTTCCTGCCTGTGCAAATGATGATACCCGTCTCCTGCCCTTTGTACTTTGGTACTTGTGTTGCCTATGTCTGATAAACTTTATGAACCGTCTGCACATGGGTAAGCACAGCCTGGTGTTAGATTTGCATGCATCACTTTTGCTTTAGTGTATCTGCCTTATTTTTCTCACCTATCTTCTGAAGCTATGTGCAAGCTGCTGCCTCTTTGTAAATGCTAAGGCATACTGTGCCTCCTCTGGCGCGATCATCTCCTGCTGCTGGCTCCTCCACAGACTTCTCATCTGACTCAGCCTCCACTACTTGGTGTGCTGGGGACTGTTGCTCTTGCAAGTGTCCACCCTGCTTTAAATGCATCCTAAGTATAATATTATGTAACACTGCACACACTGACACTATTTTTGCACACTTTCTGGGGTCATATTCAGGGCATCACCCTATGAATCTAGTCAGTGAAAGTCTACCGTCGGCTACCTAAATGCAAGCAAAAATGTTCCTTATTTGTGACCGGGCATAGTTATACCTCTGTTCTGTTTTATTTTGTGAATTGGTAATTGGGATCATGAACCAAGGTTTCAGGGCACATCCAACTTCACCAACAAGAGGACTCTTGGGTAAGTCATCCCTCACCAAAAATGGATATATGTCACAGGTTTGCCACATGCATGAGTCGTGATAAACCATATGAGTGGCCTGCACACACATTGTAGATGATACTCTGTGTTTTACAAACCACTTGGCAACTGATGGAGTGATACCCTTTGCGGTTTGCATACCTCCTTCCCAGTTCACCAGAACCACGAGGTAGTCTTACTGCTGATGCTATAAACTAGTGGAACATTATTAAGGAATGTTGATCAGCTGTGTCAGAAGCTTTAGTTAGAGGTATAAGAAGGGTTCCTATTAGTTGGCATTGATTCATAGTCATTAAAATGTCATCAGAAAGGTCTGGATAGCTGCCATTAAACTGCAGTTTGCCGAGAGTCCATGTTAGTTGGGATATAAAAGACTTTGTTTGAAACTGTAAGAGAGAGTTAGTGGTAAGCTAATGCCTCAAGCACTTCGCCTAATGTTGGGAATTTTCATATGGTTCTAAAGTGTAAGCAAGTTTGTGGATTTTTGTTTTTTGAGATTGGTTCGATTATTGCTTCTTTCCATTTTGATAGAAACAAAGGTTATAAATGTGTTTGAGTGGGTAGGATATATATTCTTCACAGGCCTTTATGAATCTTGGATAGAGGTCACCAAAGTCTGCTGGGCTTCGAGTGTGATTGAGTTGATTATATTTTCTATGTCTGTTTTTATGATGTTTTGAATTAAAATATCAAAGAGAATTCTAGAGGACTTATGTCAGGGGTAGAGTGTTTGAAGAATAGGGGAAAGTACTTGCGTGAATTCAGCGAGAAAATCATTGGGTGAAAGTGGACCATTTGGGATTATGTAAGCATTGTTGGAATTAAATGTTGTCCTTGTCCATTCCATTCTGATTATTTGGTTGACTGAGAAGGTAAGCTTAGTGGTTTTGTGGGCATATAGCTTTATGCCTTCTAATGCTTTATTAGCTGGGTTAAGTAAATTAATGGATTTTCCATAGTGTTGTATTGTTTTTTAGAAGGGATTATAGCTATTTGGTTATCCACCTATGTTGGTTTGGTTTATGGAGTAGGAAGATTAGGGGAAATAGCTGTTTTGCAGTGACAGAAGGGTGGATGTTAGGGAGTTATTTGCTATGTCCGTGTCTCAGTTTGGTAGAATTAGTGACTAGTATATTAGCGAAATGGGCATTTTGACTTTTGAACAATTATTGCTGGATTTGGGTCAGAAGATTATTATGTTGAGGGTTAGGTGTGCTACGAAGTTTTTACTGTAACCAGTCTATTAGTGGGAGGGATGTTTGGAGTTTGGAAAAGCTATTACTGGAGTTGAGTCTGAAGGTTACTATGTTAGATGTGCTGAGAAGTTTTTGACTGTATAAATTATTGGGCTGCTGTCAATTAGAGTGTGGGACATTGGTGGTATTAATGATACTATCTGGAATATTGGTGATTCCTAGGTTGAAGAGAAAATGATTACTGGATTTGTTGCTGTGTCTGGCTATCACCTAAATTATTTCAGTTACTGTAACCTGGGGACTGCCAGCCATTCATTAAGATTTTGGTTGATGTTCAGGATCAGATTTACGAAGAAGTCTCCTACAGTTATTAGGTTTTTAGAGGGAGAATGGGATAGTCTGAATGAGCTGATTAAGAGTTGCACCTTTGTTTGAGAAAAGGGGTTGGGAGGTAGTCTAATGTTATGACCAGATCAGGACCTTTTGGTTGAGATCTGCACTTTTACCCAGTTGGGATCATGTTCTGAAATGGGGCTGGATTTTGCTTGCAGGTAGAGTTAAAAATGTGCATTGTTTAAGATAATTTTTTCTACCTCCTATTCTTTTCCCATATCTGTTGTATAGAATGCTCTCATGGCCAGTGCTGTGGAAATGTTTGGATAGGCTATCATGTTTAAGACAAGATTCAGTGTTTGCTAAAATGTCATGGAAGTGAGTTTTATGGAAGATGTCAGGTTGTTCCAGTTTGATGTTCATCGTGTTACACTGCTGCAGTCATTACACTTGGGTTATCCTGCCATCAGGTGGTCCCGCAGTCGGCCTGAGTTCCAAAGTCTTGGTCCGGTGTCAGTTGCTGTCACTTCTTCCCTGACGTCAGTGCGCCAGGGGTATATAAGATGCATCCAACACCATTTTCTTCAGTCTTTCTTGCCGAGCGGTGCCTGAAGCAGAAGCAGTTCGCAAGTGCCGGTCGGCCGACTCCTGAGATTTTTGAAGTCAAATTTCAGATCCGAAGTCTTCAATAAAGCTAAGTACCCCATTGGGGAAACTTTTTTCTTGCCTCAGACCGATGTCAGAAAAAGTTAATAATTGTATTTCTTGTGGGAAGCAAATACCTCATAAGGACTTCCACTCTTACTGTATTCCATGCCTAGGCCCTGATCACAACGTCACTATCTGTCGGTTTTGTGCTAGATTTAACAAACGCACTATAAAAAGACGTTTTGATTTTGCTTTGCACTACTTTGACCGAAGGTTCAATTATACGATGCCGTCAGATCAACCGATGACCTCAATACCGAAACAACGTAAAGACAGGCATCCCAGGTCCAAAACCGATGACGAAACCTCTTCTGGGCCAGTCACTGGTTCGCCGGTTCTCAGTGAGGCGCTTTCGCAGCCCCTGACACCTGCTACCTCAGAGCCACAGGCTGCTGCCGACTCCCACATGGAGACATCTAGGCCTCTGGAAACTCAAGGTATTGGGCTTACGGAAACTAAACCCTCAGATGGGTCCGGAGCCGCTGAACAGGCATCGGCTTCTGAGGGTGTTTTCAGACCTTCACAACTTACCATTAAAACAACAGCCAAGACAAAGGTACCATTAAAGACAAAGAAACAAATACAGCATTCTCCTGGACAGTCCTCCATGCCTAAGAAACAGATGCTTAAAATGGCCGAAGACCTCATTACTCTAATCAGGGGTTCCCATCCCCCTCCTGAGAAAAAACCTAGGCAGGATACAGACTATGACTCCTCTGATCAGGTTTCCATTTCCTCTGATTCCTCTTCAGACCAGGGATATTCTCTACCCCCTATGAGGACTCTGATGCTGAAGAATCTATTCCTTCAGCCTCTCCTCCTGAGGATTACTCTTTTGGGGAAACTTTACATACCATGAGGGAGCATTTCTATTGGGAAAGCCAGAATTACTCAGAATCCAAGAAAAGGCTCAGGGATTTCCTCTTATTGCCTCAACACAGGCCCCTGGCTATTCCGCCTGTGCTAGATATTGTGGATGATGTGTTCTCTGAATCCAGTTTATCTCCTGACTCTTTGCCCCCTGCTCCAGCCAAGCCAGATAGGTATTATAGAGTCCCTGACTCTCACAAGTTTCTTTACAAAAACCCTTCTGCTGATCCAGAAACTATTTCCCAGGGTCCAAAAGGGGTTAAGGCTTCCATTGCAAAAAATCCAGTACCCTCTGACAGAGATTCCAGAGCTTTGGATAGATGGGGGAAGAAAGTATACACTTCTGCAACTTTAGCAGTAAGAGCTTTAAATTGCCAGTTTTACATGCTTAAGTACCAACAATATTTAATGGCTCAGTTAAAACAGAAAATGCTTGCAAGCACAGAAGCTCCTGATTGTAGAGAAATGCAGGATTTATTGCATGCAGTTGAACAGGTGGGAAAACATACTCTGCAATGTGGTTTTGATTCTTTAGAGGCCTCTTGTAGAGCCGCAGTTACAAGTTCTGTGATACGAAGACATGCTTGGTTAAAAGAACAAAGTTTACCTGATCATGTTAAGGTAAAATTATTGGATGCTCCTTTACAGCATCATACCTTGTTTGGTTTTAAGGCAGAAGAGGTGTTAAAGAAAATGGAGCATAAAGCTAAATCTATGCAAACAGTCAAGGATTTCTTACAGGTACAGCCACCTCGGTTTAGCAGAAATAGGCCAACAAAGAATTGGTCCTTTCCAGTGTCAGACAGGCCACAGAGAGGCAGATACAGATGCCCAAGAGGCAGATCTCAACCCCAAGGCTCAAACAGACAATGACAGTGGGGCACCTCATCCCAAAAAGGTGGTGAGGACAAGTCTCAACCATACAGGAAACAGTCACAATAACTTTCCCCTTCGTATGCCAAGCACGTCCCTTTTGGAAGCCCCCTTAGAGGGAAAACAAGCACTTTTTTTCTCAAAACTAGCAAACAATCACCCAAGACAAATGGGTCCTGAATATTGTGTCTCAAGGTTACAGATTCCACTTTCATACTTTACCAAGGCTAAAAGGAATGTCAGACCTGCCACAAAATCAATGGGCAGAGGCACAAAAACAAATTTCAGCCCTCATGGACATGAGAGCTATTCAAAAAGTACCACAACAGGAACAAGGACAAGGATTTTACTCAAGACTCTTCCTGGTCCCCAGAAAGGACAAGGCCTGGAGGCCCATACTAGACCTTTCAATTCTGAATACTTACCTGAATATTCCGAAATTCAAAATTTTGACATTACAGCAGCTTCTACCCATGCTGGGCAAGAAAGCTTGGCTTGTTACTCTGGACCTCAAAAAGGCATACCTGCATGTCCCTGTCAGACAAAATTGTAGAAGATACCTCAGATTCAAAGCTGGTGCAATGCACTACCAATTCTCTGCACTGCCCTTTGGCTTATCTGCTGCACCCAGGGTCTTCACAAAGTGCCTGGCACCAGTAATTGCATTTTGCAGACAAAAAGGAATTCAAATATATCCATACCTGGACGACTGCCTCATTCAAGCAGAGACAAAGGACATTATTCTACAGCATCTGGCATTTGTAAAAAGGTTGCTAATTTCTCTAGGGTACACAGTAAATGAAAAGAAGTCAAAACTAGTGCCCTCGCAACAGATTATATTCCTGGGTGCCAGCTTAAATACAACGGCCCAGATGGCTTACCTCACACCAGACAAACAAGTTCAACTAACTCAATATTTTCAATTCCTGGCAAGAAAGTCCCATCTCCCTGCAAGAAAAATTCTGCAGGCCCTGGGATTCATGGCATCCTGCATACTAATAATACCATATGCCAGACTGCATATGAGGAAATTACAATGGTACCTGAAAAGTCTTTGGACTCAACACTCTCACAGTTTAGAAGCAGTAATACCAATGATCCCCTGCCTACAACAGGAGTTTCGATGGTGGGCACAGGCATGTCACCTAAACAAGGGTCAGCCTTTCACCCAACCCACAGCCAGGCAAACTCAAACAACAGATGCTTTGGATTACGTCTGGGGAGCACACATGGCAGGAAAATGCATTCAGGGCAAGTGGACCACAGACCAGATGCATCTTCACATCAATCAAAAAGAGATGTTGGCTGTTCAAAATGCCCTAACAGCTTTCAAGGACCTTCTACATCCAGGACAATTACTACTAAAGACAGACAACACCACAGTAATGTGGTACATAAACAAGCAAGGGGGCACTCATTCTTATCCCCTATGCAGGCAAGCCATGACCTTGTGGAACACAGCTCTAACGTATCAAGTTCACCTGCAAGCACAATTCCTGCCAGGAAAGAAAAATACTCTGGCAGACAATCTAAGCAGAAATATCATGGACCCTCACGAATGGAAATTGAATCCACAAATCTTCAGCATGGTAACGCAAAAGTGGGAATACCCAGACATAGATCTTTTTGCCTCCCCACTGAATTGCCAACTACAAAAATTCTGCACAAGGACTTATCACAAACAAGCATGGAAAGTGGATGCTCTTCTGTTCAGCTGGAAAAACCTAAAAGTTTATGCCTTTCCGCCACTGCCTCTCCTTTCAAAGGTACTCCTAAATGCCAGACAAGAAAAACCACAGATGATCCTGATTGCTCCAGACTGGCCACGCCAGCACTGGTACCCTATCTTAAGGAACTTGGGTCAAGGCCCACCATGGATTTTGCCTCAAATTCCACACCTTCTGACTCAACAAAACAATCAGATCCTGCACGGTCAGCTCAAAACCCTAAACCTGGCTGCATGGCAGATACATTAGTCAAACAGACAACACCTCTCTCTAAAGCTGTTATGGATATCATTTTGGAGGCCAGGAGGCCTAGCATCAGGAAAGCTTACTCAGAAAAATGGAAGAGATTCTGTGCCTGGAACCAGGCTCAAAGTCTTGACCCTCTTGTTCCAAACATTCCTCAGATTTTACAATACTTAACTGAGATGCTGGACAGAGGCCTATCCTTCTCATCAATTAAGATCCACGCCTCTGCCACTTCAGCACATTACAACACGGATCCTCCTTTATTCTCTCATCCCTTGCTAAAGCAGTACCTCAGAGGGGCTAAAAACATAAGACCGCCCCGGAGAGCACACCGACTTGGGACCTCAATTTCGTTTTGGAAAAACTGACCCTACCACCTTTTGAGCCAGCCGATACAGCCGATCTGAAATTTTTATCATGGAAAACAGCTCTGCTCCTGGCAGTAACTTCAGCACGAAGAGTCTCAGAGCTACAGGCATTAATGGCAGTGGAACCTTTTATAATTTTTCATCAAGACAGGGTATCTTTAAGGACAACCCTACCTTTATGCCAAAGGTGGTATCTAGTGTGGCTCTTAACCAAACCATCCATTTGCCAACTTTTTATCCAAACCCCCAGAATAAAGGGGAGAAACTTCTGCATTCTTTGGACATACACAGGCAGCTACGCTTCTACTTGGACAAAACAAAGGCTTTCAGGAAAACTGAGCAACTGTTTGTAGCATATGCTGCAGGATCACAGGGCAAGGCTATCTCAAAGCAGACTATATCCAAATGGATAGGACACTGTATTCGGTACTGCTACACACAGCATGGAAAATCAGTCCCAAATAACATTAGGCCACATTCCACCAGGGCAACAGCCACTTCAACAGCCTTTCTCAGAGGAGTACCTACCAAGGAAATTTTGGAGGCTGCAACTTGGAGTTCAGTGCACACCTTTACCAAGCATTACCACCTGCCTCTTTACTCTAAATCCAGAGCAGGATTTGCCACTGCAGATCTGCAGGGCCTCATAGCCAATCCTAACTCTTTATAGACCAGCCACCCAACCTCAGCTTTGGGATTCTACCCAAGTGTAATGACTGCAGCAGTGTAACACGATGAACATAGTACAGTTTTGTACCTACCATAAATGTAGATGTTCGAGTGTTCACACTGCTGCAGTCCAGGTTACCCTCCCGCCATCCCCTCTGAACTAGCTGGACTTATCTATAACTTTCTATCCTATACAACCTTCGGGGTGTATTTGCTGGTAACTGAAGGTATTGTTTTTATTGTATATTTATGATTAGCAATATGTATTGCCTACGTACTTGGGGGAACCTGACATCTGGGGCAAGAAAAACTGAAGAAAATGGCGTCAGATGCATCTTATATACCCCTGGCGCAGTGACGTCAGGGAAGAAGTGACAGCAACCGACGCCGGACCAAGACTTTGGAACTCAGGCCGACTGCGGGACCACCTGATGGCAGGATAACAAAAGTGTAATGACTGCAGCAGTGTGAACACTCGAACATCTACATTTATGGTAGGTACAAAACTGTACTTTTTTGATATTGTCAGCATTAAGGAGGCAGTAGTTCAGGTGTAGTGGGGAAAACTGGTCTTAGCTTCATTTTTGCTTGCAAAAGCAATAAAAACATGATTTGGGATAGCCTGTCGAGGAACTTTGACCAGGCAGGCGTATGATTTTGCTCACTTTTTTAGTGTGTGTGAAGTGTGGTTGTTTTATTATGAGTGGGGTTAAGAGACAATGTTAAGAGAATAAGGGGTGTTGTTTGACTAGTGTGTCGGTTTGTTGGTGAAGTTTAGTACTGAGCAGTATATTGTCTTTGTTTGGGAAGAGGGTGCCACTGATTGATAACATAATTTAAAAGTGTATAAACACAAAACAAAAAATAAACTTGTAACCAAAAACAAAGATAGGCAGCAAGCTGTAGAATTCCCACCAGTTTATTGTTAGCGCTTTCGTTCAGGAAATATATGAACTTCTTCAGACAAAGAAATCCCAAGAGTCCTCAGTTAAAATAAAACTGTCAATTAAGATGAGATAATTAATTATAAAACCAATTAACATAACTTGAGAAATTTAAAGAGCCAGTGTTATACAAGGTAAAATGTAAATGTAAATAAATATAAATGCTTTTTTTTTTTAAATCAGCAACAATTTTAAAATCACAACACATTGGTCTTATTACTTAATTTTCTTGTGTATATAAATTAATCTAAATACTGTTAAATGCTAGATAACAACTTGAACAACTCAAACAAATGGAAATATAAAATCCGTATAAATATATACTGATAGAGATGTATAAATAAACATTTATAAATTCATTCAAGTATTAGAAAAGTTGTTATACAACCGAATTTCACCTTTGTAGGGCTTTTAATTTCAAAATACATTTTATTGAGCAGTATTCATTAAGCCCTGGTGGAACATGTGCATATGTTTTAATTTGCCAAACAAGTTCCTGTTCTTCAAGCTTCAATTCTCAGGGCCCACCTCTAATGTTCCTAACTATTTGTTGTAATATTGTAAACTGGAATTTATGTGTGGGATATTGTAAAATGTGTCTAGCCAAAGCATTTGTGGTATTACCCCTACTAACTTGGTATTGGTGTTCATACATTCTCTGCTTAAACATTCTTTCATTTTTACCAATGTAGTAGCTTTGGCAACATTGGCATAAAGCAGCATATACTACTCCTGCTGTTTCACAGTTAAATTTTCCATTGATGGTGTAGATTTTGTTATGTATGCAAACTTTATTAATTACCATAATGTGCTGGCATTGCTG
Source organism: Protopterus annectens (assembly GCF_019279795.1). Classification (NCBI taxonomy): domain Eukaryota; kingdom Metazoa; phylum Chordata; order Ceratodontiformes; family Protopteridae; genus Protopterus; species Protopterus annectens. Next base: position 286,244,215 of record NC_056750.1, on the reverse strand, counting down.
ACATTTCCCACACTTTCTCATCTGCCAGTTGTTGGGGCATTTTTGATTGTTCCTTTCCACCAAATCTTTAAAATTTAGGCCTCTTCTATAGGTAATATTTGGTCTATCTCCCAATTTCATATTAATAGCACTGTCCTCCGATATTACAGCCCAATTTTTAATCATAATATTCTTAATGGCATGTGCATCAATAGAGAAAGTAGTAAGAAAGCTTATTTTGCCATCATAATTCTTAATACTATTCTCCCTATGCTCATCAGGGGGTGTATCACTTATTGTTTCTCCATAACCCCTGCATAGAACAGGTTTAAAATGGCCAGTAGTCCTTTTAGTAGCCACTTCATCAAACAATTGTTGAAAAAAAAAGGCATTTATATTTATTTACATATACATTTTGCCTTGTATAACACTGGCTCTTTAAATTTCTCAAGTTATGTTAATTGGTTTTATAATTAATTATCTCATCTTAATTGACAGTTTTATTTTAACTGAGGGCTCTTGGGGTTTCTTTGTCTGAAGAAGTTCATGTTGGAAAGGAACAATCAAAAATGCCCCAACAACCGGGGGATGAGAAAGTGTGGGAGATGTCAGCAGTGCCAGCACATTATAGTAACTAATAAAGTTTGCATACGTAACAAAATCTACACCATCAATGGAAAATTTAACTGTAAAACAGCAGGAGTAGTATATGCTGCTTTATGTCAATGTTGCCAAATCTACTACTTTGGTAAAACTGAAATAATGTTTAAGCAGAGAATTTATGAACACCAGTACCAAATTAGTCGGGGTAATACCACAAATGCTTTGGCTAGACACATTCTAGAATATCCCACACATAAATTCCAGTTTACAATATTACAACAAATAGGAACATTAGAGGTGGGCCCTGGGAATTAAAGCTTGAAGAACAGGAACTTGTTTGGCAAATTAAAACATATGCACATGTTCTACCAGGGCTTAATGAATACTGCTCGATAAAATCTATTTTGAAATTAAAAGCCCTACAAAGGTGAAATTTGGTTGTATAACATCTTTTCTAATACTTGAATTAATTTATAAATATTTAATTATACATATCTATCAGTATATATTTATGTGAATTTTATATTTCCATTTGTTTGAGTTGTTCAAGTTGCTATCTAGCATTTAACAGTATTTAGATTAATTTATATACACAAGAAAATTAAGTAATAAGACCAATGCGTTGTGATTTTAAAATTGTTGCTGATTTAAAAAAAAAAAATAAAAGCATTTATATTTATTTACATATACATTTTACCTTGTATAACACTGGCTCTTTAAATATCTCAAGTTATGTCAATTGGTTTTATAATTAATTATCTCATCTTAATTGACAGTTTTATTTTAACTGAGGACTCTTGGGGTTTCTTTGTCTGAAGAAGTTCATGTATTTCCTGAACGAAAGCACTAACAATAAACTGGTTTGTTTTTGTTTATTATTTAAAAGTGTGGTTGTTGATTGATTTGTTGTTATTACAGGTAAGTAAAGAGAAGAAAGTAAGAATGACTAGTGTGTACATGATGGTGACTAGGCCTTTCTATGTAGAGCAGATCTGAGAAAGAGGGAAATTAATAAGAATACAGAGAGTGTAGTATGGAATGCGTGTGTGTGTGATACAGAATTTGCTAATGTGAGATTGGCATTGCAGTGTAATATTAGCAGTGAGGACATGTAGAATTGCGACTGAGGAGGTTAAGCGGTACTATTCGGGTTTGGGGAAGGTGAAAGTGTATGGTTGCCACTGTCTGATGATGCAAAAGGTTAGACAGAGGTAACTGAGTACAGTGGGCAGAAAAAGATGCCTATAAAATAACTACCACCAGGAGCAGACAGGGAGTGGAGGAAGGAGGAAACCAAAGTGGGTAGAAAATGAACTTAACCTTAGTCAATCAGTGACTACATGCACACTAAGGCTAATCAGTAAACCTTGCTGGTAGCAGCAGGTAGGGGTGCAGAGAGAAAGAGAGTTGTTGTTTTAAATTTTACATAATACACCCCCAGTATTTCAAATGGTAAAAGGCAAAGGGAGAACATGGGGGGATTTGAGCTGTGAAAAGTGCAGTTTCTGAATTAGTGAGCCTGAGCTAAAGAGGCTGTGCTAGTTTGCAGTTTCCCTTGGCTTTGTATAATTGCTTGAGATATGGGGATTTTGCCAGAAGATATTGGACCTATGTATTTTGGAACTATTCTGCCATACAGAATTTCCAGTATCAGATTCGGGATTCAAGAGGTGTTCCATGTGATTTTCTCATCCTTGTCTTTCGTTAATAAATGCTTTTTTATACATTATGATGACACTCGGGGTTTAACTAAAAATCTGGAAAAATAGTTACTTCTGTTTATGACAGTTTGTAAGAAAACTACATCAAAAATTGTAATAGTAAAACCACTCCAGTCTAGACAAGGTTAAGATGTGAAAAGGTAAGAAAGCTGATAGGTTGGGAAAAGATCTAATACCACATCTGTGGCAGAACCCATTGTGATAATGGTTGTCTGTTTTAATCATGGGACTGGAGTGCACAAAACGACAGATGATTAGCCTTTTCCACATGACTGTCTAACATAGGCTTATGCCTTTTAAGCGGCCATTGCCCTTTGAGCATAAAGGGTTTTACCTTGTCTGAGTGCTTCAAATGGTAAGTATCTATTTACAGTTTAGTCTTTGTTCTCCTGAGAATTTTGAACTAATAGTTGTATATTGACTTATAATAAAGCTTGAGTAAATTACAAACGTTATGGCTTTTGACTGGGCATGCGGCTGGCATTTTTATTCTTCACATATGATGTCTTTTTATGATATAGGTCCATGATAAAGTTTTGCTTTTCTTTTTTTTCATTTTTTTAAAGAAAGATGTTAAGTTGTCTATCTCGCCTTCATTCTTGCTGGATGGGTTCGGAGCCGACCTCGGCTCCGACTCGGCCACTCTAAAAGCTCGAGAGTTGGTTCCACCGGCTCGAGGCTCCCCTTATATCCCACAATGCTAGGCGAGAGTTACCTCAGATCTCGTTTGCCGCTACAGCTTCGAGGTTGGTTGCTTCTACCGGTTCCTGGTGAGTGTTAGCTTTTTCTTCAAAAAGTTACTCTTTTTTCCCCTTTTAACTTTAATTCTTCCTAAATTAGTGTAGAACATAGATCCTTATCGCCGACCCTAAATTTTCCGTTTTTCTTACTAAAAGAACCGTTGGTTCTTCCCTTGGCCTTTGGCCTTCCCTTCCTAGGGAGTGTTTGTGTAGTTTACTTTAATTTTTGTACTTAATTATTAGTATTTTTACTAAAATTGTTATTGTTTTAGTATTACTAATTTTACTGACAGGGTATAACTGTGTGTTTGGGTGTGTGTTAGTGTACACCTGTCAGTTAGGGAAATGTCAAAAGAAGCAAAGGTCTCTGGATTCAAGAAGTGTGATGCGTGCTGTCAGAAAATGTCTCTGACAGACGCTCACACTTCTTGTGTCTATTGTCTGGGGCCTTTGCACCTGCAGGACTCCTGTGCTGTGTGCCATGGCTTCAGCCCCAGGGTCCTGCAGGAGAGAAAAACAAGTTGATTCTGAGAGGCTTGTTGAAGCCAGAGGATTCCTGTCAGTTTCAACAGGGAAGCCCTCTAAGGCATCGAGGTCTTGGCTCCGGCTTCTGAGCGAGACCTCAGGTTGTTCAACCTTTGCCTTTATCGGCTCGGCTGGGCCGATAAGACTCAGTCCACAGTTTCTGTGGCTTCCTCGACCCGAGCCGAGGTTATCGAGTACCCGTGTCGGCTCCGACAAGATCTTGAGCCGACAACCAGAAAGAGGTCTAGGTCACCTTCTCTTGGCTCCGTTCATTCGGCTCCAGGATCTCCCTGCTGTCTGAGCGGGCCAAAGGTCTCATTCCTCTAGGTCATCGAGGCTTTCTGATCATGACCTTCAGAGGGTGGTGAGTCGACTACTTAAGTCCGAGGCACTAGCCCAGATGCTTCAGAGCCCGACTCATCAGTCGGTGCCTGCCCGTCCATCAACTCTTTCCTCCTTGACTCTCTTGAGTTCGAGCCGGATGTCGGAACCGAGACTGTGGTCGCCGGGCCAGACAATTGTCTTCGCTCCGTCGTCGGCTCCGTTTTCTTCCTTGGAGGAATCTCGGCGGACCTCCCTCGTCGGCTCCGAGGGGTGAGTGGCATCGGACCCTTGTCCGACCCCTCTCCCTCTCGGTGCTTCAAGGCGCTGAGTTCGGCTCCGACATCGACCTCGGAGCCATCACTGTCGGTGCCGAGGGGTCCTTAGCTCCTCGGAGCGGGGACCTCTGGCTCTGCCTGACAGGGGTGCATTCGAGGTCATGCGGAGTGTGTTAGAGCCTGGCTCTACTCCACAGTCGGCTCCGTCAGCCCCTCCTTCTATGCTGCCTCAGGGTAAGTCGACTCACTCCCTCATCCCGGACCACAGAGAGCCAGCTCCTCAGGAGCCCCTTTGGGATTTCATCCTCTTCCGAGGCCTCTCCTGATTTGGCAGAAGAGCCTCCTCGGAAGAGGAAGTGCAAGAGGAAGCACATTGACTCACCTGAGTCTATCACGTCGGACACAGATCTGGATGATTCTGAGGGTTCCCCGTTCCCCTTCTGAAGATGTCTCATTTGCAGACATTCTGGAGATCCTGAAACAGAGGGAAATTGGCCAGCCCTCAACCCTTCGGAGGATGAATCTGTGTATCTTGGAGGCGCTTGGCTCTCGTCCTTCCACCTCCTGGGTGTCCCCCCTTCGACCCCCTCATGCAGGTGGTTGCTAAGAAGGCATGGACGGCTCCTGATTCAGTGGACCCCACTCCCAGGAGACCCTCCAAATTCATCACAGCTCCATCAGACAAGCAATTTTTATCAAAAGGAGTTTCTGTGGATGCTATGGTGGTAGCTGCCGCCACAAAGAAGGAACTGGCTGATCCTTCAGTGCCTGTCCATCCACCTAACAAGGAATCTAGGTCCATGGATAGGCACGGAAGCGGATGTTCTCCTCAGCGACATTTACCATCGTCGCTGAATTACCTGTGCCATTTCACTCGCCTTCAAAGGGACTTGATCAAGGAAGCGAGTGAAATGTTAAAGGACCTACAGCTGCGGGTTTCAAGAGAAAATGAACACGCAGCTGGCTACCCTTAATTCCATATCCAACTCCTCCATGCGCCTCCTCTTATGCGGCGATGGAGCGAGCAGAGCCAAGAGGGACAGGGGTAGCCTTACGAGGCACGCCTGGATGCGGCTATGCAACTTTATGGAACCTTTCAAGACGTCTTTCACGAACTCCCCTTTGATGGATCATCTCTCTTTGGTCCTCAAGTGAAAGAAACCCTGACTAGGTGCGAGACTGATGGCAAGACCCTTTCTGCCGCCGGAGTCCGTTTTTCTACTCCTTCTAGGCCTTACCCCAAAGGCCAGAAGGGTGGGAAAGATGTGGTTCCGTAAACAATCTCAAGGGACTTCGCCTGACGACAGAGTCGTTTCCTACCAAAGGCAGAGGTGGGAATAACAATGGTAGACGCCGCCCTAGGGCAGGGGGGTCCATGAGAACCAGGGCAATCGGGAAGCTTTTCCTGACAAGCCCTTTCAGCATCCCTGAGGTGTTGCCCGACTGCCCATCTTCGGAGGCAGTCGGGGAAGATTGTCACTGTACCCAGAAGCCTGGCTAACCCTGACTCAAGACAAATGGGTACAGTCCATCATTTCGAAGGCTATTCTATCCCCTTTCTTCGTTTCCAAATCAGTCAAAAAATCCCTTCCAGATGTTCCACCCGCTCAAGGGATATAGCAGCTTTGGAAATTTCAAAACTGCTTGCAAAAGAGCAATTCAGTTAGTGCCAGCAGACCAACAAGGATCCAGAATCTACTCAAGGTTCTTTTTAGTTCCAAAGAAAACAAGGGACTGGAGACCGATTTTGGATCTCAGTGTCTTGAACAAATCAGTCAAGAAAACAAGATTTCGGATGGTCACACTGCAATCCATTCTTCCCCTTTTGGGCAAAGGAAACTGGATGTGCTCTATAGACCTTCGGGATGCGTACTATCACATAAAAATGAACAGGCGCCCAGAAGATTCCTCCGCTTCAGGCTGGGAACCAGTCATTTTCAGTTCAGGGCCCTGCCCTTTGGTCTCACCACTGCCCCGGTGTTTACCAAATGCATGGCAGTGGTAGCTTCTCACCTGAGACGACAAGGATTCCAGGTGTTTCCATATTTGGACGACTGGCTTCTCACAGCTCCCACCAAGCATCTCCTTTGATGGCCAGAGATTATACTTTTCGCTTGTCAAAAACTGGGTATTTCAATAAATTGCGAAAAGTCTGTTTTGTCGCCTTGTCGTACTATTACCTACATAGGCGCAAATTTAGATACTATAAACATGTCTGCAACGCTTACGAACCAAAGGATATCAGACATTCACAAATTGGTGTCACTTCTTCTCAACAACAACAGAGCCAAAGCCAGGTTAGTTCTAAAGGTGTTGGGAATCATGGCATGCCATACCTCTCCTCCCATTGGCCAGATACCACATGCGGATCCTTCAGTGGATGCTTTTTCTCAATGGTCATACCAGGAACTTCCAATGTCTCACACCATTATGATCACGCAAGCGTGCAAAAAGCATCTCATGTGGTGGATGTCTTCCCCCCAGCTCCTGTCGGGAAGACCATTTGTTCCACCTCCTCCGGTTGCTACTCTGACAACGGATGCCTCCCTGATCGGGTGGGGGGGCATTATCAGGCAGGACAGTCCAGGGCACATGGCAACCAAACGAGTGCCACTTGCACATAAATGTTCTGGAGATGAGAGCAGTGCTTTTAGCGTTGCAAGCCCTTCAAGACTCTCTTCCTTTGGGAACGATTGCAATCCAGACAGACAATATGTCTGTAGTGTGGTACATCAACAAACAAGGCGGAACCAGGTCATACCCCCTGTGTCGAGAAGCACTCAGACTGTGGCAATGGGCGATTTCTTCTCAGCGTTTTCTGATAGCAGCGCGACATCCCGGAAGTCCAATCACATTGCGGACAAGTTGAGCAGAGCTATACTCATGCCTCACAGTGGTCTCTGAAAGACTCTGTAGTGAGAGATATTTCTCAAGTGGGGTCAGCCTTGCTGCGATCTTTTGCTACTCCCAAAACAGCAAGTGCAGAGAATACTTCACTCTATTCCTTTACCAGGCCAACCCAGCAGGGACGCTCTAGTCCAAGTTTGGCCCGGGACCTCTGTATGCATTTCCTCCTTTCCTCTGATCTCTCAAGTAATACAGAAAGCTATCGCTCAGAAGGCCTCATTGATCCTCATTGCTCCTTACTGGCCTCGACAAGTGTGGTTCCCCTTTCTACATCGTTTTCTCTTGGGCGACCGTGGAGTCTGGACCTAGTTCCAGATCTTTTGATCCACCAATCGGGTCAGTTTCATCGCTCCCTCCCCTCTCTGAACCTCACTGCTTGGTTCCTCCAGTTCCAACCGTAGCCAGGCTTCCTCAATTATCTCATTCGGTTAGAGATATATTGATAGCTTCCCATAAATCTTCCACTCGAAAGATTTATTTGAGTAAGTGGAAACGTTTCTCATACTGGGCACAAGGAAAGGACATAGATCCTTTCACCGCTTCCATCCAACTAGTCCTTGATTTTCTAGCTGAACTCTTCCATGCAGGTTCATCTCCATCTACTCTTAAGGTTCAATTGGCAGCTATTTCTAATTTTCATGTGGGCATTTCTGAATCTGCCCTAATGTCCCTGAAACTGCAAAGCCTTTTTGAAAAATAGAAATTAAAAGCCCTACAAAGGTGAAATTTGGTTGTATAACATCTTTCTAATACTTGAATGAATTTATAAATATTTAATTATACATATCTATCAGTATATATTTATGTGAATTTTATATTTCCATTTGTTTGAGTTGTTCAAGTTGCTATCTAGCATTTAACAGTATTTAGATTAATTTATATACACAAGAAAATTAAGTAATAAGACCAATGCTAGAGATTTTAAAATTGTTGCTGATTTAAAAAAAAAAAATAAAAGCATTTATATTTATTTACATATACATTTTACCTTGTATAACACTGGCTCTTTAAATATCTCAAGTTATGTCAATTGGTTTTATAATTAATTATCTCATCTTAATTGACAGTTTTATTTTAACTGAGGACTCTTGGGGTTTCTTTGTCTGAACAAGTTCATGTATTTCCTGAACGAAAGCACTAACAATAAACTGGTTTGTTTTTGTTTATTATTTAAAAGTGTGGTTGTTGATTGATTTGTTGTTATTACAGGTAAGTAAAGAGAAGAAAGTAAGAATGACTAGTGTCTACATGATGGTGACTAGGCCTTTCTATGTAGAGCAGATCTGAGAAAGAGGGAAATTAATAAGAATACAGAGAGTGTAGTATGGAATGTGTGTGTGTGTGATACAGAATTTGCTAATGTGAGATTGGCATTGCAGTGTAATATTAGCAGTGAGGACATGTAGAATTGCGACTGAGGAGGTTAAGCGGTACTATTCAGGTTTGGGGAAGGTGAAAGTGTATGGTTGCCACTGTCTGATGATGCAAAAGGTTAGACAGAGGTAACTGAGTACAGTGGGCAGAAAAAGATGCCTATAAAATAACTACCACCAGGAGCAGACAGGGAGTGGAGGAAGGAGGAAACCAAAGTGGGTAGAAAATGAACTTAGCCTTAGTCAATCAGTGACTACATGCACACTAAGGCTAATCAGTAAACCTTGCTGGTAGCAGCAGGTAGGTGCAGAGAGAAAGAGAGTTGTTGTTTTAAATTTTACATAATACACCCCCAGTATTTCAAATGCTAAAAGGCAAAGGGAGATCATTTTGGGATATGAGCTGTGAAAAGTACAGTTTCTGAATTAGTGAGCCTGGAGCTAAAGAGGCTGTGCTAGTTTGCAGTTTCCCTTGGCTTTGTATAATTGCTTGAGATATGGGGATTTTGCCAGAAGATATTGGACCTATGTATTTTGGAACTATTCTGCCATACAGAATTTCCAGTATCAGATTCGGGATTCAAGAGGTGTTCCATGTGATTTTCATCCTTGTCTTTCGTTAATAAATGCTTTTATACATTATGATGACACTCGGGGTTTAACTAAAAATCTGGAAAAATAGTTACTTCTGTTTATGACAGTTTGTAAGAAAACTACAGCAAAAATTGTAATAGTAAAACCACTCCAGTCTAGACAAGGTTAAGATGTGAAAAGGTAAGAAAGCTGATAGGTTGGGAAAAGATCTAATACCACATCTGTGGCAGAACCCATTGTGATAATGGTTGTCTGTTTTAATCATGGGACTGGAGTGCACAAAACGACAGATGATTAGCCTTTTCCACATGACTGTCTAACATAGGCTTATGCCTTTTAAGCGGCCATTGCCCTTTGAGCATAAAGGGTTTTACCTTGTCTGAGTGCTTCAAATGGTAAGTATCTATTTACAGTTTAGTCTTTGTTCTCCTGAGAATTTTGAACTAATAGTTGTATATTGACTTATAATAAAGCTTGAGTAAATTACAAACGTTATGGCTTTTGACTGGGCATGCGGCTGGCATTTTTATTCTTCACATATGATGTCTTTTTATGATATAGGTCCATGATAAAGTTTTGCTTTTCTTTTTTTTCATTTTTTTAAAGAAAGTTTATTGATGTCTTAAACATTTTCTTACAATCTGCAATCCTCATGCATGGTGCACTTTGCTACTTAACTTTAACAAATGATCTTTTTTAACACCTATTGTCAAAAGTCTTATTTTGTCTTCTATCATCTAAATGCAAAATGTGAGATATATATTCAGTCAAATAATAATTATGCTTATTGATCTCATATTGCCTCCATCAGTAATGTATCAGTTCGTATCTTGTTATATAGTATTACTTTGTTCTTGCACATAAACCCTTATCAGCCAAATAATAGGAAATAATGCTTAATTAAGTAAAACATATTTATATTTGATAATTTTATACTTGAATTACACTTATACATACTATTCTTAACCCCCACCCACCAGACTACATGCAGCATATTCATCACTAAAGTTTTATTCTCTGTCATCACATTAGCTTTAATCTGCCTTCTGCTCAATGATTTTCCATTTATTTACCAATACATCAGTTTTTCTTTTCATGTTTTTAATATCTTTCATGCGTATTATGAGTTCCTTGAATGTATTTTTTTTTAGTTTGTTTTACAGTTTCTGGTAATTATTTGTTGTTATTAAACTCAATAACAAAGTTAAGGTTGTCACACTTTTCAGCTTTTCCAGTTTCTTATATCACCCTAGTAACACATTCACATTACCAAAATACATACTCCCATTCTGTCAAACTTTTGTATTCGCAAAATATATGTTCCCAAATAACTGTCCGTCCAAGCTCGCATCTCCAATGACTACCAACCATATATGGAAACACCTTCTCGTGTCTGGAGTATCAAAGTACTGAGTGTACAGGCATTTCCTAAGCATGTGTGACTTCATAGCATACCACATGGTTAAACATATTTATTTTCACTCCTCTCTTGTTATATGTATACTCAGTCTTTTGCTCTAGTCTTGTCTTAGTTTATCTCCCTTATTCGCTTTTAATCCTATTATGGCTTTACAGGCCCTGCAGAGCTGTCTTTTTCTCATAGCAATACTGTTCTTTATATTGATCAATACTGCAATAGCCTGAGCTATATGAATTATATCCTGCAAGGATATAACAGCTGACCAGCTTCCAAAACTTCAGGACACCTTCTATGTGCCCAAACCGTTAGTTAGCTTGAGCTGAGCTGAGTAAAAAGACAGACTGAGAGCTAAGCCCATCCAAGCTTTCCCGCAGCTGAATATTACTTTCCTCTGAGGTTTTCAAAGGATGGATGGTCAGCTTGTACTGTTCCATTGCTAGGCAGTTAAGTTCCCTTCAGGGAAAAAAACTTCCCTTTTTAGAAATTGCTTTTTTGATTACATTTTCCTGTTCAGGAAAGTTATTTTAAAGCTAGGAGTTTGCATTTTAACAAGTTCTCACAAAACTGTGTTGTTCTTTTAAAAGAGAGCACTCTTTTTTATCAGTTTAAAAGTTTTTTAAATTATTTAAAAACATTTTTTTCTGTAGAGAAATTGTATTTATTTTACTTTTTTGGGACTGGCAAAGTGTTTAAAAGTGTTTTTTACTGTGTTTTTTTTCTGTGAAAAAAGTGATTTTTTAAAGACTTTAAAATTTTACCTGCTTATGCTGCTTGTTTTCCAGGGAAAGAATCATCATTTTCAGTGTGACCATGGAACAAATTGTCAGTCCTCCTCTTAGCCAAAAAAAGAAAAATGTAAGCAAACAGCCTTTACCACCACAGCAGGCTAGCAATTTGCCCCAGCTGCAAGTGGGTGACTCTGCTGTGGCCATTACTTGTACCTCAGATCACTCAACCTTTATCCTCGATCCCTCAGGTTTAGCACCTACAGCCATTATGGACTGGGGTTAGCCATGTTCCAAAAAGAATTCAGGAACACACCCTGAAAACCAATGATAGTTCAACAAGTCAGAATGACTATTTAAGGGACCTTGATCGACCCCAACACCCTCCCACCCTGCCAGTCCCTTTTCCCTTAAAGAAAGTCTAAATCTCCATTTTTTTCTTTGGCAACATATAGTTTCCGACAAATGGGTTCTGAAGATCATTCATCAATGTTACAGATGGCAGTGGGAGGAAAGTCCTCCTTTCCAGGGGGAAATCCCTAATCCACTGGACCAGATGCTGTTATTTCCACCTGTCCTTCATCACATGTTGTCCCAGGGAGTGAGAACCAGTTCCTCTTTCTCAGGTAGGACAAGTTTTTTTTTTTTTTTTTATTCAAAGATGTATTTAGTGCCAAAGAAAGAAAATACTTTGAGACCAGTTCTGGATCTTTCTTTTCTAAACCTGTTTGTGATAGTGTTCAAGTTCAAAATGCTGTCACTTCACAACCTGTTACCTCTTCTTCCTCATTCAGGTTTCCTAGTACTTCTAGATTTAAAAGATGCTTATCGTCATATCCTTATTCATCCAGACTTTAAGTGTTTGTTAAGATTCTGTGTGTGCCTGGTTCAGATTATTAGTTCTGTGCTTTACCCTTTGAACTATCCACTGCACCGTTCACAAAGTGTCGAACTCCAGATGTGAAGTTGTTCAATCTCGCTGTTCATTCTTAACTGATGGGTTCGGAGCCAATCCCTCGGCTCTGGTATGGCCACATGCAAAGCTCGAGGTCTTTCAGTAGCTCGAGGCTAAGCCCCCTATCCCATGATGCACTGTGAATTACCTCAGCTCTAGTTTGCTGCGGCATCTGATCAGAGGTTCCAGTGAAAGCTCGGGCCAGTAAACGTAAATATTTTTTTCTGTTTAGTAGTTGATTATATACTATTAGTAATTTTGAACATAGGTAGTTAGATAGTTAGCTCTTATAGCTTCCTTGCAGTTCCTTTCTTCCCGTGTGTTTATTATATTTACTATATATTTACTCTCTTTAAATATTGGCCTCGTTTTTTTGGCCTAGTTATCTTTGGGCTGTGTGTGTATGTTTATAAAGTTTCTATAGCAGTTATAGTATAGTATAACAGTTTTTGGATACCTTTATCTCAGGCTCGTGTGTGTGTATGTTAGAGCCTATTATTACTAATTTCACACTAATTGTTGATCCATGTGTGTTTAGAGTGGTATCATGGCGGATGATAAGGACAAACATCCAAAGTCCGATTTTAAAAATGTCTGGACTGTAGTCAGAAAATGTCAGTCACTGATGGACATGTTACCCGCATATATTGTTTGGGGGCTGTCCACTTGCAAGAATCTTGTGCTATCTGCCATTCCTTTTCTTCCAGGGTTCTGTTAGAGAGGAAAAGGAAATTAATGAACAGGGGGTTGTTAAAACACCCTTTTCAAGAGGCATTGAGTAACCAGGATGTTGCTAGCAAATCTTCTAAGTCTTCCAAGTCATCTGTTGAATCTAAGGACTCCAAACAATCAAAAAAGTAAAATCAAAATCTGATGAGACATCAGCTCCACAGGTTTCAGAGCTGGCCCACAGCCTTGGAGCCGGTATCCGAAGTGCCTCAGTCACCATTACTCCATTCGGTACCATCTATTCATTCATCCAGGCCATCTGTCAGCCTTTCAGATTTGGATATGGATCGATTGGTGCAGAAGCTTCTCCAGGCACCAGGCTTTGCTAAATTATCGGCCCCAACCCAAGCGGCTTCGGAGCTGAAGACCACTACTCCTGCTTTGTCTACTCCTCCTCCGAGCCATACCAGCCCTTTGGAGCCAGAAGAATTAGACCTGTTGATCGTGGAGCTGTTGGGGTCGAAGCCGGTTCCAGTGTCCTCGGCTCCATCCACTCTGACATCCTCAGCACCGACCGGGGATTCTAGGAGCCGACACTCTCCAGTCGTATCCAGAGAGGATAGTCGAACTGACTTGTCGGTGCCGACTCTCCCTCTCGGGGCATCGGCACGGATGAGCTCAGCTCCTACCTCCGGCTTGGAGCCCACTACCTCGGTGTGGGGGGAGCTTTGACGGTTCCCTCGGATCTGTTGACTCCTTCCCATCAGAGCAGTGGTGCCTTCGATGCCATGAGGAGAGCTTTGTCTCCCAAGACATCCTCAACTTCAGGCCTTGCTTCTTCATTCCCTGAAGCACCTGTGTCTGCTTCTGCTTCCATGATCCAGGCTAAACGTAGAGACCCAGAGTTCCAGGTAGCCCCACATGGTGGCCCCTGCTTCTCCGAGACCTCTCCATAAGTCCCCACTGAGGAGGCTCCTAGGAAGAGATTGTGCAAGAGGATACAGTTGGACTCCCCACAGGAGTCTTTAACATCTGATACTGACTTGGATGAGTCAGAAGGGCCCCACGGTCCCCCTCTGAGGATATCTCCTTTGCTGAGATATTTGAGATCCTTAGGCAGAGGGGTGATTGGCAGTCCAAAAACCCTACTGAGGATGAGTCAGTTCTCCTGAAGGCTTTCTGGTCTCAACCCTCCACCTCTTGGGTGTCTCCGCCCTTTAATGAGCTCATGCAGTTGGTTTCTCGAAGGGCGTGGGAGTCACTGGAGTCTATGGAGCCTGTCCCTAGGAGGCCTAACAAATTTATATCAGCCTCACTAGACAAAACGTTCTTAGCCAAAGAAGTTCCTGTTGATGCCATGGTGGTGGTGGTGGCCACCAAAAAGGAAATGTCTGAGACTTCCTCGTCTATCCATCTTCCTAATAGAGAGTGTAGGATTATGGATAGATATGGGAAACGCATGTTCAGTTCAGCAACTTTTGCTCGCCGTTCACTGAACTACTTAACCCATTTTACTAGGTTGAAAAGAGATCTCCTTAAGGAGTTGGGAGATACTCTTCAGGGTACAGTAGCGGCAGGAGCCTCTGATAAAGTTGCTGCCCATCTTTCTACCCCAAATTCTATTGTTAACTCATCCATGCATCTCATATCATATGCAGCTGATGGAACGAGTAGGGCAGCGGGTACAGGAATCGCTTTTAGAAGACATTCCTGGATGCGCTTGTGTCCCTTCACGGAGCCCTTCAAGTCATCCTTCGTGAACACTCCCTTTGATGGCTCGTCCCTTTTTGGGCCTAAAGTGAAGGAAACCTTGACCAGGTGTGAACAGGAGGGAAAGACTCTGTCTGCCATGGGAGTCCATTTTTCCTCCCCTACCCGACCTTATCCCAAAGGTCAAAGGGGAGGGAAAATGTGGTTCCAGAAAGCCCAAGGAGCCTTTCAGGACACACTTGGTGAACCCCACTCCAGGGGCAGAGGAGGGGGTAATAATGGAAGATGCCACCCTCACGGCAGAGGGGGTCCGCAACACATGGGTGACAGAGATCACTTCTCTGGGCAACCCTACCAGCACTCCTGAAAGGAGGCCCGACTGTCCTGCTCTGGAGGCAGTCGGGGGTCGCTTGTCTTTGTACCCAGACGCCTGGCTAAAATAACAAAAGGCAGCTGGGTACAAAGTATCATTTCCAGAGGGTACTTCATACCATTTGCCACACCCCCTCCGACCATAAGGAGAATCCCGGATGTTCCACCCAGTTGCAGGGAACAGGCAACTGTAGAGGTCTGAAAGTTGCTACAAAAAAAGAGTCATCCAGCCAGTACCAACAGACCAAACAGGATCCGGAATTTACTCAAGATTCTTTTTGGTTCCAAAGAAAACAGGGGACTGGAGACCCATTTTGGATGTTAGCAGACTCAACCAATATGTAAAGAAAGAGAAGTTCTGGATGGTCACGCTTCAGTCTATACTTCCCTTCTTAGGGAAAGACAATTGGATGTGCTCGCTAGATCTCAAGGATATGTACTACCACATAAAGATGGCCAGGGCATCCAGAGATCACCTGCGTTTCCGGCTGGGAGCCAATCATTATCAGTTTCGAGCCCTGCCCTTTGGTCTCACTACAACCCCCAGAGTGTTCACCAAATGCATGGCAGTGGTCATGGCTCACCTGAGGCGTCTAGGATTCCAGGTGTTTCCGTACCTAGACGATTGGCTCCTTACCGCCACCACCAGGCATCAACTGATTCAGGCAAGGGAGTACACTCTGTCACTCTGCAATCATCTAGGCATTACAGTCAACTCAGAAAAGTCTGCCTTGTCGCCATCACAGCATATTGTTTTTATTGGGGAAGAGCTAGACACCTCAACCACCACTCTAAGACTGCCAATGGAAAGAGTCTTTCTTCTTCGTCAGCATGTCAGCACATTGGTATCAAAAGACAGAGCATCAGCTTCAGAAGTTCTGAAAATATTGGGTATGATGGCAGC
Organism: Protopterus annectens; assembly: GCF_019279795.1. Lineage (NCBI taxonomy): Eukaryota > Metazoa > Chordata > Ceratodontiformes > Protopteridae > Protopterus > Protopterus annectens. The sequence continues at coordinate 286,228,419 of NC_056750.1, read as the reverse complement.
AGCAATCCTAGCCATACCATTAGCAAGAATGCATATGGGGATCCTTCAGTGGCTGTTGTTCACTCAATGGTCTTACCAGGAACTACCCATGGACCACACAATATTGATTACAACCTCTTGCAAGAAAGACCTCTAGTGGTGGTTGACGTCTCTTCATGTCACCATAGGACGCCCCTTTGTTCTACCCCCTCCGGTAGCCATTGTGACCACGGACGCTTCCTTGATAGGGTGGGGGTGGGGCATTTTTAGGGAAAGACTGCCCAAGGCGCATGGACCAATCAGGAGTCACATTTGCATATCAATATCCTGGAGATGAGAGCAGTACTTTTGGCTTTGTAGTACTTCCAGGACTCTCTTCCTCTAGGAACGATTGTGATTCAGACAGACAATATGTCAGCAGTCTGGTATTTGAACAAACAAGGGGGAACCAGATCTTACTCCCTTTGCTGAGAATCCCTCAGAGTTTGGCAGTGGGCTGTTTCCTCCCAGCGCTTTCTTTTGGCAACTCACATCCCAGGGAGATCCAACGTGATAGCAGACAAACTAAGCAGGGCAATCCTATTTCCACATGAGTGGTCCCTCAAGAAAGAGATTGCGGACAGGATTTTCCGCAAATGGGGCCAGCCTTGCTGCGACCCTTTTGCCAGTCACATCAGCGCAAAATGCAGAAGCTACTTTGCCCTGATTCCCCCTCCGGGAGAAACCCTGAGGGACGCACTCGTACACGATTGGCCCCCGGGTCTCCTCTGTGCATTCCCACCAATACCATTTATACCCAAGTTTCTACAGAAAGCAAAATCCCTGGGAAGGACCATCATTCTTATAGCCCCTCATTGACCTCGGCAGATTTAGTTCCCATTCCTTCAACCTCATCTCTTGGAGGATCCCTGGATTCTGGACCCAGTTCCAGACCTCCTGACACATCCATCGGGGGACCTTCATCCCTCTCTGCAGTCATTGAAGCTGACAGCTTGGCTGTTCCAGTTCCCCTCATAGCCAGGCTTCATAACCTTTCCAATGAGACAAAATAGATCCTTTTGTCTTCTCACAAGCCCTCCACTAGAAAATTGTATCTTAGTGGAAGAGATTTTCCATATGGGCAATAATATTGATCCTTACCAAGCCCCCATGACATCCATATTAGAATTTTTGACTATGGTCTTTAACAAAGGAGCGGCAGCAGCAACAGTTCGGGTTCAGTTGGCTGCTATTTCTAATTTTCATCTTGGAGTTGACGGTTTAAATATCATGTCCCACAAGTTATCCAAAGGGGACATTTCATATGAGATCACCTGTGAAAACTCCCTATTAGATTATAGATTAGTACTTGGCTAACTGCCCTTGCGAGCCATTTTAAGCCTAGCCAATTATCCCCTGTGAGACTCAAACCCTGCACCTTGTGTTTGTAAGGCAAACACCTTAACCATTGGGCCACCCTCCCATCCCTTTCTTCCCTCTCCATGGAATCTAAATTTTATGTTTTCACGTATGAGTCTCCCTCTGTTTGAACCAGCATCATCTTGTGACCTCATATATCTGTCATGGAAAAACATTTTTCTTGTAGCTATTACTTCTGCCTGCAGAGTGTCAGAGCTTCAGGCTTTATCTATCAACCCTCCTTATTTGATTTTTCCTGCTGACAGAGTATCACTTAGGACAAATCCTTCCTTTTTGCCCAAAGTTTGTTCAGAAACCAATATTAACCAAGTTATTGAGTTACCAGTTTTCTTCCCTAATTATTACAACAAATTAGAGTATATGCTGCACCAGTTTGATGTTCACAGACAGCTCAGATTTTATTTGGATAGAACAAAAGATTTCAAGAAATCAGACCAGCTTTTTGTTTCATTCTCTGAATCCAGGAAAGGTAAACCAGTGGCTAAAACAACTCTAGCTAAATGGTTATCTGATTGTATCACTTTTGCCTATCAGAGGCTAATATGTCCTTGCAACACAAGATTAAAGCTCACTCAACCAGAGCAGTTTCTACATCCACTGCATTTTCAGCCAAACTTCCCCTTGATAACATTTTGTGCAGCAGCCACTTGGTCAAAACCTCATACTTTTATCACTCATTACAAAGTGGATAAGGCCTCCAGGGATAGAGCATCCTTTGGGTCCATGGTCCTGAGAAATGTACTCCTGTGTGCCATACGAGATTGATGGTGATGCTACCCATCAGTTAAGAATGAACGGTGAGATTGAACACCTTCACATTAAGAAGTTATGTACTCACCATAACGTTCCATGTGAGTTGTGCATCTCGCCTTCATTCTTACATCCCTTCCTCCTACCACCTCCTGGCTGATAGTTGACCTAGATGTTACTTCATCCTGGTTGCTCAATGTCTTCTTCCCTTCTATGGGGAATAACTATTATATATGGTTATAGTATATGCAGCAAACAAGATCTGAGGTAATTTACAGTGCATCATGGGATAGGGGGCTTGGCCTCGAGCTACTGGAAGACCTCGAGCTTTGCATGTGGCTGTACCGGAGTCAAGGGATCGGCTCCGAACCCATCATTTAAGAATGAAGGCGAGATGAACAACTCACATGGAACGTTATGGTGAGTACATAACTTCATATTATAGCTCATTGCAGGCTACAGGGTATCCATATTTTTCCATATTTAGATAACTTGCTTATCTTTGCTGCATCTTTTTCAAAGTGTACAGAACCTCTAACTTGAGCGAGAGTTCTCTTACACAAGCTGGAATTCCAAGAGAACATTCAAAGTTTTTTTTTTGACTCCTTCACACAAGATTGTGTTCTTGAATTGTCAGCTAGAAACCTCAGTTGAAAGAACTTTTCTTCCACAGGAAAAAATAGATATATGTCTAGATCTTTCTCTAAGGTTTTCCACTCAGACTTTGGTCACTGTGAGGGAATACCTCAGGATTTTGTGTCTTATTGTATCTATGATTCTTATGATACCCTGCAAGATTCCACATGAGAAAGATACACTGGTATTTGAAGAATCTTTTGTTCCAGCATCAACATACTCTGTCTTTTTAAAACCAAGTGCTGGGGTTTTCAGAAGGAAAATCTTTTGGTGGAGTCAGCAGATATCCCTAAATCTAGGTCTCCTCTTCTCCTTCCCCATTCCAAAGCAGTCAATCACTACAGACACCTTTGATGTTGCTTGGAGAACAGTTTCAGAAGGAGTAAAAGTGCAAAGTATCCCAGACACCAAGGATAGATGCAAACACAAAAATATAAAAGAGATGCTTGACCTGATCAAGGCACTCAACTCTCTGAATCATCTTTGGTCTCTGGGCCGTATTCAAGTTATGACAAACAATACCATGGTCATGTGGTACATGAACAGGCAAGGGGAAAATAGGTTGTAACCCCTTTGCAAACTAGCCATGTTAGCTTGTGATATAGCTTCATGACACAGTCTCACTCTACAGGCATTCTACATTCCATCAGAGCAAAATTGTGTGTCAGGGAAGCTGAATAGGACAAGGGCAGATCCTAATGAATAGAAACTAGATCAGGAGTCTTCCAACATTTGATCCATCTGTGGGGAGTTCATCAAGCAGACCTATTTTCTTCCTCTCTGAACAATAATCTGATAAGATTCTGCTCCAGAACTCCATACAAGAAGGCGTGGAAGACTGATACAAACTGTCTGTCTGTTATATCTTTACAGGATGTAACGCATATAGGTTAGGCTACTGCAGCAGTGATCAATCGAACATCTGCTATTATGGTAAGCTTCCTTTCACAATTGTACTTTTATTTTCAGTTCTCATCTTTTTTCTGCATTTCTTTCCATATCCCGTTTAGGTCTTGTAAGCCAGAAACTTGCTTCTCTTCTTCCAAATCCCTCACATTCATATCTCTAATTATTTGCTTCCAAAATCTATGATTTTTATTTCTTTATTTCTGAATTGCTGCTGCCATGTCTTACATCCTGCCGGAAGTACTTCTGTTCTCCATTCCCTCACTCTGTTCAAGCATAGAAATTTTTCTGTAAATGTATCAAAGTAACTCAAGGGGCTATTTTTCTGTTCCTGCTTTGCTATCTGCTTCCAGATTTCTATCTGCTCACTTCTCATGTCATTTTCCTTTCAACCTTATTATCATCCCTAGGCCTGCATCAGGTACATTAATTGTAATTGGGTTGCTGTAAAGTAGTTTTTCAAATGTGGCATTCCAAATCCTCCCTTTTTTATTTTTCCAGGTGAGCTCATTTTATCTATTTTGTCAGTCTATTCCAGACTTCTTCCACTGGTTGAAAAAAAAGAATAAACCTGTCCAATGTACAGAACTAAAGGTACCAAGAATATTTTTATTGCCTACATTTCACCAAGTCCATTGTTAACATTTTCCATTTCCTAATCATACCAATAAATTTCTGGCTTGTTTCTTCACAAATTTCCACAGATGATTGTTCAACCCCCTCCTTAAGTGTAATTCCAAGATATTTCATGTTTTTATATCCCCACAAAAATGGATAGGTCTGTACTATATTAAATGTTGATATATAATTTAACACTAGGTCTTTATTTTTAATTTGCCTTATATCTACTAGACTAGTACACCTTTTTATTAGTCTGAATATTTCCTTTATATCCTGTTCAGAGTTTGTGATGTAGAGGATTATGTTATCTGCAAAAAGTGCTGTTTTGTGGTCCTCCCCATTCCAATTGTATCCCTGTATCTTAGACTGTTTAATTTCCTTAGCTAAGCATTCTAAATATAATACAAATAAAAAAAAAAGATCAGAGCCATAAAAGATCAGAGCCATATCTAGCATATCTGGTACCCCATTACTGCTCCACAATCAGGAGCCCTCAACTCTAACCTTAGGTACAAAAAAATATATGTTCCATTTCCAGACCTAGCTATCATCATGAGCCAGGTCTATTCCTCCCCAGTCTGTGTTCCTTCAACCTAAGTTGCAGAAAAAAAGGCCATTCTGTTACCTGTCCTAGCCATCATTAGCCAGGTCTTTTCTTCCCAAATTTGCACTCCTCAAATCCAACTGGAGGAGCTGAGGAGCAATATATATTTAACCCCCTCTTACCCCCTAAAGGGCCCATATCTATACAGGAAGAATGAAGAATCCCTGCAATCACAACTATGCAGGTAAAAGCTGCACTCTCTAAAGCCAAAAACACAGCATCCATGGGACCGGACAACATCCCAGGCTGTGTTTTACACGAACTTCAGAACAAACTGGCTCCCCACCTAAGCACCATGTTCAATCGTAGCCTCACATCAGGCTTTGTGCCCACTGAATGGTGCACAGCGACAGTTATCCCACTCCACAAAGGGGGAGCCACCACTGATCCCAGGAACTATCGCCCAATTAGTCCGACGAGCCTGGTCTGAAAGCCATGGAACGTATCATCATGGAACTCATAAACAAAGACATTGGTAACCTCCAAACTCTAGACCCCACCCAGTTTGGGTTTGTGAAAGGCAGATCATGCCTCTTGAACCTGTTTGACTTCTTTGAGGCAGTCACCAAAGCCGTAGACGAGGGTAAGGTGGTTCACACAGCCTATCTTGACCTCACCAAGGCTTTCGACACCATCCCCCATCCTGGAATTATAGCTAAATTTACTAAACTAGGTATAAATCCCTACATCACAAGATGGGTTGCCAAATGGCTCACTGACAGAACCCCCACTGTAAAAGTTGCAGACTCCAAATCTGACTTCAAACCAGTGACAAGTAGAGTACCACATGGTTCAGTCCTGGGACCTCTCCTGTTTGGTATCTACTTCTCTGAAGTACAGACTAACACAGAAGGCCTCTGGCTAACGGAGTTCGCAGATGACTCCAGACTAGGAGCCATAGATGAGTCCCCAAATGATGTGGACATTCTACAGAAGGGCCTCACTGAGACAGATGCCTGGTGTCAGAATCATGGCCTCAAGCTCAATGCCAAAAAGTGCATTGTCATCCCCTTTGGTAAAATCTCTGTACCCATGAACTACCACATAGGCAGCAGTCTACTTATCACCAAATGTGTGATAAGAGACCTTGGGACCCAGGTGGACAGTAGTCTCTTCTTTGATAATCACATCGCCACAGTAGTCAGGAAGTCCTTCTACGTGGCACACCTCATCACAAAAGGGGTCTCATCCAGGAAAAAAGAGGTCATTGTTCCGCTCTACTCGACACTCATTAGACCCATTATAGAGTACAATGCCCCTTTTGGAATGTACCTCACAAGACATCTGCAGCAGCTGGAAAGGCTACAGAAGTACCCCACAAAGAGGATTACTGGCCTCAAACAGATGCCCTACACTGACCGTCTCAAAAAGACTCCAGCTTTACTCCATAGCATATCGCCTACTCTGAGGTGATCTCTGCCTAACATATAAAGCTATGTCAAACCCAGAGCTGTTGGACATGCTACACCTAAAGAAATCCCAATCCCTCCGAACTACACGCTCTAGGTACCTAAACCTTCCCACCACAATAAACAGGACATGCTGGAAGGATAGATTCTTGTCCCAGAGACTTCCCATCTTGACATCTATGTCAAGCAAAGTTCCTCATTAGCACTCTTCAAGAAAAATCTTTCCTTCCCAACCCTTGGTTTGGCTGCTGTACGTCCCGTTACTGGTGCTGGATGATTATCTAGAGTAAGTAGTTATACCTCTGTGTTTTTAGTGGGTACGACTGTATTCTGACTTAAAGTCCATGTGTGTTTCACTTCATCACTTGTAACTATATTGAATGTAAACTACTACCATTAGACTGGAGAAGTACTACTTGGATGTTGCATCTACAACTACTTTTAAATATGTTTATTGCTTAAACCGTTCTGATATACTGCTTAAGCACGTGGCTTGATTGCGATGTACTAACGCTTGGACTGCCCTAGACATTTATGATCTCTCATGCTGTGTTATATACTAGATTGTAGTTAAATGCGGTTTGCCTGGGAGTCGCCATCTGTGCACTGTATTTTTGTTATTGTTACTCTGAATGTTTTTTAGCCAGTTAGTTAAAGTTTGAGCTGAAGGAACAACACTGTATTTTTGTTATTGTTACTCTGAATGTTTTTCAGCCAGTTAGTTAAAGTTTGAGCTGAAGGAATGCTTGTTGCACTTAAATGGCCAGTGACGCCAAGCCGTCTTCCTTATATATCTTTCTGCTGCAGAGTTCTCTGTAATGCTTATAGCATATTTAACTGACTAGTTAGCTACCATCGCTAACATTGTATTATATACGTTGCGCACTATACATTTTATCTCCCCAGCGTATTATTCCTGACCTTAGAGTGCTGTACCACTTCCTTTTGACTACCTCCCCGCTTTTGGCGCCTTTTCTTATCAAAGTATATGCCTTTACCATAGAAGACTCCTTGTTAAAAAAGGGATTGCAATACATATATAGCAGCTTTTCTAGGCAGCATCACTCTGTGGTAGTCGCATCTAATATTGTGCGCCTTATATACCACTACCCTCAATATTCCCTCCTAGTCTAACTCCTCTACGTACCAGAACTTCCATTTATCCCTCCTAGACCACCGCACGCTGAGTACATTTCCTGACATTTTACAAGGGTAATCTAAAGCCTAACGCTGTCCTAGTGCACACTAATTCACCTTTGTACTGGATCTGTTAGTCTCAGGTGTGCCACGCATTCTGGGGACAAGCACTCGCTGACCCTACTTATTTTACTAACTGCATTTCCCTGTTTAGTACAGGGGTATCAGTACATCAGCGCACAACAATTTATCTATTTACAGGATCTGATAGCTTAACTGCGCTAAACATCCTGGGGATAAGCACTTGCAGACCCCATTAGATTTACTAATTGTAACTACAGTTGGAGCCTATAGTTCCCGCCTCTCCTGCCAATAAAAAACAGCGTCGCTACTTCTAATTGTATTATAGAAACCATTATAAGTGAGCGCTTCCATGCCATGTTAATACCTCTGGCCTTGTAATGTATCTACTTAATCAACCTCTCTCCATATATTCACCCACCAAACTATTTTTTTTTATTTCGAGTCCTCATTTCTATGACTAGAGTTATATCTGCATTGCATTTCTTACCTTAGACTTTATTTTTACTGCATTTAACCTAATATTTTGTTATTTTGACTGCAATTAACCTAATACTTTGTGTGATTTTAATATACTTTCCCTATTTAATGCCAGATTTTCGAGCTTTTAACATACATTGACTATTTAGTAACAGATATGCTAGCTAGACTATAAGTATAAATCCAAATGTGAGTAATGTTCACTTGTTAGACACTAGCTTGCTATGTTTTAATAATTGCTCTCCTATAATTGTCTCTGTTTTACCTCACTATCTTCCTCTCTCTCCCAAAGATTTCAAATATTTGCCTTTCTGGAACCTGCATCCTCCTTCACAAGTGTCTCTTCCCTGCTGGAAAGCCTGAAATTGTGTCCACCAAACCCCAATACTGTATACATCGGGAGTAACAACTATACAAAGACTATAAAAGTATGTTACCTGTATATGAATAATCCAAACCGTCTGGCCCTAGAATTCTGGTCTAGCTACCTGCCCAGGACTAGCAGCAGCCAATACCCTAATCTTATTTGGAGGCCCTTCTAAACCCTTATTTACAAGCTCCCATAGCCACCCTTGTTAGTTCTAAATCCTCCAGCCTTAACACTGTTTCTGTTCACTACTACTGTCCTCCTTTCACCCCTTCCTACCTGGATAACTCTGATTTGATCTATTGGACACTAGGTGGCACCCTCTAACTTTGCTTGACTCCCTTTTTAGCTGCTCTTTAACTCTCCTGTACCCTTCCTCTGATACCTGGACCTCCGAGCTCACAATCTGCTCTTCTATTTTTCTCCCTGGCCTCTTACTGACATCTCTTCTTACTTTTACTCTGCTGATACACAGTCTGACCACTCACCACTCGCCTTACTTCCACTGTATTGCCTCTTCCATACCTGTAACAAGCTTACCTTCTGGTTCTCCACCTTTACTGATTGTTTTCTGTGCAGGATGGTGGCACCCTCTAACTTTGCTTGACTCCCTTTTTAGCTGCTCTTTAACTCTCCTGTACCCTTCCTCTGATACCTGGACCTCCGAGCTCACAATCTGCTCTTCTATTTTTCTCCCTGGCCTCTTACTGACATCTCTTCTTACTTTTACTCTGCTGATACACAGTCTGACCACTCACCACTCGCCTTACTTCCACTGTATTGCCTCTTCCATACCTGTAACAAGCTTACCTTCTGGTTCTCCACCTTACTGATTGTTTCTCGCATCACTACTCTTTTTGTGTCTTCCGCTCTTCTTAAGGGCTCACTCCTCCTCCCTGCCCCCAAATCCCACCCGCCCTAGCACCTCTACATTTATCTCTACATAGCCACTCCCCCCCTCATCCTACCCATCACAACAGCTTCCTGGCCCCCCCCCCTCCATAACTAGTCCCTCCTCCTACTCCTTGACCACATCCTGTCAAGTCACTCTCACATATCCAACCAAACTATGCCTATCCTACATCACCCCACCCTACTACTAACACTCTTAACTACCCTTACCACTACCCATCTCTCAACCTCCTATGAACAAAGCCTACCCACAACTCTTACTATCCCATGCAAAGACACCCTAACTACTCCCCACCTACACTCATTAACAATCTTAATATCATCTATAAAACCTCTTATCTTCTACCTAAATATCACCGTCTTACTCACACCAAATATTGTATTCATAACCCCAAAAAGCGTTGACATTTACCAGTACAAACCATCACCTGGACCACTGGCTCCTGACGGCATCATCAAGGCATCTTCTGTGCTCAGCCAGGGATTACTTCCTTCAACTAGCACCAAGGCTGGGCATCACGATCAACTGGGAGAAATCTTTTCTGAATCCAACTCAAATTATAGATTTCATAGGAGGAAGACTAGACACCAGATCAATGCGAGCCTTCCTCACCCCAGACCGTATCGTCAGCCTGAGGTGTCATGTGACAGCAATCCTTCAACCATCTCCAACTGCAGCTTCAGTCCTGAGGGCCCTAGGTTCTATGGCGGCAGCTATCCCGCTTCTAATTCATGCCCGTTTACGCATGCGGGTTCTTCAATGGACCCTTCAAGTTCAGTGGTCTCCTCTTTGTTCGTCTCTAAACGCTCCGATTGCGGTCAGCAGAGCGTGCAGGGACTCCCTTCTGTGGTGGCTTCCTTCTCCGGAGCCCCTAGCAGGAAGACCTTTTTGCGCTGCATTTCCCCGAGCCACAGTGACCACGGACGCTCCTTGCCTCGGGTGGGGGGGGCATTCTGCGGGAAAGATTGTCCAAGGCACGTGGAATCCCACAGAGACGCCATTGCATATAAATGTCCTGGAAATGAGGGCGGTGCTCCTAGCGTTGCAAGCACTTCACCACGTTCTTCCTACAGGGACTATTGCGATTCAGACAGACAACATGTCCGTAGTCTGGTATATCAACAAGCAGGAGGAACCAGGTCTTACCCCTTTGTCGAGAGGCCATGAGAGTCTGGGAATGGGCAATTTCCACCAAACGCTTTCTGATAGCAACGCACATTCCGGGAAAGTCCAACATCCTTGCGGACAAGCTCAGTCGCACCATCCTTTCTCCACACGAGTGGTCCCTCAATCTTCAAGTAGCGAAGAAGATTTTTGCCGTTGGGGCAACCCTGTTGCGATCTTTTGCTTCTCCTCAAACGCCAAATGCGACAATTTCTTCGCTCTGCTTCCCCACCAGGAGTTCCGAGGATGCTCTGGTGCATGCTTGGCCTCCCGGTCTCCTTTATGCCTACCCTCCACTTCCTCTGATGCAGAGGTTTCTGCAGAAAGCCAACAGATTGGGAGCAGAATGATTCTCATTGCCCCATTTTGGCCTCGACAACCTTGGTTCCCCTCGTATGGTCTCACAAAATCAATCCACCATGGATTCTGGATCCATTCGGATCTCATCTCTCACCCTCTGGGAATGCCAGTTCCCAATCTGGACCCTGAAGTTGACAGCTTGGCTGCTCCAATTCCAACCTTAATTAGGACTCGGTATCTCTTCACCGGTCAAAGCCATTTTGGTGGCTGCTCATAAACCTTCCACCAGACAGGTTTATCGGAGTAAATGGAAGAGGTTCTCTATATGGGCAGGACTGAGAACTGTGGATCCTTTTCAGCACCTATCTCTGCGGTGCTAGATTTTCTAACAGACCTCTTTCATCAAGGGGCCAGTTCTTCCACGATTAAGGTACAATTGGCGGCTATCTCGCATTATCACATTGGCCAGGACACAGCTCCCCTTATGACAGCGAAATTATGCAAAACCTTTCTCAAAGGAGTTTTTGTTAAGGCCTCCAGTCAAGGAGGTTGTACCGCCTTGGGACTTGTCTTTAGTCCTGCAGGCCCTTACTGCTCCTCCCTTCGAGCCTGCAGCTTCTGCTGATTTAAAATACCTTTCCTGGAAGACTGGCTTCGTGGTAGTCATCACTTGAGCCAGAAGGGTGTCTGAGCTTCAGGCTCTATGTGTCAAACCGCCTTATCTTTCTTTCTTCCTGATAGGGTGTGCCTCAGGACCAATCCATCTTTTCTTCCGAAGGTCTCTTCTGAATCCAATATTAACCAGTCAATCAATTTGCCTGTCTTTTTCCCAAGTATTCAAACAAAGGAGAATACAAATTGCATTCATTGGATGTTCATAGACAATTACGTTTTTATATTAACAGGACAGCTGGCCACAGGAAATCAGATCAGCTGTTCGTCTCCTTTGCTAAATTTGCTCTGGGTAAAGCAGTGTCTAAAGTCACTCTATCTAAATGGATTGCTAATTGCATTCTGCAGGCATATGACACTTCAGGCAGACCTGCTCCTCAGAGGGTTACGGCTCATTCTACTAGGGCAGTTTCTACGTCAGCCGCCTTTAAGTCCCGTGTTTCGTTGGATGACATCAGCTACTTGGGCCTCGCCTCATACTTTTATTTCTCATTACAAGGTGGATGTTGTTTCTAGAGGAAGAGCATCCCTAGGCCCAGCGGTGCTCGAACATCCTTCCATGACGGCCCAAGATTCAGGTAGCTAGGGACTCTGTCCCACAGGTTGCAGACAATGAAGTCTGCCTACTTCAGATTTAGAAGTTATGTACTCACCATAACGTTCCATCTGAGTAGGTGACTTCATTCGGATGCAACCATCCCCCCCTCCATCCCCCTGACCTTTATAGAGCGAGTATTTATGCTGTTTTAGTATACTGTGGTCAGTATTTTGAGGCAAACTCAATCTGAGGTCAGTCAGGGCTTGGCAAGGGGTTATGGGTAAGAGGGAGGAGCTAGGAGCTCGGAGCCTAAGCTTTTGAATTGCCGGCTCGGATCCGAGATCGGATCCGATACCCACAGGTTGCATCCGAATGAAGTCACCTACTCAGATGGAACGTTATGGTGAGTACATAACTTCTAATTCCATTTCCAGACCTAGCTATCATCATGAGCCAGGTCTATTCCTCCCCAGTCTGTGTTCCTTCAACCTAAGTTGCAGAAAAAAAGGCCATTCTGTTACCTGTCCTAGCCATCATTAGCCAGGTCTTTTCTTCCCAAATTTGCACTCCTCAAATCCAACTGGAGGAGCTGAGGAGCAATATATATTTAACCCCCTCTTACCCCCTAAAGGGCCCATATCTATACAGGAAGAATGAAGAATCCCTGCAATCACAACTATGCAGGTAAAGCTGCACTCTCTAAAGCCAAAACACAGCATCCATGGGACGGACAACATCCCAGGCTGTGTTTTACGAACTTCAGAACAAACTGGCTCCCACTAAGCACCATGTTCAATCGTAGCCTCACATCAGGCTTTGTGCCCACTGAATGGTGCACAGCGACAGTTATCCCACTCCACAAAGGGGGAGCCACCACTGATCCCAGGAACTATCGCCCAATTAGTCCGACGAGCCTGGTCTGAAAGCCATGGAACGTATCATCATGGAACTCATAAACAAAGACATTGGTAACCTCCAAACTCTAGACCCCACCCAGTTCGGGTTTGTGAAAGGCAGATCATGCCTCTTGAACCTGTTTGACTTCTTTGAGGCAGTCACCAAAGCCGTAGACGAGGGTAAGGTGGTTTATACAGCCTATCTTGACCTCACCAAGGCTTTCGACACCATCCCCCATCCTGGAATTATAGCTAAATTTACTAAACTAGGTATAAATCCCTACATCACAAGATGGGTTGCCAAATGGCTCACTGACAGAACCCCCACTGTAAAAGTTGCAGACTCCAAATCTGACTTCAAACCAGTGACAAGTAGAGTACCACATGGTTCAGTCCTGGGACCTCTCCTGTTTGGTATCTACTTCTCTGAAGTACAGACTAACACAGAAGGCCTCTGGCTAACGGAGTTCGCAGATGACTCCAGACTAGGAGCCATAGATGAGTCCCCAGATGATGTGGACATTCTACAGAAGGGCCTCACTGAGACAGATGCCTGGTGTCAGAATCATGGCCTCAAGCTCAATGCCAAAAAGTGCATTGTCATCCCTTTGGTAAAATCTCTGTACCCATGAACTACCACATAGGCAGCAGTCTACTTATCACCAAATGTGTGATAAGAGACCTTGGGACCCAGGTGGACAGTAGTCTCTTCTTTGATAATCACATCGCCGATAATCACATCGCCACAGTAGTCAGGAAGTCCTTCTACGTGGCACACCTCATCACAAAAGGGGTCTCATCCAGGAAAAAAGAGGTCATTGTTCCGCTCTACTCGACACTCATTAGACCCATTATAGAGTACAATGCCCCTTTTGGAATGTACCTCACAAGACATCTGCAGCAGCTGGAAAGGCTACAGAAGTACCCCACAAAGAGGATTACTGGCCTCAAACAGATGCCCTACACTGACCGTCTCAAAAAGACTCCAGCTTTACTCCATAGCATATCGCCTACTCTGAGGTGATCTCTGCCTAACATATAAAGCTATGTCAAACCCAGAGCTGTTGGACATGCTACACCTAAAGAAATCCCAATCCCTCCGAACTACACGCTCTAGGGACCTAAACCTTCCCACCACAATAAACAGGACATGCTGGAAGGATAGATTCTTGTCCCAGAGACTTCCCATCTTGACATCTATGTCAAGCAAAGTTCCTCATTAGCACTCTTCAAGAAAAATCTTGATGAATTGATGGGAAATAGGAAATACACCCCGGGGATCACTTCTATGGCTCTGCTCAACAGTGGCACAGGAAAATAACTTACTTGTGTGGTGTAAGCCAAGGAACCTTGTTGTCTAGGCTTAGTTAGGCCCTTGGGCCGATAGCCTAGTACATACCTTTGAACCCCTTAAGGACATCAGGTGTTTCAGTTAAAAGGCTTCTGAATGAAAAAATAAAGCTAAAGCTAAAAATAGGGACAAATTTCAAATAATGATCTTATAAACTTCGAAAATTGCTAGAATAAAAGTTTTTGTGTTACCATGTACTTTCTGAAGAATATGAAGTCTGAAATGCAAATGTCTGTCATTATTTAGTGAATTCAAAACCCAGAAAACAACAGATTTTATGAGGAGCAGTACAGAACAGAACAAAAATATGAGGCAAAAATCTTAATAGTTTTCACAAATGGTGGTGGGTAGTGAAGTCAGACTCTTGCTACCTGCTTCCAAGGTACTGAGTTATTCTCTCTAGCTACCAGGTATATTTAACTGGAGCATTTTACACACACACACACACACACACACACACACACACACACACACACACACACACACACACACACACACACACTTTGTGTGAAATAATGCAACTTCAAAGTTCCAGCCATGCAAGCTCCATTGAAACACAAACAGTCAGTTCTGCCACGCAACCTCCGTTCTGGTCCCATGAGAGCAGCTATAGCTATGCAGATGTTGCAGTCCAGTCCCCTTCCTGTCTATGCAGTTGTAACCGCATAGACGTCTGGGGCATCTGTAGTCTGATGCCTTCTTTCCTAATCTGGACTGCTGTTTAACCAGTTCGGATTCCTATGCATGACGTTCAGGGACTCGCTAATTATTTTTTAGTTTGTTTTTCTTTTTCTCTTTACAGCTGGGGGGGGGGTGCAGTCCTGCAGTCCAATAGCATGAGCCACCACTGACACACACATACACACACACACACACACACACATATATATATATATATATATATATATATATATATATATATGTATATTCTAGCTCTATCAGTCTAGCTAGCTATCTAAGTATGTATGTATGTAGGTATAAAGACATATGGCAAGATTAAGTTAATGACTGTCTTCTGATTGCAACAGAAAGCATATTTCATATTCTTGGAACTTGTGTAATATATTTGTCATATTTTTTCAGTTATTTATTTTTATTGTTAACATTACATTTCCTGATATTGTGTAAGCTATCCCAGTAGTATTTTCTAGACACAGACCTTCAAAACACACAAGTTCAATCACTGCCTTATAGAACAGGATAGCTACATTTAATGTCTTTAATAATGCAGAAGGTAGGAAGTAAAAGTTTGCCTTTCTGCTCATGGTTCAAAGGTGTGCAAAACAGCTGTTACACATGGAAGGGGTAGGAAGGTTGAGAAGAGCCTTAGCTATACTGAAAGAATTGTTTAAATAATGGCAGCTTAAATTCAGTGCAAACAATGAAGAACAATACATTAGTGAAATGGAAAACAAAGAAAAGAGTACATAAATGGAGATGCAACAGTAACAAGATCAAGTGAGAAAAAGAGTCTGGGTTAAGTAAGCCAGGATGGGAAAACATAAAAAAAGCTAGCAAAAATGGTGGGATGCATATAAAGATATATCATTATTAGAAAAGTTTGCAGATGATTGCAAACTGGGTGGTTGTTGTTAAGTCACCCTATGACGCCCAAATCCTCCAGAATAAACTTGCCCTAGGAAACTCCTGGTATACTAAAACTGGGCTCAGACTAAATGTTAATAGGGTAATTTTCTCACTTTTGGTAGACAACCTCTCCTATTATCATACTGTCTAGACAACACACCTCTTCAAAAAGAAAATGCAGTTAGGGATGTAGGGGGTTGGGTTGATAGTCCTTTCTTTTTTGACCATTACTTAACAGCTGTTGTCAGGAAATCCTTATATTTAGCTCAGCTAATTGCAAAAGGAATATTATGAAGGTCTAAAACATTAATCACACTATTATACTCAGCATTGATCAGGCCAATTATCAAGTACAATGCTCCATTTGGGATATATCCCACTAAACATATCAAACAATTAGAAAGACCACAAAGGGTCCTAGCCAAAAAGATCACAGTCCTAAAGTCCATGAAATACTAAGAGAGGTTGAAAACTCTATCCCTTAGTTCAGTGTCTTATAGGCCTTTGAAGAGAAATCTTTATCTCGCTTACCACACTATTTGTGATCCAATTGTTCTGAACCTCTGTTTCTCCACAAGACTAATATCTCCACCTGTACTAGAACAAGGGACCTACATTTTTATCAACACATAAATAAAACCCAGTGGAGGGGCAGGTTTCTAACCCAATACCTCCCAAACTTCTAGAAAAACATCTCTAGCATGTTAATTAGTGTGACCGACTATCTTCCTTTAAACATAAACTGATGATTAGATGGGTAACCATAAATTTACTCCAAAGGTGAGAATGGTCATGAGACTCAGTGGCCTTGGAATATCTATGAATCTACAAATGTCCAGCTGGGCTAAACCCCATTTCAATGGAAGCCTGGAAAGAAAAGTTCCACAATGTGTCAAATACAGAGGTACATTAAATTGTATGAAAACATAGCTATTTAAGGCTTAAAGGATTTACAGTATTGCACACATAATGAGATAATTTTCATGCCAGAGAACATATCAGATTTGAAAACAGTATAGGATTGTATAGAAATACAATGCATACATATTTACATATAGTGACACCAAGATTTGTAGAGAAATCAAAGTGAAATATTTACCATAACAGTGTTTTGTGGGTGAATCGAGAAGCTTGAGTATATGCACAGTAAAATACTATAAAAATGACTTTTCAAAAGATAGCTTGGAAGATTATCAGATGTGTAAGTTATATTTGAGCTAGTAAAATGCTATAATGTGCATTTGACCTAGATACTCATCTGTGTTGAGGTACAGAAAATATTAAGATAAACTGTTATGGCATGTAACTCATATTTAATATCAAGTTCATGGACATCCCTTTCACTAACTTAAAACAGTTTAGGGAGGTCTTGATTCCACTGTTGAGGAGGTCTCTCCAGTGGAGGTAGGAATAGAGTTCTGTTGTTTTGCTATATGTACTTTATATAATGAGTAACTGTAGTGGTTATTGCTTTTGGTGCAGCTACTAAACATTTATCTTCATATTATAGTTATCTTTGGGGTATTTACCAGTTTAATATTTGGCTTTTAGTCAGGCAATGTTCAGGTCTTTAGAAAATATTGTGGGCCATTCTGAGGTTTGAGTATGTTAGTGCAACACTAGTATATGGCATTTTATGTATTTATTTATTTATTGATTTATTGTGCTAGGCAGTGGTGGACTTTGTTGACTAGGTTAGCAGCAAATTTTGCAGTCTTACTGTAGTTATATTTTAGCTTGTTTGGTTGACAGAAATGTAGTAGGTTAGTTACCGTAGGGAGCAGGAAGGCTTACGTTGTGGTGATATGTGTTACATGTATGACAGAGTTTGGCTTTATAAAACATGCCTAGTTTATTATGAGATGTCCATGCTACGTGCTTGTGTTAGTCATATTTCAGGTGTTGGTCAATAATTACAACTAACAGTCCTGGGTAGGGTACTGTCTCAGTTTTGAGTTTGTTGTGGTTATTTTGAAGTTACTGAAGGGGCTAAATACATCAAGCATTAGACAACTCCATATATGAAACTTTCAAAATCTAGTAGCCCTTCCCAAAATACTATGCATGATGACCTTCCTCACCAGATCTGTTTTGCTAGGCTGTAAAGCTTACACAGCAGAGAAACGATTCCAGGCTACTATTTACAAAACTGTTACTTTTGTGGTCATTATTTTTACAGTCATTCATTACTCAACATTTATTTAACTTTCTTTTTGCTTCTTTCATCTTCCAGCCTTTAACATAAGTCAGATAATAGCCTTTTTTTGGTCACATTTTACTTCCACTAGCAAAGGTGTCGCCGGCCTAATTAGCACCCTGTGCTGGTCACACAAACTAGTGTCCACCTTCTAAGCTGTTCAAGTAAAGATTAAAAAAAAAAGTCTTCTGATCTTCTCAGTACTGTAGAAAGCTGATTGGCTTGCTACATTAATTCAGCAAATCACGCTCCAGCCCTCAACACAAAATAAAAAAAAGTATTCAGATTAGATCAAATAATCCAGTAAAGGCAAAAGGGTAAAAAACCCAGAACACTAATAAAAACAGAAATTATACCCAGAACAGCAAAACCATAAAGCCACGAACTGAAGATTTTTAGCAGACAGTCATTTATTAACACCAACAGACAATCAGCAAAAAATAAGGCACATTAACGAAATTAATACTCCGCTTTCATTTTGAACAACTTCATCAGATGTGGGCTATGACAAGTTAATTCTATTTAACTAAAAAATCAATGACATCACAAAATCATTAACCAATGAATGTCTACAAAAACAATTAAAAACACATTAAATCATGTAAATTTGTATGTATTCCAAATAATACAAATAATAAAACATTCAAAAACATGAGTAAATACTTAAAAAATAAATAAAACATACTTTAAAAAATCCTTTATATAAAATACCATTGTAAATGAACCATTCAAATGCATATTATAAAGGTACTTGGTACTTATGCATAAAACAAATAGCAACAAGTAAAACAGAATAAATATATATTGGTAAAAACATATAAGGGGAAAAACATTCCCATTTCCTATAATTTAGCAGCTCTTCAGTGACAGATTCATTTAAACCAGGTCGCCACCATAGTTCTCTGTACTCAATAGTTTCTTCCCACATGCCACTTCTTTTATCCATGCTTATTTTTTCTATTACAAAAAAATCTAAAGGCTGCATGTGGCCATTCCAAAGTGTGTTTGTACAGAGCATTGTTATCTTTCTTAGTCTGTATGTCGTATATATGCTCATATATTCTCCTCTTAAGCTTTCTTTCAGTTTTTCCAACATAGAAAGACTGA
Organism: Protopterus annectens; assembly: GCF_019279795.1. Classification (NCBI taxonomy): domain Eukaryota; kingdom Metazoa; phylum Chordata; order Ceratodontiformes; family Protopteridae; genus Protopterus; species Protopterus annectens. The sequence goes on along the minus strand of NC_056750.1, from coordinate 286,209,305 downwards.
CAAACTTGACAAAGAGCTATATATACCAGGCCACTAGTTTCACAATTATTATAGGACCTACTTTTTAAGGTAATATATTTCTACTATCTAATGTAACACTTTCTTTGTTTATAATAAACTCACACTGTGAGCACCGTCCACATTTAAATGTGCCCCGTCTCCTTTTATTATTACCCTCTCCAAAATTATTGTTTTTTTGTAGATAATCTTTCAAATTTCTTCCATTCTTGTACAACACTTTTATACATTCATTTTTAATTATTTCCAAATCTGTAAACATACAAAACTTGTTCCATTCCTTATTGATAATGTTCCTTACTAATCTTGAACTACCATTATATTCAAGAATTAAAGAGCTATCAAAAACACCAATGTTTCCCCTAAGTTCCTATATATGCAGTTCGACATCTTGGCCTAAAATGGATTTATATCTTCCTTCCCTCTCTTTACAGACTTCCAACTCTATTTTTTTAAGAAGGTTATCCGGGTACCCTCTTTCCTTAAACAACTGTTTAAGGAAAAAAATTTCAGCTAGGAAGTCATTCTGTTTCAAAGTCATACGACAATATTGAATAAACTGTCCTTTCACAATATTTTCTTTAAAGTAGAAAGGGTGGGAACTATCAAAATGTAAGAATGAATTGCAATAGGTGTTCTTCCTATAAACCTTAGACTGAAAACTATTGTTTTTCTTATAAATTTCAACATCTAGATATTGCAATTTATCAGGGGAATAATTAAAAGTGAACTTTAAAAAACCCGTGCTTGTATTTAAAAATTCAATAAAACCATACAATTCATTTTCAGGTGCAGTCCATAAAACACAAATATCATCTAAAAATCTCTTATACAGGCTCCAACTATGTTTATACATGGAGCATAAAACGTATTTTTCCTCCCATTTAGCCAGTATTAAATTAGCATAGGTGGGTGCACAAATTGCACCCATCTCCACACCTTTTATTTGATTGAAAAATTCTCCATTAAAATAAATATAATTATATTTTAAAACTAATTCAGTCAGTTGCAAAACTAGCAGACTTTCGTCATTAGTAAATTTACCATCTTCATATATAATTTCCTCTAGAAGTGTTAAACCTTCTTGGTGGAGTATACAGGTAAATAAATCAATGATGTCTATAGTTAAAAATCCCATATTCTCATTAAATATTTCATGTTTAAAACTCCTTAAAAGGTCACAGGAATCCCTTAAAATATTAGGTCTCTTAAGCCACAAAGCTTTGAGTTTGGTATCCACAAATTTAGCCAAGGGAGTTGTCTTAGAGCCCTCAGCTGAAACTATTGCCGTTAGTGGCGAGTCCATCTCATTTTTATGTATTTTTGTGAAACAAAAGCTAGTAGGGATCTTGGGCTTTTCCACAGTTAAAAAACTTTTGATTTTTTCATCAGTGAGACTGTCCATATATAAATCTTCCAATGTCATATCAATCGTACTATAAAATATATATTTATCTCATTCTTAGAGACACAGATATATTTACTTGTGTCTCTTAAAATTTCATTCATTTTAGATTCATATGTCAAGGTGTCCATTAAGGCAATCCCCCCACCTTTGTCAGGCTTCATCACTCTTAAACTATCATCACCTCTCATTTCCTGTAATACATCAATTTCCTTTGTTAGCATGTTCTGCTTATATTTTGCTTTACTATAATTTCTCCTTATTTCTTTTTCTATCACTTTTTCCAAATTTTTAATCTGGGGGTGCAAAGGGGGGTTAAAAATACTTCTCCTTGTTAAAGTTGTGTTAGGATGTGTTTTCGCCTGGTTAAAAAACACCTTAAAATTCATTTTTCTCATAAACATTTTAATGTCAAGCAATGTTCTTGCTGTCACCTCTTTTATTCGGAATGAATTTTATTCCTTTAGAAAGAAGTGAAAAGTGTCCATCCCTTAACTCAACATTGCTAAAATTATAAATAGTGAAACCATCTTTAATATATTTATAAGAATTAAAATCATCTTGCCTAATAAAATCCAGTTCTGTGTCGGGGTGGGTGGCATTCTCATTTAAAAAGTACCTCCCCATCCTCCTTCTTCCCGTTCCCTGAAAATTTGCATTCTGGTACTGGTGCTGTTTATCTCTATTTTTTAACCTTTCCGATCTTCGTAAAGGCAGATATTCTGTGACATCATCCAAGTTAAATACTTCATCCCCTACTCTAGCATGTTCAAGATAATTCCCATTCCTATTAAAACTAGTGTTAACTGCTCTTTCATCATTGTCCCACCATCTCCAAGAACTATTATTAGTTTTCGGTGGTGGATAGCTGACCTCTTTCATGTTAAGTTGTCAATCTCGCCTTCATTCTTGCTGGATGGCACTTGCTTTAGCTCGAGAACTCCTTTTACCAGCTCGAGGCAACCCTATATCCCATGATGCGAACTACCCCAGATCTCAAAGAGGTCTCCTTTGCCAGCTGAGGTAAGTTTTTTCTTGTTAAAGAAGAAAAAAGTTTAGTTAGGGGTTTAATTTCCCTTCAGTGTTAGGTTAGCCTGTATTTAGTACAGCCCACCCTATTCCCTTCCTTTTTAAACTTTTAAAATAGTTTTTTCAGTTAAAGTTTTAGTCAGGCCTAGTTCCCCAAGTTATTCCCTTCCTGTGTGTCTGTGTAGGGATTAAGTTGTGTGTTTGTGGGACTGTTTGTGTATATCCTTTTAGGATGTCTAGGGAAGGCAAGGTCTCAGGCTTCAAGAAGTGTGACCAGTGCTGTCAGAAAATGTCCCTGACAGACGGTCACACTTCTTGTGTGTATTGCCTGGGTTTGCACCTGCAGGACTCGTCATGCCTTTAGCCAGAGAGTCCTGCAGGAAAGGAGGAACAAATTGATCCTCCGAGGTTTGTTAAAACCTGAAGGTTCTCCTCTAAGCAAGGGCAGGGCTCAGGCTACAGTGTCCCTGCTAGAGTAGTGGGACACTTTATCAACATCGGAGCCGAGATCCTCGGCTCCATCTGGGGTTCAAGGGACTATGGCTCCGGCCCGTAAGAGATCCCGTCTCCTCTTTGTCGGAGCGGAGCCATCGGAGCCGATCTTCGAGATCTTCCAGGCTGTCTGACCACGATTTGGAGAGGGTGGTAAGCAGGCTGTTGAAATCTCAGGCACTGGCCCAAATGCTCCATAGCCCGTCGCAACAGACTTCTACAGCCCCAATTCTTGAGATTCCTCCTCCGACTCCACACCAGAGTTGAGCTTCTTGGGACAGCGAAGCCGATACATCCTTCGGCTCCGTCATCCTCGGCTCCGATCTCCTCCTTGAGACTTTCCTTGGAGGGATCCGGTCATCGGGTTTCCACTGTCGGCTCCGAGGGGCTAGTGGCATCGGACCCTTGTCAAGCTCGGCGCCGACATCGGCCTCGGAGCCTTCTCTCTCCTTGGAGCCGACCATTCCTGTTTCTTCGAGCGGGTGTGTTCAGGTCTCCCGGGGAGAGGAGCCTTTGAGGTGATGAGGAGTGTCCTGGCCTCTGAGCCTGGTCAACGGTCTATCCTCTAGCTCCTCCCTCATCAGTGCCTGCAGATGCCTCTTGCCAGCCTCTTGCTCTCAGGCCCAGGGATCCATCGCCCCAGGTTTCCCAATTTCCTCCTCTTCCGAGGTTTCTCCTGACCCTGCAGGGGAACCCCTCGGAAGAGGACGTAAGAGGAAACACACAGACTCCTGAGTCTACTACATCTGATACCGACTTAGATGAGTCGGAGGGTTCCCGGTCCCCTCTGAGGATGTCTCATTTTCAGACATCCTTGAGCTCCTCAAACAGAGGGGAATTGGCCTCCATTGACCCCTCCGAGGATGAGTCGGTATACCTGGAGGCTTTGGATCCCGACCCTCCACCTCCTGGGTGTCTCACCCACTCATGCAGGTAGTGGCTCGCTCCAGATTCTGTGGAACCTGTCCCCAGGAGACCATCCAAGTTCATCACGGCCCCTTCGGACAAACAGTTCCTGTCCAAAGGTGTCTCTGTGGATGCTATGGTGGTGGCGGCCCACTAAGAAGGAACTGGCGGATCCTTCAGTACCTGTCCATCCTCCTAATAAGGATTCTAGGACCATGGACAGGTATGGAAAGCGGATGTTTTCTTGAGCGACCTTTGCAATGCTGAATTACCTTTGTCACTTCACCAGGCTTCAACGAGATATTCTCAAGGAACTGGGAGAAGTAGTCCAGTATCCTTCAGCTGCTGGGGCTCAGGAAAAGATTGCCTCTCAGCTAGCTATCCTGAATTCGATATCTAACTCCTCCATGCGGCTCATATCTTATGTAGCCGATGGAACGAGAAGGGCGCCAGGCACAGGTGTTGCTCTTAGACGCCAAGCCTGGATGCGGCTGTGTAATATCGCGGACCCCGTTAAGGCGTCCTTCACCAACACCTTCGGCTTTGTTCGGACCTCAGGTGAAGGATACTTTGACCAGATGTGAACAGGACGGTAAAACTCTTTCTGCCGTTGGAGTCCAGTTTTCCACTCCTTCTAGACCATATCCCAAGGGTCAGAAGAGCCCAAGGAGCTACACCGGACACACGTGGTCAGTTTACCCCCAGAGGCAGAGGGTAACAATAATAGACGCCCTAGAGGCAGGGGTCCTCAGAACCAGGGCAACAGGGAGCCTCTTCCTGAGAAGCCCTTTCAGCATCCCTGAGGTGTTGCCCGACTGTCCACCCTTGGAGGCAGTCGGGAAGAATTTCGCTGTACCCAGTAGCCTGGCAATCCCTATCACAAGAGAAGTGGGTACAGTCGATTATATCCGAGGGTTACAAAATCCCTCTACAATCCCTCCCAGACATCTCACCCGGTCAAAGGGATTTGGCAAAACAGGAAGTTTCAAAACTCCTGGGAAAAAGAGCCATCCAAACAGTGCCGGCAGACCAAGTAGGATCCGGCTTCTACTCAAGATTCTTTTGGTCCCCAAAAGGACGGGAGATTGGAGACCAATACTAGACCTAAGCAGACTAAACAAGTCTGTCAGAAAGGCAAGATTCGGATGGTCACGCTGCAATCCATTCTGCCCTTTCTGGGCAAGGACAACTGGATGTGCTCGATAGACCTTCAGGATGCGTACTATCATATAAAGATTCACAGACGCTCCAGAAGGTTTCTCCCTGGGAGCCAGTCATTACCAATTCAGAGCACTGCCCTTTGGCCTCACTTCAGCCCCCAGAGTGTTCACCAAATGCATGGCAGTGGTCACAGCTCACCTGAGACGCCGAGGATTCCAAGTGTTTCCTTATTTGGATGACTGGCTCCTCTCCGCCACCTCCAAGGATCAGCTTCTTCGTCCAGAGACTACACCTTACAGCTTTGCAAGAGTCTAGGAATTTCGTGAATTTCGAAAAATCCTCTCTGCTGCCTTGCCAATCTATCACCTTTATAGGCAGAGTTAGATACCGTCAAAATGTTAGCCAGGCTAACAAATCAAAGGATTCTGGACATCCAGAAATTTGTTCAGCTTCTGTTACAAAGCAACAAGGTCAAAGCCAGGTTTGTCTTGAAAGTTCTAGGCCTAATGGCTGCAGCCATTGTTCTTCTTCCACTGGCTCGCTTCCACATGCCTCCTGCAGTGGATGTTGTTCACGCAGTGGTCGTACCACGATCTGCCCATGAGACACGAGATCTTAGTGACACAGTCTTGCAGGGCTCATCTACGATGGTGGATATCTTCCCCTCTTCTTCATCAGGGCTGACCCTTTGTTCCCCTCCTCCAGTTGCCACAGTCACCACGGATGCCTCTCTGATCGGGTGGGGGCATTATCAGGGCAGGATGGTCCACGGATGTGGCAACCCATAGAATACCACCTGCACATAAATGTCCTGGAGATGAGAGCAGTGCTTTTAACGTTGCAAGCCCTCGGCGACTTTCTTCCCACAGGGACTATTGCAGTACAGACGGACAACATGTCCGTGGTCTGGTACATCAACAAACAGGGCGGAACCAGGTCCTATCCCTTATGTCGAGAAGCTCTCAGACTTTGGCAATGGGCGATCTCTTCTCAGCGGTTTCTGATAGCAACGCACATCCCCGGCAGGTCCAACCTATTGGCGGACAGGCTAAGCAGATCTATTCTGATGCCTCACGAGTGGTCTCTCAATCAGTCTGTAGTGGATCAGATTTTCTGAAGTGGGGCACCCTTGTTGCGATCTTTTCGCTACCCTCAAAACAGCAAGTGCCCAGATTACTTCACACTATTTCCTCTTCCAGGCCAACCCTTGAGAGACTCTCTAACCCAGGATTGGCCTCGGGACTTCTTTATGCTTTTCCTCCCTTTCCATTGATTCCACAAGTCATTCAGAAAGCCACCGTTTGAGAGCCAAATTGATCCTCATTGCTCCATATTGGCCTCGACAAATTTGGTTTCCGTCTACATCATCACCGTCTGGTGCAGCCCTGGCATCTGGACCCAGTTCCGGATCTTTTGATCCACCAGTCGGGTCAGCAGCACCGGGCCATTCATTCTCTCAACCTCACTGCTTGGTTGCTCCACTTCCTTCCCTAGCCAGGCTACCAATGATTTCTGACTCAGTCAGAGACATTTTAGTGTCTTCTTTAAAGTCGTCCACTAGAACTGTTTATGCTAGCAAGTGGCGTTTTTCTATTTGGGCAAACGCCAGAAATATTGATCCTTTCACCGCTCCTATACATTCTGTTTTGGATTTCCTGGCGGAGGTTTTCATTCGGGATCGTCATCATCTACAGTCAAAGTACAACTGGCTGCTATTTCCAAATTTCATGTTGGCTTGCAGGACAATAACATCATGTCTCATAGGTTATGCAAAGCCTTTTTGAGAGGAGTTTTTCTCCTAAAACCGCCTGTGAAACATCCTCCTCCGCAATGGGATCTGAACTTAATGTTGGCATCCCTAATTCTACCTCCTTCGAACCGTCTGCTACGTGTTCTTTAAAGTTGTTGACATGGAAAACTATATTTTGCTGGCTGTTACTTCTGCAAGAAGAGTTTCTGAGATTCAGGCCCTCTGTATTCGTTCACCTTATCTGGTGTTTCATAAGGATAGGGTTTCGCTCAGAACTAACCCTTCCTTTCTTCCCAAGGTTGTATCTCAAGCCAATATTAACCAATCTATTGATCTACCAGTTTTCTTTCCTAACTATTCTGACAGAGCTGAACAGAAGCTGCATTTTTGGATGTTCCTCGTCAACTCAGGTACTACTTACATAGGACTAAACAAGTTAGAAAATCAGACCAATTGTTTGTCTCCTATGCAGGAAACAGGTTGGGTCTTCCAGTATCTAAAGTGACCTTATCTAGATGGTTGACTTCCACCATTTCCTATGTGTACTCTCTAAGGGCAAACAACTATCTTCTAAGCCAAAAGCACATTCGACCAGGAGTCTATCCACTTCTGTAGCCTTTCAGGATAGACTTCCCATTGACACTATTTGTGCAGCAGCTACTTGGGCCACGCCTCATACCTTTGTGTCTCATTACAAGTTGGATTTGGCCTCCAGAGATAGGGCCAGTTTTGGTTCCACTGTTCTCAAGAGTCTGTTCCATTGAGCCACCCGGGATACAGGTGCTAGGACGGTCCCATCCAGCAAGAATGAAGGCGAGATTGACAACTTAACATTTAGAAGTTATGTACCTACCATAACGTTCCATGTTAGTTGTCTTCTCGCCTTCTTTCTTGCCCTCCCTCCTTCCCCTGGCCTGGACAGATCTTGGAGAGTTCCTATTAGATTGCTTCCTCTGGAGCATTGTTATGAGGACTTCTTTTAGGAACCATGGTTCCTAATTATATTAGGATAAGTCTTTAGCAGGGTTAGTTAGCTGCCAAACGAGATCTGAGGTAGTTCCGCCTTGCATCATGGGATATAGGGTTGCCTCGAGCTGGTAAAAGGAGTTCTCGAGCTAAAGGGAGCCGAGGATCGGCTCCGAACCCATCCAGCAAGAAAGAAGGCGAGAGAAGACAACTAACATGGAACGTTATGGTAGGTACATAACTTCTAATTATAATGATTAAGATCTCTATCCAGTTTTTTTAATTTTTTTCTTTATCAGGTCATCACACTGAACATCAATTTCTTTCATAATATTATCATATTTATCCTTCTCTGAAGGAATGGTATAGATTAAATCATCCTTGATATTGTCATTTAAAATCTCAGTTTCACTTAATATTTCACTTTTTATTCTTACATTTTCATCAGTAATACACTTTAAAATTTCCAGCCCACATCTGTTAAAAACTTCAATCAAATTTTTATGAAAAACACTGCCTGGAATGACATTATTTGGATACTTATATAATATCAGTCCTTTAGGCACAATGCCTTCATTTATACATTCCTTCAAGTATGTATTCTCAATGTCAATACTCTTGAACTTGTATAGAAGTTTCTGAAATTGTGTCAATTATTGTAGGATAATGTAATAGGACCAGGTTTCACAGTTTTGTCTCTAAAGTTTTTAAGGTAACTGACCTGTAACCAATCCTGTAAATCCATTCTGATATGGTTTTGCTCACATGGGGAAACACGGTTACCTTGCCCAGGCCTAATTGCGTCCCCAATTGTTCCACTCGTACCTTTTGATGCATTGTTAACAATATTGCTCCTTAAAACAGCTGGAGTCAACCTAAAATTCAATTCATTCTCATTCTGTGAACAACCGGCATCTATATTACTGTCCTGAACTACAACATTTTGTGCTTCTTCATTAAACGTTGCATTTCTGCCTGCTGTAGTCACTTCATGATTCAACGCACCTTGTATTACGGAAGCAAGCAAAACCATTGATTGGTTTAAAGGCATCAGGAGGTCAACTAACTGAGTCAGTTGACCCACCAGTTTCCTGGTCTGTTTTAAACAGGAATTATTTAATGAGAATATGGGATTTTTAACTATAGACATAGTTGATTTATTTACCTGTATACCCCACCAAGAAGGTTTAACACTTCTAGAGGAAATTATATATGAAGATGGTACATTTACTAATGATGAATGTCTGCTAGTTTTGCAATTGACTGAATTAGTTTTTAAAATATAATTATATTTATTTTAATGGATAATTTTTCCATCAAATAAAAGGTGTGGAGATGGGTGCAATTTGTGCAACCACCTATGCTAATTTAATATTGGCTAAATGGGAGGAAATATACGATGTTAAGTTGTCAATCTCGCCTTCATTCTTGCTGGATGGGTTCGGAGCCGATCCTCGGCTCCGACTCGGCACTTGCTTAGCTTGAGAACTCCTTTTACCAGCTCGAGGCAACCCTATATCCCATGATGCAAGGCGGGACTACCCCAGATCTCGTTTGCCGCTTTGCGAAGAGGTCTCCTTTTTGCCAGCTGAGGTAAGTTTGATTTATTCAAACAGCTTAGTCAGGGTTTATCTCTCCCTTGTTCCTTTTTATAGTGTGTAGTGTTTATTCAGCCCACCCTATTTCCCCATATAGTTTAAAAACTTCTAGTTTTTATAAAAATTTTCAGTTAGGCCTAGGCCTCCCTTCTTAATCCCTATCTGTGTGTCTGTGTTTGGGATTAATTGTGTGACTGTTTTGGGGTGTGTGAGAGTTATTTTTACTCTTTTTCTTGGACTATGTCTAAGGAAGTAAAGGTCTCAGGCTTCAAGAAGTGTGACTCGTGCTGTCAGAAAATGTCTCTGACAGACGGTCACACTTCTTGTGTTTACTGCCTGGGGCCTTTACACCTGCAGGACTCCTGTGCTTTATGTCACTCTTTTAGCCAGAGAGTCCTGCAGGAAAGGAGGAATAAATTGATCCTCCGTGGCTTACTAAAGCCAGAAGGTTCACCCACTAAAACTGGGTCCAGTAAATCTTCTAAGTCACCTAGGGTTCAGGCTACAGCTTCTAAGCCTTCCCCGGTGGCTCCGACTCCTTCGGAGTCGAGATCGGCTCCGGCCGGAGCCGATCTTTCTTCTCAGGTGGTGGGGTCGGTTCCGATCGGTGCCGACACCCAATCTGCTGTTGCCTTGTCGGCTCCGGCTGGAGCCGACATATTATCCAGTATCGGAGCCGAGAAACCTTCGGCTCCATCTGGAACCCAGAGGACGTCGGCTCCGATGGCTTCGTCCAAGAAGAGATCTCGGTCCCCTTCTTTGGAGTCTATCCACTCGGCTCCGGGGTCTCCTCTTTTGTCGGAGCGGAGTCATCGGAGCCGATCTTCGAGATCTTCCAGGCTGTCTGACCACGATTTAGAGAGGGTGGTAAGCAGGCTGTTGAAGTCGCAGGCACTGGCCCAAATCCTCCATAGCCCATCTCAGCAGACTTCGGCTATTGCTTTACCCTTTGAACTTCCTCCTCCGACTCCTCTCCAGAGTTCAGAGCCAGAGCTTCTCGGGACAGCGACCGTGTCGGCGCCGGAACCGATACATCCTTTTTCGGCTCCGTCGTCTTCGGCTCCGATCTCTTCCATGAGACCTTCCTTGGAGGGATCCGGTCGTCGGGTTTCCCTTGTCGGCTCCGAGGGGCTAGTGGCATCGGACCCTTGTCCGACCCGCCTCCCTCTCGGGCTTCGGCTTTGGTAAGCTCGGCACCGACATCGCCTCGAGCCTTCCCTCTCAGTGGAGCCGGAATTCCTATTTCCTCGAACGGGAATTTTCCGCCTCCCGGGAGGGAGCCTTTGAGGTGATGAGGAGTGTCCTGGCACCTGAGCCAGGTCAATGGTCCATCCCTTTAGCTCCTCCCTCTTCGGTGCCTGTAGATGCCTCTTGCCAGCCTCTTGCTCTCAGGCCCAGGGATCCATCGCCCCAGGTTTCCCCATTGGGAATAACTTCCTCTTCCGAGGTTTCTCCTGATCCTTCAGGGGAACCCCCTCGGAAGAGGACGTGTAAGATGAAACACACAGACTCCCGAAGTCTACTGCATCTGATACCGACTTAGAAGAGTCGGAGGGTTCCCCACGGTCCCCCTCTGAGGATGTCTCCTTTTCAGACATCCTTGAGCTCCTCAAACAGAGGGGGAATTGGCCCTCCATTGACCCCTCCGAGGATGAGTCGGTATACCTGGAGGCTTTTGGATCCCGACCCTCCACCTCCTGGGTGTCTCCGCCTTTCGACCCACTTATGCAGGTAGTGGCTCGGAAGGCGTGGGCAGCTCCAGATTCTGTGGAACCTGTCCCCAGGAGACCATCCAAATTTATTACGGCCCCTACAGACAGGCAGTTCCTTTCTAAGGGTGTCTCTGTGGATGCTATGGTGGTGGCGGCAGCCACCAAGAAGGAACTTGTGGATCCTTCAGTACCTGTCCATCCTCCTAACAAAGATTCTAGGACCATGGACAGGTATGGAAAGCGGATGTTTTCTTCAGCGACCTTTGCTATGCGTTCGCTGAACTACCTTTGTCACTTCACCAGGCTTCAAAGAGATATTCTCAAGGAACTAGGTGAAGTGGTCCAGGATCCTTCTGCTGCTGGGGCTCAAGAAAAGATTGCCTCACAGCTAGCAATCCTGAATTCCTTAACCAACTCCTCCATGCGGCTCATATCCTATGCAGCCGATGGAGCGAGCAGAGCCGCAGGCACAGGAGTGGCTCTTAGTCGTCAAGCCTGGATGCGGCTTTGTAATTTTGCGGACCCCTTTAAGGCGTCCTTCACCAATACCCCTTTGACGGTTCGGCTTTGTTCGGACCTCAGGTGAAGGAAACCTTGACCAGGTGTGAGCAGGACGGCAAAACTCTTTCTGCCGTTGGAGTCCATTTTCCACCCCTTCTAGACCCTATCCCAAGGGTCAGAAGGGAGGGAAGATGTGGTTCCGTAAAGCCCAAGGAGCTGCGCCGGACACACGTGGTCAGTTTACCCCCAGAGGCAGAGGGGGTAACAATAATAGACGCCGCCCTAGAGGCAGAGGGGGTCCTCAGAACCAGGGCAACAGGGAGTCTCTTCCTGAGAAGCCCTTTCAGCACCCCTGAGGTGTTGCCCGACTGTCCACCCTTGGAGGCAGTCGGGGGAAGGATTTTGCTGTACCCAGTAGCCTGGCGTTCCCTTTCACAAGATTTGTGGGTACAGTCGATCATATCCGAGGGTTACAAAATCCCCTTCGAAAGGTATCCCATACCTCACCAATCCCTTCCAGACATCTCACCCGGTCAAAGGGATTTGGCAGAACAGGAGGTTTCAAAGCTCCTAGAAAAAAGAGCCGTCCAGACTGTTCCAGCAGACCAAGTAGGATCCGGCATCTACTCAAGATTCTTTTTGGTCCCCAAAAGGACGGGAGATTGGAGACCAATATTAGACCTGAGCAATCTAAACAGATTTGTAAAAAAGGCAAGATTCCGGATGGTCACGCTTCAGTCCATTCTGCCCTTTCTGGGCAAGGACAACTGGATGTGCTCCATAGACCTCCAGGACACGTACTATCACATAAAGATACACAGGCGCTCCAGGAGGTTTCTCCGCTTTCTGCTAGGGACCAGTCATTATCAATTCAGAGCCCTGCCCTTTGGCCTCACTTCAGCCCCCAGAGTGTTTACCAAATGCATGGCAGTGGTCACAGCTCATCTGAGATGTCAAGGATTCCAGGTGTTTCCTTATTTGGACGACTGGCTCCTCTCCGCCACCACCAAGCATCAGCTTCTTCAGAGCAGAGACTACACTCTGCAGCTTTGCAAAAGTTTGGGAATTTCAGTGAATTTCGAAAAATCTTCTCTGCTGCCTTGCCAATCTATCACCTTTATAGGCGCAGAATTAAACACAGTCAAGTTGTTAGCCAGACTAACAGATCAGAGAATTCTGGACATCCAAAAATACGTTCGGATTTTATTGCAGAGCAGCAAAGTCAAAGCCAGATTGATACTAAAAGTTCTAGGTCTTATGGCTGCGGCCATTGTTCTTCTACCACTGGCTCGCTTCCACATGCGTCTTCTGCAGTGGATGTTATTCACTCAGTGGTCGTTCCACAGTCTTCCGATGAGACACGAAATATTAGTCACACAATCGTGCAGGACTCATCTGAACTGGTGGATATCTTCCCCTCTTCTTTATCAGGGCCGACCATTTGTTCCCCCTCCTCCGGTTGCCACAGTCACTATGGATGCCTCTCTGATCGGGTGGGGGGGCATTATCAGGGCAGGATGGTCCACGGGACGTGGCAACCCATAGAATACCATCTGCACATAATGTCCTAGAGATGAGAGCGGTGCTTTTAACGTTGCAAGCCCTCAACGACTTTCTTCCCGCGGGGACTATTGCAGTACAAACGGACAACATGTCCGTGGTCTGGTACATCAACAAGCAGGGCGGGACCAGGTCCTATCCTTTGTGTCGAGAAGCTCTCAGACTTTGGCAATGGGCAATCTCCTCTCATCGGTTTCTGATAGCAACGCACATCCCTGGCAGGTCCAACCTCTTGGCAGACAGGCTGAGCAGAGCCATTCTCATGCCTCACGAGTGGTCTCTCAATCAATCTATAGTGGACCAGATTTTTCTGAAGTGGGGCACACCTTGTTGCGATCTTTTTGCTACACCCCAAAACAACAAGTGCCCCGACTTCTTCACCCTCTTTCCCGTACCAGGCCAACCCCTGAGAGACTCTCTAACCCAGGATTGGCCCCGGGACTTCTGCACGCTTTTCCTCCCTTTCCCTTGATTCCACAAGTCATTCAGAAAGCCACCGTTTTGAGGGCCAAGTTGATTCTCATTGCCCCTTACTGGTCTCGACAAATTTGGTTTCCGACTCTGCATCGTCACCTCCTGGTGCAGCCTTGGCATCTGGACCCAGTTCTGGATCTTTTGATCCACCAATCGGGTCAACAGCACCGGGCCATTCATTCTCTCAACCTCACTGCTTGGTTGCTCCACTTCCTTCCCTAGCCAGGCTTCCTATGATCTCTGATCCTGTCAGAGATATCTTAGTAGCTTCTTTGAAGTCGTCCACCGGAACCGTTTATGCTAGCAAGTGGCGACGTTTTTCTCTTTGGGCAAACTCCAGAAATATTGATCCCTTCACTGCTCCTGTGCATTCTGTTTTGGATTTCCTGGCTGAAGTTTTTCAGTCAGGATCTTCTTCATCTACAGTAAAAGTTCAACTGGCGGCTATTTCCAAGTATCATGTTGGCTTGCAAGATCATAACATTATGTCACATAGACTATGCAAAGCCTTTCTAAGAGGAGTTTTTCTCCTCAAGCCGCCAATAAAACATCCTCCTCCACAATGGGATCTGAATTTAATGTTAGCATCCTTGATTTTACCACCCTTCGAACCGTTTGCTTCATGTTCCTTGAAGTTATTGACCTGGAAAACTATATTTTTACTGGCTGTCACTTCAGCAAGAAGAGTTTCCGAGATTCAAGCTCTCTGCATCCGTTCCCCTTACTTGGTTTTTCACAAGGACAGGGTATCCTTGAGAACGAATCCGTCCTTTCTCCCCAAAGTTGTTTCTCAAACTAATATTAATCAATCTATCGATTTACCAGTCTTTTTCCCTAATTATTCTGACAGAGCTGAACAAAAGCTTCATTTTTTGGATGTCCATCGTCAGCTCAGGTACTGTTTGCATAGAACTAAACAATTCAGGAAATCAGACCAATTATTTGTCTCCTATGCAGAAAACAGGAAAGGTCTCCCAGTATCAAAAGTGACCTTATCCAGATGGTTGTCTTCCACCATTTCTTACGTGTATTCGCTCAGAGGCAAGCAACTACCTTCTAAACCGAAAGCACACTCAACAAGGAGTCTATCCACTTCTGCAGCCTTTCAGGATAGACTACCCATTGACACCATTTGTGCAGCAGCTACTTGGGCCACTCCTCATACCTTTGTCTCTCATTACAAATTAGATTTGGCCTCTAGGGACAGGGCCAGTTTTGGTTCCACAGTTCTCAAGAGTCTGTTCCATTGAGCCACCCGGGATACAGGTGCTAGGGACGCGGTCCCATCCAGCAAGAATGAAGGCGAGATTGACAACTTAACATTTAGAAGTTATGTACCTACCATAACGTTCCATGTTAGTTGTCTTCTCTCGCCTTCTTTCTTGCATCCCTCCCTCCTTCCCCCTGGCCTGGACAGATCTTGAAGAGTTTCCTCTTCTCAGGTTGTTCCCTCCTGACTCTTCTTTAGAGGAGTTTTTGGTTAGGAACTTGTTTTTCCTAGTTCTACTAGGTTAGTCCTTAGCAGGGTTTTTTTTTAGCTACCAAACGAGATCTGAGGTAGTCCCGCCTTGCATCATGGGATATAGGGTTGCCTCGAGCTGGTAAAAGGAGTTCTCAAGCTAAGCAAGTGCCGAGTCGGAGCCGAGGATCGGCTCCGAACCCATCCAGCAAGAAAGAAGGCGAGAGAAGACAACTAACATGGAACGTTATGGTAGGTACATAACTTCTAATTTTATGTTCCATATATAAACATAGTTGGAGCCTGTATAAGAGATTTTTAGATGATATCTGTGTTTTACGGACTGCACCTGAAAATGAATTGTATGGTTTTATTGAATTTTTAAATACAAGCACGGGTTTTTAAAGTTCACTTTTAATTATTCCCCTGATAAATTGCAATATCTAGATGTTGAAATTTATAAGGAAAACAATAGCTTTCAGTCTAAGGTTTATAGGAAGAACACCTATTGCAATTCATTCTTACATTTTGATAGTTCCCACCCTTTCTACTTTAAAGAAAATATTGTGAAAGGACAGTTTATTCGATCTTGTCGTATGACTTCACAACAGAATGACTTCCTAGCTGAAATTTTTTTCCTTAAACAGTTGTTTAAGGAAAGAGGGTACCCGGATAACCTTCTTAAAAAAATAGAGTTGGAAGTCTGTAAAGAGAGGGAAGGAAGATATAAATCCATTTTAGGCCAAGATGCCGA
The DNA here is from genome assembly GCF_019279795.1 of Protopterus annectens. Taxonomy (NCBI): domain Eukaryota; kingdom Metazoa; phylum Chordata; order Ceratodontiformes; family Protopteridae; genus Protopterus; species Protopterus annectens. The sequence goes on along the minus strand of NC_056750.1, from coordinate 286,193,520 downwards.
ACTGCATATATTGGAACCTAGGGGAAACATTGGTGTTTTTGATAGCTCTTTAATTCTTGAATATAATGGTAGTTCATTGTCACCTCACAGCAAGAGGTTTTCCGGTTCGATCCTCGGCTGGGGTGCCTTCTGTGTGGAGTCTGCATGTCCTCCCTGTGGTCGCGTGGGTTTACTCCGGGTGCTCCGGTTTCCTCCCACATCCCAAAGACATGCTGAAGGTGGATTGGACACTCTAAATTGGCCCTAGGTGCGAGTGTGTGTGTGTGTGGGTGTGTGTGTGCCTTCTGTGGAAGGTTGGGCGCCGGGCTGGCAACTCGACACTGTAAAACTCCACTGCCAATCATGACCGGACAGGTGATCCGCCGTGGCGACCCCTAACAAGGAAAAGCCGAAAGAAGAAGAAGAAGAAGAATGGTAGTTCAAGATTAGTAAGGAACATTATCAATAAGGAATGGAACAATTTTTGTATGTTTACAGATTTGGAAATAATTAACAATGAATGTATAAAAGTGGTGTACAAGAATGGAAGAAATTTGAAAGATTATCTACAAAAAAACAATAATTTTGGTGAGGGTAATAATAAAAGGAGACGGGGCACATTTAAATGTGGCTGGTGCTCACAGTGTGAGTTTACTATAAACAAAGAAAGTGTTACATTAGGTAGTAGAAATATTACCTTAAAAAGTAGATCCTATAATAATTGTGAAACTAGTGGCCTGGTATATTTAGCTCTTTGTCAAGTTTGTCAATCTTTCTATGTTGGAAAAACTGAAAGAAAGCTTAAGAGGAGAATATATGAGCATATATACGACATACAGACTAAGAAAGATAACAACGCTCTGTACAAACACACTTTGGAATGGCCACATGCAGCCTTTAGATTTTTTTGTAATAGAAAAAATAAGCATGGATAAAAGAGGTGGCATGTGGGAAGAAACTATTGAGTACAGAGAATTATGGTGGCAATTGTCTTTAGAATCTAATAAAAGACCTGGTTTAAATGAATTTGTGTCACTGATTCCACTCTTAAAATTAAGAGCTGCTAAATTATAGGAAATGGGAATTTTTTTCCCTTATATTTTTTTACCAATATATATTTATTCTGTTTTCCTTGTTGTTATTTGTTTTATGCATAAGTACTAAGTACCTTTACAATATGCATTTGAATGGTTCACTTACAATGGTATTTTATATAAAGGATTTTTTAAAAGTATTTACTCATGTTTTTGAATGTTTTATTATTTGTATTATTGGAATACATACAAATTTACATGGTTTAATGTGTTTTTAAAAGTTTTTGTAGACATTCATTGGTTGATGATTTTGTGATGTCATTGATTTTTTAGTTAAATAGAATTAACTTGTCATAGCCCACATCTGATGAAGTTGTTCAAAACGAAAACGGAGTATTAATTTCGTTAATGTGCCTTATTTTTTTGCTGATTGTCTGTTGGTGTTAATAAACGACTGTCTGCTAAAAGTCTTCAGTTCATGGCTTTATGGTTTCGCTGTTCGGGGTATAATTTCTGTTTTTCTTCAGATTAGATCCCCACCAAATCCACACCCCCCAGACATCAAGAAAAACAACAAAAAATGCCTTCTGATTACTGTAGGAAGCCAGTCACACCCCACCAAGTCCATGACCCCCACCAGCCTTCAGCACACCAAAAAAGTCTCCATATTACTCTAGGAAGCTGATCCAATCCACAGCACATAGCTCTTCAAGTGAAGACCAACCCCCCCCCCAAAAAAAATAAAATGCAGAATTCAAATGCCTTTCTGCACTGACATTTTGGTACAGAGAAAAAGTAACTGCTAGCTACTCAGTCATATACCCTAACACTCTGAACCCCAGACAATTGCCCCCTTTGCCCCAACCTTGCTACACTACTGTCCAGAAGTTTCCCTTTCCCTGGGCATTAAGGCATTTTTACCACCCTAACTATCAGCATTTTACAGTTGCTCTGCAAATATTTTGCTTGTTTTTTTGTCCCCTTACATCATTGTGTGGCTCCCTACTCAAGTATGTTAGGTGAGGCATGGTGTAAACTTCACCTATTTCTTCAAAATACACCATTTCCAGTAAATAAAGCCATCGCCTTTAGAAATGGAATTCCTTCATTGGTTAATTCTACATTCCCAAAATACATTTTAAGTTGTGATACTGGCTGTATGAAATATTTTCTGCCACTCATTTGCCAACTTGTTTAGAGCTAACAACAAGAACTGTTTTCTGGTAAAATCCCTGTTGTAGCACAGTGTTAAAGTAATAACTTACAGTCTGATATCACCAATTCCTCATGAAGGGACAATCCCATCAACAAAGAATCCAGGAACTTAGGACCCTACACCCATGCCAACACTCTGGATGACTAAAGCCTTCATTTTGTGAAGACTTAAAGGGTCCTATAAACAGTGGAGAAAATAGTTGACAGTATGGCCCTGTGCCTGAAGAGATATCTGGGAATATTTCCCCAGCACAATTTCCACCCCTTAATAGAGGTTATTCTGAATCCTTTATTTCAGTCCTTATAGCATTTTGGCTTATCTCGTTTTTGCAGCAAAGTGTACTTGAATATGCATGAGACAATATTTTAGATCTTAATCTTTCTGCCAGGAGTTCCACTGACTTGGGATTTGAGTTAAAGAAAGTTTGCTTTAGTGTTATTGCCATATACTTAGTACTCAGTCATTTATGCTTTTGCTAGTTTAACCTATCTTTTTTTTTCCCATTTCCAGTATATCTATTTTTTTTTCCATTTGTACTTGCTTAATTTTATTTAACCCTTCAAGATGTTTCCTATACCTATTTCCTAAATAACTCTTGATTTTATACTGACTAGATTTTTTATATGTGTAACTTAAGGTTCTTCCATTTTTGTGACTTTTCACTTTCAGACTTGATCAGGTCATCCAATATCTCCTCAATTTTTTGGTCTACTAGTATTCTAAACATTTGTGAAAGTGCCTGTATTTCTCCCTATATCCAGTTTGTCTATTATTTTGAAACATATGGCTGTATGACTTGCTAACCAAAATAGACTGGGTGTCAAACCTAGTGTTGTGTGTTGTTTAGTGATATAGCACCTGTCCAGTCTACTCAAGTACCATATTTTGGGGAGAAGTATGTAAATATTTGTCTCCTTTGTTAACTTCCATCATAACAAATATATATCTATATATTTTTTGCAGACCTATCCTTTCTCTAGGAATTTTACATTTCCTTGTGCCTCTTGAAACCTCATACATGTTACATATAATATTACACTTTCCTACTATCACCATGCTTCCCTGTTGGAAAAATAATCACCTTTCACCTAATTAGTTTAATAATTTAAGTGGTAAGTATACTGAGGCTACAGTTATTTCCTTAGCCATCAAAAAAAAATTCTTAACATAATTTATGCCATCTTTTACCATACTTTTTATCAACTTTTATCATCTTTTAGGAAAACTGCCACACAGGCTAATTATTCTTATCAATAAGACACCCCTAAGAGTTGACCCAGTATTCAGGTATCTGGGAACATATACAGACAGTAATCTTGCCTTTGCCAACATGTGGCCAAGGTTTTATGTAGCCCAACCTATAAGTAAGGACATGACATCCAGGTCCAAAGAAGAAATAGTGCCAATTAATTTCGTCTTCATCAGACCCATCATTAAGTATAATGCCCCTTCCGCATGTACCCGACTAGACATAAGCAATAGTTGGAAAAACCACAAAGGTTCCTTGCCAGGAGAATCCAAAGTATAAACACATTGCCCCTTATACATCTCCTTAAAGCCTGTTCACTATACTCCTGCAGGTTACTGAGAGGTGATCTATGTCTGGTATACAGGGCATCCTCATATCCAGCTCTGATGGACCTTTTGTACATCTGCAAAATGAACGACATCAGAACTGCTAGATCAAATTATTTAAATTGTGCATGTGACATAAATAAGACATATTGGTGAGACAAATATGTGTCTCAGAGGATTCCCATGCTCTGGAACAGGCTTCCCATCCATGTGAAGCAGAGTCCATCCCTAACCCTATTTAAACCTAACGTTAACCAATGGACTGGAATTTGGAAATTTACCCCTAGTCTGGCCCCTATGTCTCTGATAGAAAGAGGTAGACAGTAATGTGCAAACTAGCATAACCCCCCACATAACCTCTAGAAACTTCCTAACATACCCCCTCCTAATAAATGACTATTCTGCATAAGGAGACAACTGGGTGGGATTGTGTGGCTAGGATTTATAAAGGCCCTAGTGGTCATTAGCCTAGCATATACTGTGAACCTGTAATGTTTCTCCCTCTTCCATCCATCTTCTCCCTCTCAGTCTTCTCATGTAGATCTCTTCTTATTAATATCATCACCCCATTTTAACTTTCTCCCTCAACTTCTACATAACACCCCATCCTACCACTTAACATAGTGATGTCCTTTTGCTCTTTATGTGATAAATGAGTTTCCTGAAGCATAATTATCTGAGCCCTACACTTTTTAAATGAGCTAGTGCTCTCTTCCTCTTTAACTGTCACACTAATCCATTAACATTCCAAGTTAAAATATTAAACTACACATTTATTCTTACGTTTCCTACCTTTACACCAATTATCTTTCTCAAGAAGCTGATGTTTCTTCTGAGTAAATTCTTTTTCATCCCTCTAGTATTTTTTAATGTAATAATTTCATCCGTATTAGGTAACTGACATCCACCCTTTATTTAAAGTTTTTTTAAAGAAACAACATATAAAACTCCCTCCCTTTTTTCCCAGCTAACACATTTTTAATTATATACATAGGTTCTAATTCTATATTTTCCTGTGGCTAGAGCTATCACTCTCTTAGACAGTCTGCCCACTGCATATTTCTTCTTTCTGTATCATCTAATCCCAGTTTTTGGTTCCTCACAGTGCAGCAGCAACCATTTTGAATAGCATACAATGTGTCTCCTTCTCTTTCTCCTTCTATATCATTGTCAGTTTTCATCTTAATTTTCTTCAGCAAACTCACCTTTAAGCTATTAATAACAGCTTTACTGATTTTTAAGAGTTTAGATCATTCTTTACCAAAATCATGAAATGATCCTTCATATTTCTTCTCATATACATAACCCATATTCACCTTGTCTCAGTTAGTTGCTTATTATTGTAAAGTTTAAGCCTTAAGCCTGTTATATTGTCCAGACTAATTATTTAGGCTTTTCTCAGCCAACCAGATGCCTCATCTCTCAAATCAGTAGTGCTCCTATCAGTGTACTGCATTTAACTCATGGATCTACCTCTTAAAACATTGTAGTTTATGATTGTTCTTCTGTTTAAGTCTACCAAACTCACCCACCAAATGTATATTTTTTTATCTTATAATGCAGTGATTAATGTTATACTGTAAGAATTATCCAAAGAATAGAATGGGGAGAGTTTATAAACTTTAAGTAATGGCTGAATACTTGATGTTAAGTTGTCTATCTCGCCTTCATTCTTGCTGGTTGGGTTCAGCTCCAACTCGGCCATCTTCAAAAGCTCGAGAGCTGCATACTGGCTCGAGGCCACCCCATATCCCATGATGCCTGGCGCTAGATACCTAGATGTCGTTTGCCGCTTCTGCTGCGAGGTTGTCTTACTGGCTGAGGTTGTATATTTTCGTAATTTTATCTGTTTTGATAAAAATTATTAGGCTTGTTAGTGTAGATTGTTAATAGTGGTTACAACCTTTCTCTATATATACTTGTTGTATTCTATAATTCTTATTCTTGATCCTTCCCCTATCCCTTCAGAAAACTCGTTTTAGTTAGAGAGTTTTCCCCTCCCCCCTTTCTCATAGGTAGCCATTTAAATTAGAGGCTAACCCTTTTTCCTTTTCTCTGGAAAAAAAAAAAAAAAAAGTAGCTTTTACCTAGTTTTATTTAGTTTTATTTAGCTTGTAAGTGGAATATTGTCAGTATTCTTGCTATGTTTTGGGTGTGATAACTTTAGTGTGTGTGGTAGTTGTTATATCCTATTTTTTGTGTATTGTCCTTGGTATTATATTTTTTTTCAGGGATGTCCAAGGATACCAAGGTATCCGGATTCAAGAAGTGTGACTCATGCTGTCAGAAGATGTCTCTGACAGATGGTCACACTTCTTGTGTCTATTGTCTGGGCGCCGTGCACCTGCAGGACTCTTGTTCGGTTTGCCATGCCTTCAGCCCAAGAGTCCTGCAGGAGCGTAAAAATAAGTTAATCCTATGGGGTTTACTTAAGCAGGATTCACCGGCTAAGGCTCAGCCTGTGAAGGCCTCTAAGCCACCTAAATCTTTGGCCCCCAGTTCGGAGCCGTCGATGGGTGTAGCTGCTCCTTCAGCCTCGGTTCTGGCCGGAACCGATTTACCTGTCTCCCAGTCGGTTCCGACTCTCTCTTCGGAGCCATCGGGGAGTCGAAAGAGATCTAGGTCTCCCTCCCTGGAGTCGATACGCTCAGCTCGGAGGTCTCCTCTGCTCCAATCGGAGCACAGTCATCGGTCCCACTCTTCTCGGTCCTCAAGACTATTAATCATGATGTGGAGAGAGTGGTCAGTAGGCTGTTAAAATAGCAGGCCCTAGCAAAAACGTTGACCAACCCCCCTCATCAGGTGTCGGCTCCGTCCATGTCTGCAGTTATTCCTCCTCCGACTTCTCCCTTGAGCTCGGAGCCGGAGTTCGGTGGGGGTTCGAGTCGTGGAACTGTCGGCACCGATACCTTCTCCTTCGGTTCCATCGTCGGCTCCGATCACTTCCTTGATACCGTCCTTGGAAGGGTCTGGGCACTGAGACTTCCTTGTCAGCTCCGAGGAGGCAAGTGGCATCGGACCCTTGTCCAACCCTGTTCTCCCCCTCGGAGCTTCTGCGCAGGTGAGCTTGGCTCCTACATCGACTTCGGAGCCGTCCCCCTCGGTGCAGAGAGGGATTTCGGTCTCTTCGGAACCGGAGCCTTCTCGGCATCCGAGCAGGGATGCCTTCGAGGTCATGAGGAGTGTGCTGGCCCCTGAGTCAGCCCCACAATCATCCCCATCGGCTCCTCCCACTATGGTGCCTGCGTCTGCCTCTGCCCCTCCTCCAGACCCCAAGCGTGGGGAACCAATGCTCCAGGGCACCCCCTTGGGTGTATCTTCCTCTTCCGAGGCCTCCCCTGATCATTCAGAGGAGCCACCTAGTAAGAGGAAATGCAAGAGGAAGCATGTTGACTCCCCTGAGTCTGTCACATCAGATACCGACTTAGAGGATTTAGAAGGGTCCCCGAGATCCCCCTCTGAAGATGTCTCCTTCTCAGACATCCTTGAGATGCTTATGCAGAGGGGGAACTGGACTACCCTAAGCCCTTCCAAGGATGAGTTGGTATTCCTGGATGCATTTGGATCCCAACCTTCCACCTCCTGGGTGTCTCCGCCTTTCGACCCATTGATGTCTGTGGTGGCTCGGAAGGCGTGGTCAGCTCCAGACACAGTGGAACCGACCCCCAGAAGACCCGCCAAATTCATAACTGCACCACAGGATAAACAGTTTTTGACCAAAGGTGTTCCCATTGATGCCATGGTGGTAGCAGTGGCCACAAAGAAGGAGTTGGCTGAAACTTCTTCATCTGTCCATCCCCATAACAAGGAGTCCCGGACGATGGACAGATATGGGAAGTGGATGTTCTCTTCAGCGACCTTTTCCATGAGGTCTCTGAATTATTTGTGCCACTTTACCCGTCTTCAAAGGGATCTCCTTAAAGAGCTTGGAGATACCCTCCAAGATCCATCAGCTGAGGGGGCCCGGGCTAAGGCAGCTTCCCAGCTGGCGACTGCTAATTCAGTGGTGAACTCCTCCATGAGGCTCATTTCTTATGCAGCCGATGGTGCGAGTAGAGCCGTGGACACAGGCATTGCCCTAAGGAGGCACGCTTGGATGCGGATATGTAACTTTGTGGAACCTTTCAGAGCATCTTTCACCAACACCCCTTTTGATGGTTCCTGTCTTTTTGGATCGCAGGTGAAGGACACCCTTACCAGGTGTGAGCAGGAAGGCAACACTCTCTCTGCCATGGGAGTCCGTTTTTCCACTCCTTCCAGACCATATCCCAAGGGTCAGAAGAGTGGAAAGATGTGGTTCCGGAAATCCCAGGGAGCTTTAGCATGCACTCAGGATTTTCCTGCTTTCATGGTTGTACCTCTTGTGCACAGTTTTGAGAGGATCACCTCTTTTACTTTAAGCATCTGCAGCTTAATTACTATTGGTCTTGCTCATCTGTTGACTGACTCTGTCAGATAATTAACTCAGTGTACTCTTTCTATTAGGATTTCTTCATGTGCCATATGTGTCCATTGACTGATATACTTCATCATGAATTCACAATGGCTGTTACCTTTGACCTTCTTAGGAAGCTCTGTAAATTTTAAGATTATTAGTTGTTGTCCTCATTTGCTTCCTTCCCTTAGTGGAGTTTGTTTTTATTTCTTTAACCTAATGAGAAACTTGTTTATTCCAACTGCCCAAGCTTGTTTTCCTTTTTTAGTTCCTTTTTTGCCTGTGGCCTTTTGTACCTCCAGTTTCATTCAAATTAAAATTTGCGCCTATTGGTTTTCTGAAGTCTGTTTATAAGTTATTTTAGTGTTGCAGTAAATTGTCTAATTTTTCAAAGGTTTTTGGACCTGTTTAGTGTAAAACAAAAAGTTTTCCCAGGTGTCCTCTTCAGATCCAAGATTTCGTGTGTGAACCCAGAAAACCCTTGGCAAAGATTTTGTCAATCTGTTTAGTGTGTGTGACCTGCAGTGCCCTGCAGCTGTGCTGTTTTTTATTAGCCCCAGCCAGTGTGTCCTGCCGGTGTCTGTGTGTTACCCTGAGAATTAAGCCATAAACCAAACTATTCTCCTGACTGTTTCAGCAGGGAAGCCCTCTATAAGGTCTCGTGGCTCCGGCTGACACCGGCGGGACTTCTTCCTGGTGTCGCCCGCACTCCCTCCAGACCCAGGCCGAGCAGCCGAGCCCAGTGTCCTCGAGGGACCGGCTAAAGGCAGCCCGGAATTACCAGAGGCTCCGGAGGATTCCCTGAGCTCTGAGGCAGAGGGAAGCCTGAGGTCAGGATCTCTGGAAGCTTCTGAGACCTCAGATCCTTCAGAGTCTACCTCACGTCTCGAGGCCGCCCGTCCATCTCCCCCCAGTCCATTCGGAAGTGACTCTCTCGCCGAGTCGAGTTGTTAGTGAAGGTTCACTTACTTCGGAGTTCGTGGCAACTAGTAAGAGGTCCGTCGACTCTTATCTCTTTCTTTGCTCTCCTCCATTCGGATCTCCCTGCTGCTCCAACGTCTTCAACTTACTCTTCGTTTGGAGAGATCGACTCTGACCCTTCGCGCTGGTGGAGTCGTCTGCTTTCCTCGCACGAGCAGATAGGCTTCCTTCTCGGCCTTATCACGACACGGCCTTCTGGACCTCCAACTTTCCTCCTGATCTCGGACCACTCTCGTTACCAGCTCGCCCCGCTCGGGGGTGTTACTGATTGGGCGCGGGGCCTCTCTGCTCTTCTCTTCGCCGCCGGCTCTTCGGTGAACTCTCTGGGGTCATGCGGAGGCTGGCTCTGCGCTCGGCTTCGACTTGACGTCTCCCTGGCTGCTTCGGCCCCTCCTCCCCGCACTTCCACAGCGCTCCACCCAGAGATCTGTCGTGCGCTCGAGCTTTACTCCTCCGGAACCCCATGGGGTCTCCTGTGGGATTTCCCCTCTCTGCGAGGCCTCAGATTTGTCGAGCCTGACAAGTGTCTCCCTGACAGATTCCGCTATGGGAGTCCACATGCTGTGCATTGGTCATTTTTACACAGATCCTGTAGGGCCTTCTGATTCTGTCTCCCCAGATTCAATTTTGAGAGGCCTCCTGATTTGGCAGGAGAAGCCCCTCGAAGAGGGGTACCCTTGGAGGGCCTGTCATCTGCCCTTCTGAGTTCACTGTATTCAGGTGGATTTGACTCCCATCCTTCGACCTCCCCTATTCCCCACAAACAGGTCTCCTCTGACCAAGTACCCGGGCAGACCTTCAGACTCTCCAGATGGCCTTGTGCTCTCGCTTTCTAACAAATATTCCCCAACAGCTCCACAGCTCAGCACCTGTCCAAGGGGGCAGTGGGACCTCTTGTACCTAACAATCCAGCTGTTAAGGAATAGGATGACGGCTCCTGATTCAAGGAGCCTCTGAGCATTTACGACATTACCATCCAGGCTGAGGAGACTGTGCCATTCTAACTCAAGGAGTGAATTTCGGCGAAGCGAAGTAAGAAGTAGAAAAAGGATCCTTTTCGTCTTCAAAGGGACCTGAACAAGCAAAGGGCTGGCCACCCTTAATTCCATATCCAACTCTCTCCGCAGCTTACTATGACAGCAGGCTGGCCTGGCTGATTCCAAACCTGCACTCAAGGGGTGGCCAACACGCTTCGCTTCAGAATGTGAGAGGATGGACAAGCCTCTCAAGACCTTTAAAAGGCTGCATGATCGCTCATCCCTCCTGATGGAACATATCCTTCAAGGGATGCTCCTTCTGACTTGATGGGCTGGACCAGAGCCTGCTCGTGGCCTTATCCTGACGTTCTTTCCGTGGAGAGACTAATGGAGGCTTTCAAAACGCCTTTCTCTTTGGTCCCATCACCCTCTCAAGTAGAGGTCGCTGCAGAGGTCCTAGTCGAAATGTGTCGAAAGGCAGAACCTTTTCTGCCGCTACCGACCAAAAGTAGGCTTCTAGCCCCGGCAGACCAGGTAAATCGAAGTCCAGGTAACAAGCCCCACCAAGGAAGCCTTCTCAGCGAGACCGAGCATCCCGGAAAAAGGTCGAGAGGTCTGCCTACCTGTGTATCCCTGCCCACATTACCTGGGGGTCCTCGGAAGACCCTCCAGACAAGAAGCCTTCTGACACCCTTGCTCATCCTCCCTGCTATAAAATCCTCCAGATGTTCCAAGAAATAATCAAATCGAAAAATGTCTTCAGAAATCAGTAAAAGCCTTACTCAGACAGCAAAGATCCCTTCCAAAGGCATTTCCTTTTAATTTAGGGCTTTTCAAAAGGCTACTTCAAGGGGAGATCTCTTCAACAGTGACACCTAAGTAAGGATCAACATCAGAAATAGGGAAACGCTGCAAAATGGTCAGGATCAGTGTGTAGACCAAAAAGATTCAAAATCTACCTTCAAAATCGAACTGGATTCCACATAGACCTCGAGGCAGACCCAGAAGGTTTCCTGAAGCGTCTTTCCATAAGACAGTCAAAACAGTCTGGTCTCCAGTCATTTTCACCCTCCGGCCTTCCCTCAGGCAAACAACCTCAGTCCACCATTAAGGCACTTCCTGAGCCCCACAAAATGGAATTCCAGAGGATTCCATTCCTCCAATTACCTTATTTCACAGCTCAGTTCGTCACAGCTGCCCTGTCTTTCCACTGCCCCCGATGGGATTCAAATGTTGTTTTCAGCTCTTTTCTCTTCTAATCCTTAAATAACAATAAGCATCTCCCTGCTTCTGGCCAGAGATTATCCCTAAAAGCTAGTCCTTCTGAAAATTGGATAGATTAAAACATGTCGCTGATACTAATCAATATATTTCAATAACACATAAATCTGTATCAACATCAATCTTGATCAAACAAGCTAAAGCAAGGCTAGTTAGATACTTTATTGTTGGGAAACTCGCAAGGCTATAACTCTCAACCATATCAGACATCCCACATGCGGATCCTTCAGTGGATGCTACCAGGAATCATCATACAGGAACTTCCAAACTTGTCACACCATTGTGATCACGTGCATGAGCCGTAACTCCTCATTGGTGGATGTCTTCCACTTCTGGATCCAAGAGTGATGCTGCACTCCTGTGCACACACTACTTCACTGATGCCTCATTACACCCTTCAGGGGTGGGGGGCAGGAGGGCATCTCCTCCCAGGCACTGTCACACCACCGCACGTCAAAAGACACTTGTGCATAAATGTTCTGGAGATGAGAGCAGTGCTTTTGCCTCGTGGCTCGGTGCCAATCCCTTCTTCAGGGTGAATTCAGTCCACAAATTACCACACACAAACGAATGCCAGTTGTCAAGAACAATTTTCCGAGAGGAACACAATCAAAGCCCTGTGTCGAGCTTCCTTCAGTGTGTGGCACGGGCATACATCTGTGGTGTGATTTCTGAACAGCATTTTCCATGAACCAGATCCCGCCCCTGTGTCTCATGTTGAGCAGAGCTATTCTCACATGGCTTTCTTTCTCATGCGGAGATAGCAGAGAGAAAATTTTTCTGTGGTGAGATCTTTTGCTGCTTGAAGTAGAGCTACTGCTAGAAATTTTTTCCAAGTGAGAATTTTTCACTCTGTTCTGAGACTTTTTCTCAGCCCATAACTTTTGCTCTTCCCTCAATTTTTTGGCCCCTGGACTTGTATGCATTCTCTCCTTTTTCCCACTGATCTCTCAAGTAATTCAGAAAGCCCTTTCGCTCAGAAGGCCTCATTGATCCTTTCCTCTCTGGCCTCGACAATTCCTTGAAATTCTACATCAAGCTTTCCTTTGAGGCCCTCGTGGTTCTGACCTAGTTCCACACTCTTTGATCCATCAGTCGGGTCAGTTTCATCCGCCCCTCCCTTGAACTTCCTACCTGGTCTTTTTTCCTCCTCATCCGGTCAGTCCTATCGCCCTCCTGTATCTCACTCACCTGCATATATCCTCCAGCCTCCAATACCTCACCTTCTTTAGAGATTTCATATTAAAGTTCCATAAATCTTCTCATATTAAGACAAGGACAGTTAAGGACAAGGGCGCTTCATTCATCTTTCACTTTCGAAAAACTACATATCTCCTTTTCACTAGGTTCATCCAACTTAGCTGTTTTCTTCTGGCTCTGTTTCCTAACTTTCACATCTCAAGCTTTCTCTACACCTCATTGAAAGGAAACGCTGTTCTTAACCTCCATTTTGAATGCAGTTCCTGCCCTAAAATGTCACACTTTTCTTAAAGCCCTTTTTGAAAGGAGTTTCCTTCTGCAGCTCTGCATTCTTTCTTTCTTGCTTCCTAACTTCCCCCTTTCGAACCTGCAGCTTCTTGTTCTTTCTAAACTTTCCTGTTCTTAAAGCTGTCAGCTTGGAAAACTTATAGAACAAGCAGACTTCAGCTATGAAGAGTATCTCTTCTTTTTGTCCTAGTTTGCTTTTTTCTCTAGTTCATCCCATCCCCTTCACTTTCTTAAAACTACCGTCCCTCTTCCTAAAATCCATATCAATCTGCATCAAATCTGAAATCTACCATTTATCTAAAGTGGAATACTCCAATAGGTCTGAACAAATCAATTGATGTACAATGTTGGATGTTCACCGCCAATACTACTTACTTGATACTCCTGAATGACAGCAGAAAAAATGATCAGTAAAGTTTCTCCTCTCCTATAAACAGAATTATAACTTCTTTTCAATTATCATATTTAATTAGGGAGACAATGATGTATTTCCAAAAGGATACACCTAAACATGCAAAGCAAACCTGAAGAACTTTGGCTCATTCCACAGAGCCTGGAGCTTGCCTTGACAGACAAGCTGCAGATTGACACTCCTCACAGCAGCTGCCACTGGCTACTCTTACTACTCATCATCCTTCAACTTAGCTTACCTTCTAGGACTTGCACTCACAACTCTGACCTGAACTAGCTCTCTGGGCCCCTGTCTGCCAGGGTCTGTTCGTTAGAAGGGGTTCCAATCCAGCAAGAATCCAGCAAGATAAGACACCCAGATACAACTTACAACATATCAGAGAGTCCTTTTTAGCATACGCTTTCTGTGCCTTCTTCTTCTTCTTCCCCACTCCTTCCCCCCATCTCCTGGACATCCCTTAGAGGAGCTGTGGGAGTGACCTCTTTTACTTCTTCACCTCCTCTTCAAGACACTCTTTCTTAAGACATATGCTGTGTCAGGATGTAGGCTCTTTCTTCTTTTTGTTAGAGGAGGTGGACTCCTGTGTTTATTATAGTACTACTGTTATATTAGCTGCTGTTACTAAAAGCAAACTGAGTGGGTAACTCTAGCGAGATCTGAGGTGGGATATAGGGGAGGGGAGGGATCCAAGGAACTCTTCGGCGGAGGGAAGTGACTCGTCGGCGAGGTGGCCGAGTCCAACCCATCCAGAAAGAAGAAGAGAAGAAGTGAAGACAACAACATGGATATGGTAAGAACAGAACATAACTTCTATTTTTCCCTAATAGATCTGTCTTCCAATTCTACATATTGCTTGTTTCGTTCATCTGGCTTTGACTCCTGCATGGTCAGTTTTGCTTTCATGTTCTTTTTTTTCCAAGGTCAGGGGTTCCTCCAACTCATCTGCATGCTAATTTAGTGTTTCCATGAGCTCTTCCATTTTATTGTTATTGGGTGAAATATAGTCCATCAGTGATCTACTAGTCTGAAATATTTCAGCGTGCATTTGGTTTACTGTCTGTTCCACTGTATTATTCTCCATTTCTGCCATTGAAGCTTCTGTATGAGTCTCTTTGCACTTTTTAAACACATTGCTGCCTGTCTTATTTCCAATCAAAGCTTCTTTCTGAGCTATACTCTTTGTATTCTTTTTTAGTCTTTTCTTGCTTGTCTTCTTGAATCTTTCTGATCACTCTTAATGCTAATGCATATCCTTGCTGACATGATTTACATACTCTTTTTCTATTTTCAGCTACCTACATAGTCAGGTGCCTTTACTTCAGCTGCTTAATTGCTGTCCACAATACCAAAAGTCCTATAGTGGCATTTTGAACTTATTGAAAAGTATTGTATAGTATTTGCATCATACCTCTTAACCCGCAAATACTGAAAATAGGTACAAAGGCCATTGAAAAGTTGATACATACAGCCAAAAATCTGGACATATAATTAGCTTAAAATCTGAATACCACCTAACACATAAATCTTCCTTCTTTTAGGAGAAATATAGGATGTTATGCAAAAACACATGTTTAAAAAACAGAATGACAAAAACAATGGAAAAATATAAGGACATTATCAGAGACAGTGTAAAATCTGTAGAGTTTAATGAAGTGTATTGAAAATTTCTACCACAAAGAGTCTTTTATTTTTGCTTCTGAAAAAGGGAAATGTGAGATATCTGTCCTCTTTCTTTAAATTATTAGTATCTCTAGTATGTTGGTCATGTAGTGTGATTTTTTTTCTGTGTACAAGACAGCTTCAAAATCATGTGGGATAAGGAGGACTTAGAAAATTTTGTGAAGGGGTAAATAAAGACTGAAAGTAGTGGCATACCTCCAAAAAGAGGTACATCATGTGTAAGGGTAAATCAGGCCTGAAAATAATATGTTCCCCAAAAATAGGGATAGTTGGGAGTTCTGATTTGCACCTACTGTAGGCTGTTTTTGGTTTCTGGTTCTGTGTCTTATTATTGTTCAATAAAGTATGTTGCATAAGAAAAAAAGTATGAAGTCTATAATTGTGATCCTGCAGATATCAGATAAAATGAGACTCTAAGGAAGATGTAGGAAATTCTGAAATTCAGTCTGCAATCTTTAAAACATTGTTCATAGGGAGTTTCTTCCCTTCCACTCCCCTATGTGGAGGGCTGAACACCCACTGTCCTGCTACACAGACATGCTGTCAGATCACTGCACCAGTGGGTAAGGGGAATACCCTAACATAACACAACTGTGGGCTTAATATACATCTCTCAATGCACATTTACAGTCTCACTCTTCTGAGAATCACAAGTTTATTTATTTGTTTGTTTGTGAATTTATTTTTTACTTACTTACTGATGTATTTGCTATTTTCTTTCTTTTTTCTTGGGAAAGTTTAACTAGTCAAAACCGCCTTTTCAGCAGAGGTTTAGGAAACAAAAGTTCCAATGAATAGTAAGATACAAACAAAGATTTAAAGTACACCATCATGGCACTAATTGCATTTCTGCATAATATATATAAATTAGAGTGATGCATATGTATGTGTAAGAATGAAAAAATAACTATATACATTTTTTTTACTAAGAGTAGCCTTTTTGCATTTCTAGCGGTGGATTACTTAGGTGCGTTTTAAAAAATTCAAAGATCCATGACTGTGATCCTTGAAACTGTGTTCCTTAAAGGACTGTGTGGGAGAATATTTATTAAGTCTGAAGCTGCAGTATCTCAGAGAATTTTCTTTACTTCTAGTTTGTATATGTAGTAAAAATATTGGAATTGCAGCTCTCCACACTGGCGGATACAATGGGGCAAAGCACCCCTATAAAACACATTAAAGATATAACAGTGTGATTCCAAACTTGCTTTTTTTGTGTTGGAATCACAGATTTTTTTTGACGTGTCAGGATTTACAGGCTTTGTTCTCTAACTTCCAACTAGATTGGTTTACTGTGTCCTCCTTCCTTGGTGTGCTCTCCTGACAAAGACGGACAGAACAAGTCCACATGTCAAAACAGCTTAAAAAGTTTGAAATACTTACAAAACGAGTTTCATGAGTGGGGTCATTCACAACATGGGTTTCTAATCAAATGGATACTAGCAACCTGTACTCGTCTGCATTTTTATATTACAGCTACTTAGTAGTTCCAGAAAGTGTTAAGTCAGGTCATCAACCTTACAGCTTTAAATAAGGCTTTACTAATCAAGAAATCAGTATAAGGAAAGTATGCTTGAAAAGAGCAACTATAGTAACGCATTCACTGGGTTAAATTGCAGTTTCTAAGAAGACACTACCAAATGTTGCTAACATCAGAACTGTGCAGCATACAATGATTTTATCAGTCAGTAACCAAGCAAGTCATGAGATCACCCAGAAAAAAAATATAGAAACTGGATGCCAAGCTATATAA
This sequence comes from Protopterus annectens, assembly GCF_019279795.1. Lineage (NCBI taxonomy): Eukaryota > Metazoa > Chordata > Ceratodontiformes > Protopteridae > Protopterus > Protopterus annectens. The sequence goes on along the minus strand of NC_056750.1, from coordinate 286,176,709 downwards.
TATAGAAAACAGTAATATATAAAACATACATTCTAACTACATAAATGTATCAAAAAGCAAGACCCAAGTGGATTTGCAGCTTAGAACTACACACCTTTTGTGTCTGACAGAGTTCTGATGGTGATCAAGTGTGCGTGTGCTGTTAGATCAAAACCAAGGACCTAAATAACACATTACCAGGAATATTTATGCGCTGAAACCTGAGCTGGCTACCAAGGACAAGATCTTTCAAGAAAGATAAAACCTATCTCAGACAAAATTATCTTGAAAAAGGGCCTGCAGAAATAACATTCCCCTGATGTTCTTCGTGTTTCACTGTTGCAGTCATTACGTTTGGGTAATCCTGCTGGCAGGTTGCCCTCAGTCGGCCTGAGTTCCAAAGTCTTGGGTCCTGTGTCGGCTGTCGTCGCCCCTTCCCTGACGTCAGGTCATCAGGGGTATAAAAGAAGCAGCCGACGCCATTTTCTTTAGTCTTTCTTGCTGCGTGGTGCCCGAAGCAGAAGCAGTTCGCAAGTGCCGGTCGGACAACTCCTGAGATTTTCGAGTTCGAATTTCAGATCCGAAGTCTTCTATAAAGCTAAGTACCCCGTTGGGGAAACTTTTTTCTTGCTCCAGAACCGATGTCAGAAAAAGTTAATAATTGTATTTCTTGTGGGAAGCAAATACCTCATAAGGACTTTCATTCTTACTATATTCCTTGCCTAGGCCCTGATCATAATTTTCTGGGTTGTCGGTTTTGTGCTAGATTTAACCAATGCACTATTAAGCATCGGTATGATTTTGCTTTAAATTACTTTGGACGCAGATTTAATTATCCAGAAATGTCGTTGGAAAGCCATCCGACTACCGGAGTTCACAAAAAACGCAAAGAAAAAGAATAAGAAAGACAACCGAGGCCCAAAACCAATGACGAAGCTTCTCCTAAGCCAGTCGCCGGTTCGCTGGTTCTCAGTGAGGCACTTTCGCAGCTTCTGACGACCGCTACTTTAGAGTCACAGTCCGCTACCAACTCCCACGTGGAGTCGACCATGCCGCTGGAAGCTCAACGTAGTGGAGAGTCAGACACTAATCCTTCAGATGGGTCCGGAGCCGCTGAGCAGGCACTGGCTTCTGAGGGTGTATTCAGACCCAAACACCTATACATTAAACCGACTTCAGAGGCTAAGACTAAAGCACCTTCAAAGGCAAAAAAGCAACCTCAAGAGCCACGTGGACAGGCCTCCATGCCCAAAAAACAGATGCTCAAAATGGCCGAAGACTTGATTACCTTGATCAGGGGTTCCCATCCCCCTCCTGATAAGAGGCCTAGGCAAGAGACTGACTATGAATCTTCTGATCAGGTTTCCATTTCTTCTGATTCCTCTTCTGATCAGGAATATTCTTATCCCCCTATGAGGATTCTGATGCTGAAGAATCCATACCTTCAGCTTCTCCTCCTGAGGATTACTCTTTTGGGGAAACCTTACATACCATGAGGGAGCATTTTCACTGGGAGAGCCAAGATTTTTCAGAGTCTAAAAAGAGGCTCAGGGATTTCCTGTTATTACCTCAGCACAAGCCACTAGCCATCCCTCCTGTGTTAGACATTGTAGATGATGTGTTTTCGGAGTCAAACCTTACCCCTGACTCCTTACCTCCAGCTCCTGTTAAGCCTGACAGATATTACTGGGTTCCTGACTCACATAAATTCCTTTTTAAAAACCCTGCTGCAGACCCAGAAACTATTTCTCGGGGTCCCAAGGGTGTTAAGGCTTCCACTGCAAAAAACCCTACCCCTTCTGATAGGGATTCTAGGGCTCTGGATAGATGGGGAAAAAAGGTTTACACATCTGCTACCGTGGCTATAAGGGCCTTAAACTGTCAGTTTCATATGCTCAAGTATCAGCACCATGTCATGGCATTGCTTAAACAGAAAATGTTATTAAATTCTGAATGTGTAGAAAACAAGGAAATGCAGGATATATTGCATGCAGCTGAACAAGTTGGAAAGCATACTTTGCAATGTGGTTTTGATTCTTTAGAGGCCTCCTGCAGGGTCGCAGTTACTGGTTCTGTAATTAGAAGGCATGCTTGGTTAAAGGAACAAAATCTGCCTGATCATGTTAAAGTTAAATTATTAGATGCACCTTCACAGCATGATTCTTTGTTTGGTGTTAAGGCAGAAGAGGTGTTAAAGAAAATGGAGGACAAGGCTAAATCTATGCAGACGGTCAAAGATTTCTTACAAGTACAGCCACCTAGGTTTAGTAGACACTGGCCAACAAAGAATTGGTCCTTTCCTGTGTCAGACAGACCTCAAAGGGGTAGACCCAGACACCCTAGAGGCAGATCTCAGGCTCAAGGTTCATACAGGTCAAAGCAATGGGGTGCTTCTACCTCCAAAAGTGGAGAAGACAAATCACAACCTTACAGGAAACAGTCTCAATGACTTCCCCCTGCCTGCACCAAGCACTTATTTCCTGGCAGCACCCTTAGGGGGAAAATTAGCACTTTCTTCTCAAAATTGGCACATTATAACCCAGGACAATTTGGTTCTAAATATCCTGTCACAAGGCTACAAGTTCCATTTCCATACCCTGCCAAAAACAAACGGCTGGCCAGATCTGCCAAAAAATCAATGGGCAGAGGCACAAAAACAAGTCTCATCCCTCATGGACATGAGGGCTATTCAACAAGTGCCAGAGCAAGAGCAGGGAGAAGGATTTTACTCAAGACTGTTCTTGGTACCCAGAAAGGACAAGGCCTGGAGGCCAATACTGGACCTATCGATTCTGAATACATTCCTGGATATACCAAAATTCAAAATGTTGACTTTGCAGCAGCTACTGCCTATGCTGGGCAAGAATGCTTGGCTTGTAACTTTAGACTTAAAAGAGGCATACCTGCATGTCCCAATCAGACAAATATGCAAAAGATACCTCAGATTCAAGGCTGGCTCAATGCATTAACAATTCTCTGCACTGCCCTTTGGCTTATCTACTGCACCCAGGGTCTTCACAAAGTGCCTGGCACCAGTAATTGCATTCTGCAGACAAAGAGGAATGCAAATATATCCTTACTTGAACGACTGTCTAATTCAAGCAGAGAACAAGGACATTCTTCTACAGCATCTGGCGTTTGTGAAAAAACTTCTAACATGCCTAGGGTACACAGTCAATGAAAAGAAATCAAAACTAGTACCCTCTCAAGAGATAATATTCCTGGGTGCAAGCTTAAATACAACTGCCCAGATGGCTTATCTCACGCCAGACAAACAAAGACAACTAACTACCTACTTCAAAAAGTTAGCAACAAAGGCCCAGTTATCTGCAAGAAAAATTCTGCAGGCTTTGGGTTTCATGGCATCCTGCATCCTACTAATTCCATATGCAAGACTGCATATGAGGAAACTTCAATGGTACCTAAAAAGTGTTTGAACTCAACATTGCCACAGCCTGGAAACTATAATTACTCTCATTCCCTGCCTGCAACAGGAGTTTTGATGGTGGGCAAAGGCTTGTCACCAAAACAAGGGACAGCCGTTCACATTACCCCCAGCCAGGCAGACACTAACAACGTATGCATCAGATTATGCCTGGGGGGCCCACATGGCAGGAAGATGCATTCAGGGAACATGGACCTCAAACCAAATGCATCTACATATCAATCAAAAAGAGATGCTAGCTGTTCAAAATGCCCTGACAGCCTTCAAGGACCTTCTTCAACCAGGACAACTACTGATAAAGACAGACAACACCACGGTTATGTGGTATATAAACAAGCAGGGGGGCACACATTTTTACCCCCTTTGCAGACTAGCCATGACTCTGTGGGACACAGCATTGACTTACCAAGTACATCTGCAGGCACAATTCCTGCCAGGAAGGAAAAATACTCTGGCAGGCGAACTAAGCAGAAACCTCATGGATCCCCACGAGTGGCAGCTGGATCCACAAGTCTTCAGCATGATAACAAGGAAATGGGGATGCCCAGACATAGATCTATTTGCCTCCCCTCACAACTACTAACTACAGAGATTCTGCACAAGGATTTATCACAGACAAGCATGGAAAGTGGACGCCCTATCCTTCAGCTGGATGCCTTTCCCCCTCTGCCTCTCCTCCCCAAGATACTCCTAAAGGTCAGACAGGAGAAGCCAAAGATGATACTGATTGCACCAGACTGGCCCCGCCAGCACTGGTACCCAATATTAAGGAGCTTGTCTCAATGCCCAGCTTAGACCCTTCCTCAAGTACCACATCTACTGTCCCAGCAAAATAATCAGATCCTGCACAGCCAACTCAGGACTTTAAACCTGGCAGCATGGTGGATAATGTAGTCATATAAAACACACCTCTCAGCAAAGCTGTGATGGATGTCATTTTGGAAGCCAGAAGGCCTAGTACTAGAAAATCTTATGCAGGAAAATGGAATAGATTTTGTGCTTGGAACCAGGCATAAGGAACAGATACAGCTGTGCCAAATATTCCTCAGATTTTACAATACTTAACTGAGATGCTGGACAAAGGCCTATCTTTCTCATCTATTAAAATTCATGCCTCTGCCATTTTGGCTCATTACAATGCAGAGCCACCAATTTTTTCTCATCCTTTATTAAAACAGTACCTCAGAAGAGCCAAAAATGTAAGCCGCCAAGGAGATCACCAATGCCTGCATGGGACCTCAACTGTGTCTTGGAAAAACTTACCCTGCCTCCTTTTGAGCCAGCTGCTACTGCTGATTTAAAGTTTTTATCTAGGAAAACAGCTCTGCTCCTAGCAAGAACTTCTGCAAGACTAGTTTCAGAGCTACAGGCACTCATGGCTGTGGAACCTTTTATCATTTTTTATCCGGACAGGGTCTCCCTGAGGACAAACCCAACATTTATGCCTAAAGTGGTGTCCAGTGTGGCTCTTAACCAAACCATTCATCTGCCAACTTTTTATCCAAATCCACAGAACAAGGGGGAAAGAATTCTGCATTCTTTGGACGTACACAGACAGCTTAGATTTTACTTGGACAGAACCAAAGTTTTCAGAAAAACAGAGCAATTACTAGTGGCATATGCTGCAGGATCACAAGGAAAGGCTATCTCATAGCAGACTATTTCAAAATGGATAGGCCACTGCATTTGTTTCTGCTACTTATACCATGGCAAGCCAGTGCCTAAGGGCATTAGGCCACATTCCACCAGAGCTGCAGCCACTTCAGCAGCCTTTCTCAGAGGAGTACCAACCAAGGACATTTTTGAGGCAGCTACTTGGAGTTCAGTGCACACCTTTACAAAGCACTATCATCTGCCACTCTACTCTAAATCCAGGGCAGGCTTTGCCACTGCAGTTCTGCAGGGTCTCATAGCTGCTCCTAATGCTGTTTAGCCCCAGCCTCCCAACCATAGCTTTGGGAATCTACCCAAATGTAATGACTGCAACAGTGAAACATGAAGAACATAGTACAGTTGTGTACACTTACCATAAATGTAGATGTTCGAGTGTATTCAATGTTAAAGTCCAGGTTACCCACCCGCCATCCCCCTTTTTTCTTCTGATGGAACCTATCTTTCCTTCTCTGATTTATACAACCTATGTAGTGTATTTGAAGGTAAAGTTTATATTGCTGCATGTTAATTTATATATAGATATAAATTTTGACTACCCTTTTTGGGGGCACCTGACATCTGGGGCAAGAAAAACTAAAGAAAATGCCGTCGGCTGCTTCTTTTATACCCCTGACGACCTGACATCAGGGAAGGGGCGACGACAGCCGACGCAGGACCCAAGACTTTGGAATTCAGGCTGACTGAGGGCAACCTGCCAGCAGGATTACCCAAATGTAATGACTGCAACAGTGAATACACTCAAACATCTACATTTATGGTAAGTGTACACAATTGTACTTTACAGCACTCCATTTAAATAAGTAGACATCCCTTCTACCAACCATGTGGTGGCTCAAGGAGTGGAGAATTGGTATGCAGCTTTTTATATAGCACTGTGTGTGTTTGTGTGTGTGTGTGTGTGTGTGTGTGTGTGTGTGTGTGTGTGTGTGTGTGTGTGTGTGTGTGTGTGCATGGGCGCGCGATTGTGTGAACTTGTGCACATGTGAATGTATTGAATCCTGTAAACATGACTAATGTCCATTCCCTATGGCATACATTATGCAGTTATTAAATTACCCTGCTGCATCTCCCCAACTCTGTTTGGTGCATGAGCTACAGTGCTGTGTGCCCTTCCTCACTCTGCCTCTTGCCAGCAGTGCTGGCAACCAGAATGAGATGCAGAATGCCCAGACTATTATACTATGAACACTGCTTGTAATACACATCCATTTGACATCCACAGCCTGCCGTCCACTCATGCTGTTCATGCAAGGAGATATAATACAATGTATCTGCTTGTAACATGTCCATTTGGTGTCTGCAGCCTGTCCTGCGCTTGTGCAATGTGCACATGTTGCAGTATTCATTTGCAGTCCATATCCTTTTGATGCCTAATTCCTACCCTTCACATATGTAGGACAAATAAGTTGATATGCTGTGGTCTGTGATTATAATAATTGTCCCCCTGATGTCCAAAGCCTGCGCTGTACTCATCATGTGGGGCAACAAGGGCTGTTATGTTTTGTACCTGACAGTAATACATGTCACTTAAATGTCCGCAGTTTGCTTTGTACTCCATAAGAGTATACAGGTTACTACTGTGCATCCAGTCTTGATGCTACAATGCCCCATGGTAGATGAGGCTACTGAATACTGTCAAACACAGTGCATTCATCCCTGGTATTGTGTACTTTTTAGCTGATGGCTTACTGACTGTGCACTGACAAGCACTCAGCTGTTCAGCATTAGATCACTGTTGCACTAGCCTAAACTATATACATCCTATCCCCAGCTGCTGGACAGCTTTTCAAACCTTAAGGGCACTCTCCACATGCGGTAACTCTCAGGAAGTTTAGATGAGCTCCGTATAAAAAGAAAAGGGCTCCAAAACTTTCTTTCTACCAAAATGCACTCATCTGGTGCACTTTGTGGACTTCTTGGTCTACTAAATATCCTTCAAGGCTGGGCAGATATGTCCTCTGTCCAAAACATTATTTTTCTGAGAAAATTTTTTTTTTCTGTCATAATTTTGTTTTTGGTAGGAAATGTATGTGTTGTGGACTGTCACTATTTACAAGGAAGTTATTGTATATGAATGCTTGTGTGAGCAAACTGTTAATTATCAATTTTTGACATTTTTGCAACAGGTTTTTGTACTTTGTTGTGTTAGGAGCTTGATGTTATTCTTATGGGGGACTGTCACGGGTTTCCTTACCTCACCTGTTCACCGTGTAACATTTTACTGAATCTTGCAGGCTATATTTCCCATTTTCATTGTTTCCTCCTCAGCTGAACCTATGGAGCAGTTACCTGTCTCTTTGGTTCTTCCTTTCCCAGTAGGCACGAAGAGGAAAGTAGTCAGGGAATCTTTGGGTGTTAGGTTAGCTCCAGTTATACATCAGCTGCTAGAAGGTGACTCTACTATGCCCAGATTCAGTTTCTCAGTCTAAGGAGCAGGAAGTAGACACATACTCTGCACCTCTAGGGATGTCCTCTGTAGTCAAGGGAAGACCACTCTTGAGGTCTCTGGGAGGGGCAGGTGAAGGTCCTTCAGATAGTTGGGATAAGGACCCTGAGCCCCTGCTACTGGTATGCCATAGGTTGTCTTTCCAGTGAGGATAACCAGGAAAAAGATAGAACAAAAAGAGAAAAAGTGTACCTTCTTTTGTTTCTATGAGTAGAGAAGACTTAGTGGGATTTGCCAGAGAACTTATTTCTGCTTTTTCTGTCTCTCTGCTATCTCTTTAAAGTAGAAAAGAAAAAGAGTTCCCTCATTTTCTGTTGCCGAATTTGCTCAGAAAAGCAGAGATTAGAGGGGGTATGTTGTGCTTCAGGATTTTCTTCTCAAACTGAAGATTCTGATTCTGATGAAAGGTGTAGCTTCAGATGTCCCTCTGGAAGACATATTTTTCTGAGACTTTGTCTAAACTGAAAGAGTTTTTTTTCAGTGGGATTCCTGTTTCCCAGCAAATGTTTTGTGATTTGTTGGATGTTCCTAAGTCTGCAGCTGTTCCTCCTGTTTTATTGGCCTTAGAGAATGTTATTCTCACAGGATGCAGTTTACCTGACAGTCAACCTCTTGTCCCTAGAAGTCTGAAAGTTTGTACAATGTACCTCAGACTCAAATACTTATTTTCTATCCCCAAAGCAGATCCTAAAGTAATATCACTATCCAAATCTGCTCCTTCTAATCAAAATGCTACTAGTAATCCCATTCCCACTGACGTGTGGGACAAGTTTTTACAAATATGTATTATTCTGCCACTTTAACATTCAGAATTTTAAACTGCCAGGCTCATATGTATGTTCAGGTTTTTACTTCTGTCTTTTGAGAATGTGCCCAAGTTAACTGTTAACTTTCCATCTTCTTTGAAAATTTTCTGAATGCCTGTAATTAATCATATTTTAAAGTGTTCTTATGACACTGCTGATACTTCCTCCAGAGTTGCTGCTTCCTCATCAGTCATGAGAAGTCTTACTTAGCTATGTTCTCAAAATCACCCTGAAGATGTTGAAACTGAAATTTTAAATTCTTCACTAGACAAGGAAGTTGTGTTTGGCCCTTCTCCAGCTGACGTGTTTAAGAAGTGTGATGAAAGGGGAAAGTTGATTCAAGGGATGATCCAAATCTTTCAGCCCTCCCTTTTATAAACCAAATAAAACATTCCATTCCATCTCAGCACCCCTTTTTCAAAAAACAATTCAAGCAGCAAGGTTCTGTGGCATAGTGGCACAGCAGATAGTGTTGTTGCCTTGCAGCAAGAGGTTCCCTGGTTTGATTCTTGGCTGGGGTGCCTTTTGTGTGGAGTCTACATGTCCTATCTGCATTCGTGTGAGTTTTCTCTGGGTGCTGTGGTTTCCTCCCACATTCCAAGGGCATGTAGTAGGTGGATTGGACACTCTAAATTGGCCATAGGCATGAGTTTGTGAGTGAGTGTGTGGTGTGCTAGAACTACTGTGGCAGGGCTAGCCACCCGGTGGTATAAACCTTGGCTGTAGATGATTGTGACTGTTGAAGTGATACCCCAATCCCATGTGCAAAAATGGGAAAAAGGGGTTGTGGATGGATGGATGGGTGGAGTAGCAAGGAGGCTAAACAAAGAAAGGCAAAGCCTATCAAAACCAAGAACAGTCCACTAAGTCAGAATGACAGTTTGCCTAATCAGGCTTCCTCCCCCTTCCAACCTGGCAGTCTCTCCCTGCCTTCCTCTCCTTGAGTCTTCATCTTCCTTTGTGGTGTAAGATTATTACAGACAAATGAGTTTTAAAGTAATTCAGCAGAGGATATAATATGCAATGGGATTCCCTTCCTCGTTTCCAAAACCTTCATCCTTACCCTGTAAATCAAGTCTCCCTTTTTCCTCCAGTTCTGTATCAAATGCTCTTGCAGAGAGTAATAGAACCAGTGCCTGCCTGTCAAGATGGAAAAAGGGTTTCTTTCAAGGATTTTTCTAGTGCCAAATAGAGAAGGGACTTGGAGGCCTGTGTTAGACCTATCCTTTCTAAATAGTTTTGTCATGATCCCAAACTTCAAAGTGTTATCTCTTCAGTTACTGTTACTTTTGTCCATTTACTAGCTTTGTTGGTAAAGCTAAATTTAAAAGATGCCTGCCATCGCATTCACACTAGCAAACACTTTAGACATTTTTTTAAGATTTTCTGTATCAGACTTTCATTATCAGTTCTCCGTCTTACCCTTTATACTATCTAATATTCCAAGGGTATTCACTGCCTCCAGTAATTTGCTTTTTGCAGAATTCAAGGCATTTGCAATTTTCCGTATTTGGACAACTGTCTTATTTTGATAGACTCTTTTTTTCCAGTTGTCAGGAGTCCTTAGCAAGTGTTCAGAATTTTCTACTCAGTCTGAATTTTCAAGTGAACCTTCAGAAATCTTCTCTCATCCCTTGTCACATAATTGTTTTACTTGGATATCTTTAAGATTCTGTCTTGGGAAGAGCATGTCTTCTTTCAGACAAAGTGGCAATGTTCGAAAAGTTCTTCCTCTGTTTTTCTAGTCAACACCAGGTATTTACTAGGGAATTTCTCAGGATTCTGGGGTAGACAGTGTGTATGATTCATATGATTCCCCTGGATAGACTTCACATGACAAAAATACAGTGGTACTTTAGGTCAGCTTGGACTTAGTATCCTATCCTTTATTTTTCAGGTATATATTATCTTGTCAAAAGACATGTTCAGTGAACACATCTTCATCGACAAGTAAACAGCGAACTCTGTAATCGCCGAATGGCCATATCAGCGACTTTTTTCCCAGGGGGAAAAAAGCACTTGGCCTAACAAAAAAACAAACATTCAAACCCTACATAGTGGGGGGTTTGCTCCCGCACACCCCTAAATATACCAACTCCGAGATCGCATTACAGTGGAGAACAGGGCAAATCCCCGATGACAGCAAAGAGCTTTTTTCCCCTCAGAAAAAAGTCGCTGATGTGGCCGTTTGGCGATTACAGAGTTCACTGTTAACTTGTCGATGAAGATGTGTTCACTGAACACGTCTTTTGACAAGATAATATAGACCCTTATTTTTCAGATCCTTTTTCTGGGGTTTGTAAGAAGGAATGTCTGATGGTGGATAGACCAGCTGTCTTAGAATACAGCCCTCCCCTTCTCCCTTCCACCTTCCTTCTAGTCTGTCACAACAGATTCTTCAGACCTGGTGTGAAGAATACTGTCCAAACATGTGAAAGTGCAAGGACTGTGTAAAAAAGATCAATAGACAAAAACATATACATGTCAGGGAGGTTATAGTAGTGGTAAATGCCTTGAAAGCCCTAAATCAATTCCTGCTCTCTGGACCATTACAAGTTTTCACTGGCAATACCACAGTGATGTATTAGATAAGGTAACCATTTGAAATCTTGGGACCTGCTAGAGCGAGTCCAGAAACACAGAGACTGAATTGCTTAAAAAACAGACGTATATATATCAAATCTGAGATGGCCATTTACCAGAATATTCCTTTTTTTCTGAGGTATTGCAATCCTGGAGTTGGTATATATAAACTTGGGGGTGGGAGTTTTGCCCTCACCACATCAAGGGGTGCAGGGGGCTTGCCCCTCTAAAAAAAGGAGTTTAAAAGAGAAGATCATCACTCAGCATTACAAGTGCCTACGTTTCTATAGGGAGCCGGTTCATAAACAAATGGGGGGGTGCCAGATCGTACCCTCTTTGCAGACTTACTACGATAACCTAGACGGTAGCAACTCAGCTCATTTTGACTCTTCAGGCCACATACCTTCTGTCAGAGCAAAACCTTGTAGTAGGCAAGTTAAACAAAACAAGGACAGACACTCATGAAGGGAAGCTTCATGCTAGAGTCTTCAAAGAATTAATCTATTTGTGGGGAACACCTCATTTAGATCTGTTTATGTCCTCTCAGAAGAGCCAGCTAAAGAAATTCTGCTTCAGGATTACTTGTAAACAGGCCTGGAAGACAGATGCCTTCTCATTTTCCCATGGATGGTAATGTTCTTGTATGCCTTTTCATCCTTTCCACTGATATTCAGAGTTCTTCTAAAGATCCAGATGGACTCCCCAAAGACAGTGGTGATCATTCACTTTTGGAGCAGGTAACAATGAATGTTAAGATGTGAAATTGTTCGATCTCTCCGTTTGTTCTTACACACGGGTTCGGAGCCGATCCTCGGCTCCGAGTCGGCCGCATCACAAGCTCTGCATCTAAGAGAAGCTTGAGGCACAGTCTACATCCCATGATCCTCCGCTGCTATCCCTCAGATCTAGTTTGCCGCTGCAACAGATCGCGTCGAGGAGAGCTCGGGCCAGCAGAAAATTTTGTATATTTCAGTATTGTTGAGATTTAGAGCTGTTTAAAGCTAGTTATCATAGTTATAATAGTTATAATAGTTGTGTGTGTGTGTGTGTGTGTTTTCTTCATAGGGGTTTTTCCCTTGATATATATATATATTTAGTTGTTTCGAGTTTCATCTTAGGCCTATTTAGTCCTGTCAGGGCTCTGACAGCAGAAAAAAAATATTTAGATTTAGATTGTACATTTCTTAACACTTTAGTATTTCTAGTCTTTGGTGTGCAGTGTTTGATATATATATATATATATATATATATATATATATATATATATATATATATATATATATACATATTTTCATATAGATAGATAGTAATATTTGGCTGTGTTGTTTGACTATTTTTCTCTATAACTTATATTGCTTTTTACAAGTTACTTGTTTTAGACATGGCAGAGAAAGCCATGTCTGGATTCAAAAGATGTCAGTGTGGACAGAAAATGTCCATCACAGACAATCATACTTCCTGCGTCTACTGTCTTGGCCCTCTCCACGTGCAGGAGGACTGTTCTATTTGTCATTCCTTCAGTGGAAGGGTCATGATGGAAAGGTGCAGGAAGTTAATCGAAAGGGGTTTGCTAAAGCCAGCCTTGGAGAAGGCTGATCAGGCGTCAAAGTCTTCGAAGGGGTCGAAGTCTTCGAAGGTATCAGAGCCCAGGTCGTAGGCTCCGAGCACCTCTACTAAGATTCGGTCACCGGCTCCACAGACCTCGGGGCCGAGCATCGAGCGATTATCACTGATCGAGGCCCAGGTCTTGGAGCCAGTGTCAGAGGTGCCTCCATCCTTCGTTCGGTGGCATCTTCGGCCCCTTCGAACCGTTCTTCCAGGCCGTTATCTGACACCGACTTGGATCGAGTGGTGCAGAAGCTCATGGAGAGCACGGCTCTTTCCAAGCTCATTGCGGTTTAGTCCCAATTGGTATCAAAACTTGAAGCCCTCCCTGTGTCTCTGGAAGATCCTCCTTCGAGACCCATCGAGTCCTCGGAGCCGGGAGAAGAGGAACCGATGCTTGTTGATCCCTCGGTGCCGAAGCCTTCCTTAGTGCGGTCGGCACCACTGACCTCGACTCCCTCAGAGCCCATCGAGGAGTCGCGGAGCCGACGGTCTCTCCTCGGTTCCGGGGCGGAGAGTCGAACAGAACTTTCGGTTCCGACTCTCCCCCTCGGAGCCTCAGCGCAGATTAACTCGGCTCCATCCTCGGGGTTGGAGCCTGTGGTCCCAGTTTCAGGGAAACTACCATGCTCTTCGGATCTGGTGGAGTCCTCGGCCCGGGGCTCCGGTGCCTTCGATGTCATGAGGAAGGTTTTGTCTGAAAAGACATTTACTTCATCGGAGTCGTCTTCTCCTTCCCCCAAAGGGCTGCATTCTGTTTCTGTACCCGCGATCCCTACCAAGCGTAGAGACCCAATGCCTCAGCCAACCCCAGAGGGTGTCCCCTGTTCCTCGGAAGCTTCACCAGATGCCCCCTCTGATGAAGTTTCGAGGAAGAAATTGTGCAAGAGGAGGCACATTGATTCCCCACAGGAATCATTGACATCGGACACCAATTTGGATGAGTCAGAGGGGTCCCCACGGTCCCCCTCTGAGGATGTGTCATTTGCTGACATCCTGGAGATATTGAAACAGAGGAGTGATTGGCAGACACTTGCCCCCACTGAGGATGAATCGGTGTTGCTGAAGGCTTTTGGGGCTCAACCTTCTACCTCCTGGGTGACTCCACCCTTCGATGAGTTAATGGACCTAATAGCTCGAAGGGCGTGGGAGACTCCGGATACAGTGGAACCAGTCCCTCGGAGGCCGAATAAATATATCACTGCCCCCCACGACAAGCCTTATCTTATGAAAGGAGTCCCAGTTGATGCTATGGTGGTAGTGGCAGCCACGAAGAAAGAAATGTCTGAGGCATCTTCCTCTGTCCATCCTCCTAACAAGGATTCTAGGACTATGGACAAGTATGGGAAGCGCGTTTTCAGTTCAGCGACTTTTTCCATGTGTTCGCTGAACTACCTCACGCACTTTACGCAACTTCAGAGAGATCTCCTTAAGGAGCTGGGAGATACTCTCCAGGGTAACACATATGCTGCTGTCTCGGAAAAGGTAACAGCACAGCTTAACATCCTCACATCAATAGTAAACTCGTCCATGAGGCTCATTTCGTATGCGGCCGAAGGTTTGAGTAGGGCTGCAGCTTCAGCGATCGCTCTGCGGAGACAATCCTGGATGCGCCTGTGCTCCTTTGTGGAAGCCTTCAAGTCTTCCTTTACCAATGTCCCCTTTGATGGTGCCACCCTGTTTGGACCCAAAGTAAAGGAGACTCTCACTCGGTGTGAACAAGAAGGTAAGACCCTGTCTGCCTTAGGGGGCCGTTTTTCCGCCCCGACCAGACCGTACCCCAAAGGGCAAAGAGGTGGAAAAATGTGGTTCCGAAAGACACAGGGATCTTTCCAGTCTACACAGAGTGATGCCCCCTCCAGAGGCAGAGGAGGGGGGAGAAATGGAAGACGCCGCCCAGGTGGCAGAGGGGGTCCGCAGAACCAGGGCGACAGGGATAGCACCCCTGGGAAGCCCTTCCAGCACTCCTGAGTGGAGACCTGACTGTCCTGCTCTGGAGGCAGTCGGTGGTCGCTTGGCTTTATACCCAGAGGCCTGGCTAAATCTCACTTCAGATTCTTGGGTAAAAAGCATAATAACCAGAGGATACAACATTCCATTTATAACCATTCCTCCCGATAAAAAGAGATTTCCAGATGTTCCACCTAATCTGCGAGATCAAGCAGCCATAGAAATAAGAAAGCTGCTTGAATAAAGAGTCATCCAACCAGTCCCGGTGGACCAGATAGGATCCGGAACTTACTCAAGGTTCTTTTTAGTTCCAAAGAAGACAGGGGACTGGAGGCCAATATTGGACCTCAGCAAACTCAACACCTTCGTAAGGAAGGAAAAATTCCGGATGGTCACGCTACAATCGATCCTTCTTTTTCTGCAGAAGGGCGATTGGATGTGCTCTATAGATCTCAGGGACGCGTACTACCACATCAAAATGGCCAGAGCGTCCAGAGATCACCTGTGCTTCCGGCTGGGAGCCAGTCATTTCCAATTTCGAGCTCTGCCCTTTGGTCTCACCTCAGCCCCCAGGGTGTTCACTAAATGCATGGCAGTAGTGGCGTCTCACCTGAGGCGGCTAGGATTCCGGGTGTTTCCGTATCTGAATGACTGGCTCCTCACCGCCACCACCAAGCATCTTCTTGTACAAGCCAGGGACTACACGATCAACCTCTGTTCCCGTTTAGGAATCTCAATCAACTTCGAAAAATCTGCCTTATCGCCCTCACAGCATGTCTTATTCATAGGGGTGGATTTAGATACTACTACAGCTCTGGTCAAGCTTCCCCAGACAAGAGTGTTAGCCCTCAGGGATCAGGTCGCTATTCTTCTTCGGAACAAGAAAGTTTCTGTTGCACAAGTGCTGAAAGCCCTGGGCATGATGGCAGCTACCCTTATTGCAGTTCCTTTGGGCAGGATGCACATGAGGGTCCTCCAGTGGCTGCTCTTCACACAGTGGTCGTTCCAACAACTTTCTTTGTCACACGACATCTTGATCACAGAATCTTGCAAGCGGGATCTTCGATGGTGGCTGAACAGCCAAGATCTGACGATGGGTCGCCCGTTTGTACTACCCAGCCCTACAGCCACAATAACCACGGACGCTTCCCTGATGGGGTGGGGGGGACTTTTTCAGGGGAGAACGGTCCAAGGAGAATGGTCCAAGATGGAGTACAATCTGCACATCAATGTCCTGGAGTTGAGAGCAGTGTTTCTAGCGTTGCAACACTTTCACAAATCTCTACCTCTAGGAACAGTGGCAGTTCAGATGGACAATATGTCAGTGGTCTGGTACATAAACAAACAGGGAGGAACCAGGTCTTAACCATTATGCAGAGAGGCCCTGAGAATTTGGCAATGGGCTGTGTCCACAGGTCGCTTTCTGATAGCAACGCACATCCCGGGGTCATCCAACGTCATCGCGGACAGGTTGAGCAGAGCCATCCTGTTGCCACACGAGTGGTCCCTCAAAAATCAAGTGGCGGAGAGGATTTTCCGCAGATGGGGCCAGCCTTGCTGCGATCTTTTTGCATCCCCCTTAAATGCCAAATGCAGCAGCTACTTTGCCCTAATTCCCCCTCCGGGGGATGCCCCCAGGGACGCACTGGTGCACGATTGGCCCCCGGGTCTCCTATATGCATTTCCTCCTGTTCCGTTGATACCCAAATTCCTACAGAAAGCCAGGAGTCTGGAAAGGACGATCATTCTAATAGCACCATTCTGGCCTCGACAGATCTGGTTTCCCTTTCTTCGAGCCCACCAGATGGAGGAACCGTGGATTCTGGACCCAGTGCCAGGCCTATTGACTCACTCGTCGGGAGTTCCTCACCCATCTCTTCAGTCCCTCAAACTGACAGCTTGGCTGCTCCGCTTCCCAACTTAGCCAGGTCGGATTTTTTGTCTCCAGCAGTACAGCACATTCTAGTTTCTTCCCACAAAGCTTCCACCTGGAAACTGTACAGGAGCAAATGGAAACGCTTTGCGTGTTGGGCATCAGGGCAAGGTATAGATCCCTTGGTGGCCCCGATACACAAATTCTTGGAATTTTTATCTACACTCTTTCACAAAGGGGCCTCTACATCCATGATACGAGTACAGTTAGCTGCCATATCTAACTTTCATGTAGGTGAAGGGGGCTCTACAGTTATGTCCCAGAGACTTTGTAGAGCTTTCACGAAGGGTACCTTTCACCTCCGTCCACCCATTCGGGATCCGGTTTTCCCCTGGAGCTTGAATTTGATGTTATCCCAACTTATGTTACCACCCTTTGAACCAGCTTCAACGTGTTCACTTAAGTATTTGTCATGGAAGACTCTTTTTCTTGTTGCTGTCACTTCAGCTCGTAGGATATCAGAGCTACAGGCCTTGTCGGTTAGGCCACCATACATGGTTTTCCATCCAGACAGAGTCTCCTTGCGTACTAATCCGTCATTCCTCCCAAAGGTATGTTCTGTGCTTAATATTAATCAATCTATAGAATTTCCCACCTTCGTCAAAAACCATTCTAACAAGTTGGAATACATGCTGCACAAATTGGATGTACATAGGCAGCTGAGATTTTATCTGGACAGAACAAAGGATTGCAGGAAATCGGATCAGCTGTTTGTTTCATTTGCAGATAATAAGAAGGGCATGGCAGTAACAAAATGCACGTTATCCAAATGGCTTTCGGACTGCATAAATTTTGTCTATTCAGCTTCCAAACAACCACTTCCGTTCAAGCCTAAGGCTCATTCTACTAAGGCCGTTTCTACTTCTCTAGCCCATGCCGCTCGTCTACCGTTGGATACTATTTGTGCGGCGGCGACGTGGGCAAAGCCTCATACATTTGTTACTCACTACACAGTGGACAGGACCTCCAAGGGCAGGGCATCCTTTGGTTCCACTGTTCTCAGGAACGTTCTTCCGTGAGTCACCCAGGGTAATGGAGCTAGGGACGCTACCTGTGTGCAAGAACAAACTGTGAGATCGAACAAGTTCATCTCACCTTTGTTCTTACATCCCCTCCCTCCTTCCCCCACCGCGTTCTGGAAGAACTGGTACGACTAGTGTCTGGTTGGTCTTCTCTGGGTTATCTACACTACCTATTGATTAGTAGGTGACACATTAGGTGTACACCTATCTGTATTTAGTTCATATGTACAGGTTCAAGTGTGTGATTGCGTGAGCGTTAGACGCAGTGGTTAGTAGTGCATTCTGGGTTCTTACAAACTAGATCTGAGGGATAGCTGCGGAGGATCATGGGATGTAGACTGTGCCTCGAGCTTCTCTTAGATGCAGAGCTTGTGATGCGGCCGACTCGGAGCCGAGGATCAGCTCTGAACCCGTGTGTAAGAACAAAGGCGAGATGAACAATTCACATGGAACGTTATGGTAAGACATAACTTCTTTTTGTCTATCTCGCCTTCGTTCTTGCTGTTTGGGACTCGGCCATCTTCTATAGCTCAAGAGCTGTTCACTGGCTCAAGGCTACCCCTTATCCCATGATGCCTAGCGCTAGCTACCCAGATCTTGTTTGCCGCTCCAGCTGCGAGGTGTCGTTTTACTGTCTCAGGCTTGTATAAGATTATTATAGAACTTTTCATTCTTCAGAAATAGCTTTTTTCTTAAGAATTATAGTTAACGTTTAGTCTTATTCTATTGTCATTAGTTTAGTGTGTTGTTGTAGTTCCTTTCCTCCCCTTTAGAACTCGTTTAATTTAGAGAGTTCTTCCCCTCCCCCCCTCTCTCTTCCCTTTTAGGTAGCCGTTTAAGTTAGAGGCTTCCTAGTTTTAAAATATATATATATATATATATATATATATATATATATATATATAGTATACTGTGTATCTTTTTTCCCTTTTGTGATATTGTGTTCTGGTATTTTGTTGTTCGCTTATCGGCTTTTTGGCTAAGATCAGTGTAGTATCTCTTGAGGTATTTTGTTGGATATGTCTAAAGAATCCAAGGTGTCTGGATTAAAGAAGTGTGACTCATGCTGTCAGAAAATGTCTCTGAAAGATGGGCACACTTCTTGCGTCTATTGCTTAGGCGCAGTGCACCTGCAGGACTCTTGTTCTATACGCCATGCATTTAGTCCAAGAGTTCTGCAGGAGCGTAAAAATAAGCTTATTCTCAGGGGTCTTTTAAAGCCCCAGGATTCACCGACCAAGACTCAGCCTGTGAAATCCCCCAAACCGACCAAATCGTTGGCTCCAAGCTCGGAGCCGTCATTGGTTCAAACTTCACCTGCTACTTCGGTTCCGGTTGGAACCGATGAGACTATCTCCCCATCGGCTCCATCAGCATCTTCGGAGCCATCGCGAAGCCACAAAAGGCTAAGGTCCCCTTCCCTGGAATCCATACAGTCAGCTGCTCGGTCTCCCCTGCTTCAGAGTGAGAGCAGTCACAGATCTTCCCACTCCTCTCAGTCCTCTAGGCTCTCGGATCACGATGTGGAGAGAGTGGTCAGTAGGTTGCTGAAATCGCAGGCACTTGCCAAGATCTTGTCCAGCCCACCTAAACAGGTGTCGGCTCCATCCACTTCTATCGATGTTCCTCCTCCAACTCCTTTGAGCTCGGAGCCGGAGTTCGTTGGGGTTCGAGTCATGGAACCGTCAGCTCCGATAACTATTTCTAATTCGGTTCCGTCGTCGGCTCTGATTCCCTCGATGGCACTGTCCGTCGTGGGATCTAGGCACCGAGACTCCCTCGTTGGCTCTGAGGGGGCGAGTGGCATCGGATCCTTCTCTGACCCCGTTCTCCCTATCGGAGCTTCGGCGCAGGTGAGTTCGGCTCCTACATCGGCCTCAGAGCCATCTCCCTCGGGGCAGAGCAGGATTCCGATTTCCTCGGAATTGGATCCTTCTCTGCATCGTGGCAGGGACGCCTTCGATGTCATGAGGAGCATGCTGGCTTCTGAGTCAGCTCCATGATCGACCCCACCGGCTCTGTCCCCTGTAGTGCCTGTGACAACCTCTGCTCCTCCTCCAGACCCCAAGCGTGGGGAACTGGCTCTCCAGGGCACCCCATTGGGTGTTTCCTCTTCTTCTGAGGTCTCCCCTGATCATTTAGAGGAGCTCCCTCATAAGAAGAAGTGCAAGAGGAAGCACATTGACTCCCCTGAGTCTGTCACTTCAGATACAGACTTAGATGATTTGGAAGGGTCCCCGAGATCCCCCTCTGAAGATGTTTCCTTTTCGGACATCCTCAAAATGCTTAAGCAGAGGGGGAACTGGAATCCCCTAGCCCCTACCGAGAATGAGTCTGTATTCCTGGATACGTTCGGTTCCCGACCTTCCACCTCCTGGGTTTCTCCGCCTTTCGATCCACTCATGTCTGTGGTGGCTCGAAAGGCTTGGTCAGCCCCGGATACAGTGGAACCAACCCTAAGGAGACCTAGCAAGTTTATCACTGCACCCCTTGATAAGCAGTTCCTGACCAAAGGTGTCCCTGTGGATGGCATGGTGGTAGCAGCAGCCACTAAAAAGGAGTTAGCGGAAACTTCTTCATCTGTCCATCCTCCTAACAAGGAGTCTAGGACTATGGATAAATACGGGAAGCCAATGTTTGCTTCAGTGACCTTTTCAATGAGGTCACTGAATTACTTATGCCATTTTACCCGGCTTCAGAGGGATCTCCTTAAAGAGCTCGGAGATACCCTTCAAGATCCATCAGCTGAAGAGGCTCAAGCTAAAGTTGCTTCCCAGCTGGCTACCCTTAATTCTGTAGTCAACTCCTCCATGAGGCTCATTTCCTATGCAGCCGATGGTGCGAGCAGAGCCGCAGGTACAGGCATAGCCTTTAGGAGACACGCATGGATGCAACTGTGTGATTTTGCGGAACCCTTTAGAGTGTCATTCATCAACACCGCCTTTGATGGTTCCTTTCTTTTTGGACCACAGGTGAAAGACACTTTGACTAGGTGTGAGCAAGAAGGCAAGACTCTCTCTGCCGTGGGAGTCCATTTTTCCACTCCTTCCAGACCATACCCCAAGGGTCAGAAGAGTGGTAAAATGTGGTTCCGAAAATCCCAGGGAGCTCCACCTGACACACGTAGCGACTTTTCCTCCAGGGGCAGAGGAGGAAACAACAACAACAGATGCCGCCCTCATGGCAGAGGGCGTCCGCAGAACCAGGGCAGCAGAGAATCCTTCTCTGAGAAGCCCTTCCAGCATCCCTGAAGGGTTGCTCAGCTGTCCGTCTCTGGAGGCAGTCAGGGGAAGACTTTCACTGTACACAAAAGCCTGGCAAAGTTTTACACAAGACAAATGGGTACAGTCAATTATATCCGGAGGTTACAAAATCCCTTTCTCTCAAACCCCCTTACCGTCAAGCAAATCCCTCCCAGATGTTCCACCCAATCTGAGGAACCAAGCAGTCATAGAAGTTTCAAAACTACTAGAAAAAAGAGTCATCCAGGAAGTCCCGGAAGACCAACACAGATCCGGAACTTACTCAAGGTTCTTTTTGGTACCAAAAAAGACAGGGGACTGGAGACGGATTCTGGATCTCAGCAGACTAAACAAGTCTGTTCAAAGAACAAAGTTTCAGATGGTCACGCTACAGTCCATTCTACCCTTCCTCGGTCAGGACAATTGGATGTTCTCCATAGATCTTCAGGATGCATACTATCACATCAAAATGGACAGGCGCTCCAGGAGATTCCTTCACTTCCGGCTGGGAGCCAGTCATTATCAGTTCAGAGCCCTGCCCTTTGGTCTCACCACAGCCCCCAGGGTGTTCACCAAATGTATGGCAGTGGTCACGGCTCACCTGAGACGTCAAGGATTCCAGGTGTTTCCATATCTAGATGACTGGCTCCTCACTGCTGCTACCAGGCATCAACTTCTGCAAGCCAGGGACTACGCAATCACAATCTGCTCCCAGCTAGGCATCACAATAAACTTCGAAAAATCTGCCGTGTTGCCCTGTCAATCTATCACCTATATAGGAGCAGACTTAGACACAAGGAACATGTACTCAACACTTCCGCCAGACAGGGTATCTTTAATTCGACAGCAAATCCAAATTCTGATGCAGAGCAAGAGGATCCAAGTCAGATTCGTCCTTCAAACTCTGGGTTCCATGGCAGCGGCAATTCTTCTAATCCCACTGGCCCGCTTTCACATGAGGATCCTTCAGTGGCTTCTGCTCACACAGTGGTCTTTCCAAGAACTGCCCATGTCTCACATGATCCTGATTACAGAAGCATGCAAAAGCCACCTTTCATGGTGGATGGTCTATCCACTAGTGACTCAGGGCAGACCCTTCATTCAACCCCCTCCGGTAGCCACAGTGACCACAGACACCTCCCTGATAGGGTGAGGGTCATTATCTGGGCAGGACAGTCCAAGGCACTTGGCAACCTCACGAGTACCATCTGCACATAAACGTCCTAGAAATGAGAGCCGTGCTCCTAGCGTTGCAAGCTCTTCAAGACTCTCTTCCTTCCAGGACCATTGCAATTCAAACAGACAACATGTCAGTGGTGTGGTGCATCAACAAGCAGGGCGGACCTGTGTCGAGAAGCACTCAGACTGTGGCAGTGGGCAATTTCCTCCCAAAGTTTTCTGATTGCGACGCACATCCCTGGGAAGTCCAACATCGTAGTGGACAGGCTCAGCAGAGCTATCTTCATGCCTCACAAGTGGTCTCTGAATCAGGAAGTTGCGGATCTTATCTTCCGCAAATGGGGACAGCCTTGCTGCAATTTTTTTGCCACCCCCTTTAACAGCAAATGCAGCAACTACTTTTCCCTTCTTCCACTTCCAGGTCACACACCCAGAGATGCTCTAGTCCATGATTGGCCTCTGGGACTTCTTTATGCCTTTCCTCCATTTCCCCTGATACTGAAACTCATGCAGAAAGCAATATTGTTGGGTTGCAAAATGATCCTCATTGCTCCCTACTGGCCTCGACAGATATGGTTTCCGTTCCTGCACCATTACCTTCTCGATCAGCCCTGGACTCTGGATCTGATTCCAGACCTGCTGATTCATCAGTCAGGCGGGCTGCATCAATCCCTCCAAACACTCCAGCTCACAGCTTGGTTGCTCCACTTCCTACCTTAGCCAGGCTTCCCAGCATTTCCCCGGCCGTACGTGAAATTATTGTCTCCTCGCACAAGTTTGCCACTAGAAGGACCTATCCTAGCAAATGGAAACGTTTTTCTTGTTGAGCAGAGGCTAGGAACATAGATCCCCTTTCAGCCCCAGTCCATGAAATCTTGGAGTTCCTAGCAGAGCTTTTTCATTCTGGGTCCGCTTCTGCTACAATCAGGGTTCAATTAGTGGCCATTTCAAACTTTCATGTTGGTTTCTCTAATGCAAGCATCATGTCCCATAAGCTATGTAAAGCTTTCTTAAGAGGGACTACTCTCCTTAGACCCCCCAGTGAGAAATCCTCCTCCTCTTTGGGACCTAAATTTGGTACTAATCTCCTTAATTTTGCCCCCTTTTGAACCTGCAGCATCCTGCTCCATTAAGTTTATATCTTGGAAAACTCTCTTTCTGGTAGCTATTACTTCAGCCAGATGTGTCTCTGAACTTCAGGCACTATGTGTCCGTCCTCCATACTTAGTTTTTCATAAGGACAGGGTTGCTCTGAGGACTAATCCCTCTTTCCTTCTGAAAGTCTGCTCAGAAAATAATTTAAACCAATCTATAGACCTACCTGTGTTTTTTCCCAACCACACCAACAAGGTTGAATACAAATTACATCAATTAGATGTTCATAGACAACTGCGTTTTTACCTGCATAGGATGAAGGACATAAGGAAGTCGGACCAACTATTCCTTCCCTATGCTCTGGGCAAACAAGGTCTTCCAGTTTCCAAAGTGACCTTATCCAGGTGGTTATCTCACATTATTACTTTCATTTATCAGTTGAGAAACAAAGAGTTGCCTATCAAACCGAAAGGTCATTCTACTAGGGCTTTGGCCACCTCTGTAGCCTTCCAGTCTAGGTTGCCCATGGATTCTATCTGTGCAGCTGCTACTTGGGCAAATCCTCATACCTTTATTTCTCATTACAAGCTAGATATGGTCTCCAGGAACAGAGCTGACTTTGGTTCCACTGTTCTGAAGAGTCTGTTCCAATGAGCCGCCCAGGATTGTAGGTGCTAGGGATGCTGTCCCAACCAGCAAGAACGAAGGCGAGATAGACAACTTAACATAAAGAGGTTATGTACCTACCATAACGTTCCATGTTAGTTGTCTTCATCTCGCCTTCTTTCTTGCGTCCCACCCTCCATCCCCCTGTCCTATTGGATCGAGAGGAGTTCTGGTTTCACTGGCTGAGTGTTCTCTGGTTGTTTCCTCTACTGACTTAGAGAGTATGACAGGTATGCACAACCTGTTTGTTTGGACAGGTTGATTCTCTGGCTATGTCTGGGGTTAGCTTTTACAAACGAGATCTGGGTAGCTAGCGCTAGGCATCACGGGATAAGGGGTAACCTCGAGCCAGTGCACAGCTCTCGAGCTATAGAAGATGGCCGAGTCGGAGCCGAGAATCCCAACCAGCAAGAAAGAAGGCGAGATGAAGACAACTAACATGGAACGTTATGGTAGGTACATAACTTCTTTTTCTCCCTTGTTTTGAAACTGGTCAGGGCAATTACCATATACTTTCCTACACACTGGATTTACTCACATAAGACAAAGGTTTTTCATAAGACCCCAACCTAAAAACTTTGCTGTTGAAAGCCTGAATGATAAAATTTTCATACCTTTTCGGCACCTTTTTTTCTGACGACATGCAACAGGTATTGAAGGGAGCTAAAAAACTGTTAGTAGGAAATCATGTATATGTAAATATAGGAAGATTTTTTGGTTGGTGCCTTTCCAAAGACCTGGACCCCTTTAAGACCTGGCTGCCTTTGGTTTTTGACAATTTCTGTGAATTACTGTCCTCTGGCCTTTCTTACTCCTCTGTCAAGGCTCATTTGTTTGCCATTTCTTTTTGTCTGCCTTGGATCCCCCTTTCTTTGATTACCCAAATTAATCAGGTTTTTGAAAGGGGGTTTACATATCAATCCACCTAGAAAATAGCTGGCTTCCCCTTCTGAGCTTAACTATGTGCTTGCAAAGCTTACTCTGCTTCCATTTAAACCAGCTGATAAGACTGAACTGAGGATGTTAAGTTGTCAATCTCACCTTCATTCTTGCTGGATGGGTTCGGAGCCGATCCTCGGCTCCGACTCGGCACTTGCTTTAGCTTGAGAACTCCTTTTACCAGCTCGAGGCAACCCTATATCCCATGATGCAAGGCGGAACTACCTCAGATCTCGTTTGCCGCTTAGCGAAAGAGGTCTCCTTTACCAGCAGAGGTAAGTGAATTTCTTGTTAAAGAAAGAGAAGCTTAGTTAGGGTTTTATTTTCCCCTTTTATTCATAGTATAGTCTGTAATGAATTACAGCCCACCCTATTCCCTTGTTTTTCAAACTTTTATAACCTTTTATAACCTTTAGTGTAAAGTTTTAGTTAGGCCTAAAACCCCAGTTGTTAATCCCTTCCTGTGTGTTGTGTGTAGGGGATTAATTTTGTGTGTTTGTTGGGGTTTGTGTGTGTTACTTCCTCCTAGGATATGTCTAGGGAAGGCAAGGTCTCAGGCTTCAAGAAGTGTGACTCGTGCTGTCAGAAAATGTCTCTGACAGACGGTCACACTTCTTGTGTTTATTGCCTGGGGCCTTTGCACCTGCAGGACTCCTGTGCTTTGTGTCACTCTTTTAGCCAGAGAGTCCTGCAGGAAAGGAGGAATAAGCTTATCCTCCGTGGCTTACTTAAGCCAGAAGGTTCTCCCTCTAAAGCAGGGTCTGGGAAACCTTCTAAGCCACCGAAGGCTCAGGCTTCAGTATCCAAGCCTCCTCCGGTGGCTCCGGCTCCGTCGGAGCCGAGATCGGCTCCGGCTGGAACCGATGTATCTACCTTGAAAGTAGTGGGTTCGGTGCCGGCTGGTTCCGATACCTTATCTACTGTAGCCTTGTCGGCTCCGGCTGGAGCCGACACTTTATCCAGCATCGGAGCCGAGAAACCTTCGGCTCCATCTGGAGTTCAGGGGACTTCGGCTCCGATGGCTCCGTCCCGAAAGAGATCTCGGTCCCCTTCGTTACTGAGTATCCACTCGGCTCCGGGGTCTCCTCTTTTGTCGGAGCGGAGCCATCGGAGCCGATCTTCGAGATCTTCCAGGCTGTCTGACCACGACTTGGAGAGGGTGGTAAGCAGGCTGTTGAAGTCTCAGGCACTGGCCCAAATGCTCCATAGCCCTTCTCTACAGACTTCGGCTATAGCCTCACCCCTTGAACTTCCTCCTCCGACTCCACATCAGAGTTGGGCGGAGCTTCGGGACAGCGACTGTTTGGTGCGGAGCCGATACATCCTTCGGCTCAGTCATCCTCGGCTCCGCTCTCCTCCTTGAGACCTTCCTTGGAGGGATCCGGTCGCCGGGTTTCCCTTGTCGGCTCCGAGGGCTAGTGGCATCGGACCCTTGTCCGACCCCGCTCTCCCTCTCGGGGCTTCGGCTTTGTTAAGCTCGTCGCCGACATCGGCCTCGGAGCCTTCCCTCTCAGTGGAGCCGGGCATTCCTGTCTCTTCGGAGCGGGGATATTCCGGCCTCCCGGGAGGGAGCCTTTGAGGTGATGAGGAGTGTCCTGGCCTCTGAGCCTGGTCAACGGTCCATCCCTCTAGCTCCTCCCTCATCAGTGCCTCGAGGCGCCTCGTGCCAGCCTCTTACTCTCAACCCCAGGGCTCCATCGCCCCAGGTTTCCCCATTGGGAATTTCCGCCCCTTCGAAGTTTCTCCTGATCCTGCAGGTGAACCCCCTCGGAAGAGGACGTGTAAGAGGAAACACATAGACTCCCCCGAGTCTACTACATCGGATACCGACTTAGATGAGTCGGAGGGTTCCCCACGATCCCCCTCTGAGGATGTCTCTTTTTCAGACATCCTTGAGCTCCTCAAACAGAGGGGGAATTGGCCAGCCATTGATCCCAACGAGGATGAGTCGGTATACCTGGAGGCTTTTGGATCCCGACCCTCCACCTCCTGGGTGTCTCTGCCTTTCGACCCACTTATGCAGGTAGTGGCTCGGAAGGCATGGGCGGCTCCAGATTCTGTGGAACCTGTCCCCAGGAGACCATCCAAATTCATCACGGCCCCTACGGACAAACAGTTCCTTTCCAAGGGTGTCTCTGTGGATGCTATGGTGGCGGCGGCCACTAAGAAGGAACTGGCGGATCCTTCAGTACCTGTCCATCCTCCTAACAAGGATTCTAGGACCATGGACAGGTATGGAAAGCGGATGTTTTCTTCAGCGACCTTTGCTATGCGTTCGCTGAACTACCTTTGTCACTTCACCAGGCTTCAACGAGATATTCTCAAGGAACTGGGTGAAGTAGTCCAGGATCCTTCTGCTGCTGGGGCTCAAGAAAAGATTGCCTCTCAGCTTGCAATCCTGAATTCCATATCTAACTCCTCCATGCGGCTCATATCCTATGCGGCCGATGGAGCGAGCAGGGCCGCAGGCACAGGAGTTGCTCTTAGACGCCAAGCCTGGATGCGGCTTTGTAATTTTGCGGACCCCTTTAAGGCGTCCTTCACTAATACCCCCTTTGATGGTTCGGCTTTGTTCGGACCTCAGGTGAAGGATACCTTGACCAGGTGTGAGCAGGACGGTAAAACTCTTTCTGCCGTTGGAGTCCAGTTTTCCACTCCTTCTAGACCATATCCCAAGGGTCAGAAGGGGGAAGATGTGGTTCCGTAAAGCCCAAGGAGCTACACCGGACGCGTGGTCAGTTTACCCCAGAGGCAGAGGGGTAACAATAGACGCCGCCCTAGAGGCAGGGGCGGTCCTCAGAACCAGGGCAACAGGCAGTCTCTTCCTGAGAAGCCCTTTCAGCATCCCTGGGGTGTTGGCCGACTGTCCACCCTTGGAGGCAGTCGGGAAGGATTTCGCTGTACCCAGTAGCCTGGCAATCCCTATCTCAAGAGATGTGGGTACAGTCGATCATATCCGAGGGTTACAAAATCCCTTGAAGGTTTCCGTACCTCTACAATCCCTTCCAGACATCTCACCCGGTCAAAGAGATTTGGCAAAACAGGAGGTTTCAAAGCTCCTAGAAAAAAGAGCCGTCCAGACTGTGCCGGCAGACCAGGTAGGATCCGGCGTCTACCGAGATTCTTTTGGTCCCCAAAAGGACGGGAGATTGGAGACCAATATTAGACCTGAGCAATCTAAACAGATTTGTCAAGAAGGCAAGATTCGGATGGTCACGCTTCAGTCCATTCTGCCCTTTCTGGGCAAGGACAACTGGATGTGCTCTATAGACCTTCAGGATGCGTACTATCACATAAAGATTCACAGACACTCCAGAAGGTTTCTCCGCTCGGCTAGGGACCAGTCATTACCAATTCAAAGCACTGCCCTTTGGCCTCACTTCAGCCCCAGAGTGTTTACCAAATGCATGACAGTGGTCACAGCTCATCTGAGACGTCAAGGATTCCAGGTGTTTCCCTACTTGGACGACTGGCTCCTCTCCGCCACCACCAAGTGTCAGCTTCTTCAGTCCAGAGACTACACTCTACAGCTTTGCAGGAGTTTGGGAATTTCAGTAAATTTGAAAAATCTTCTCTGCTGCCTTGCCAATCTATCACCTTTATAGGCAGAATTAAACACTGTCAAAATGTTAGCCAGACTAACAGATCAAAGAATTCTGGACATCCAAAATTGCTCGGCTTCGATTGCAAAGCAACAAGATCAAAGCCAGATTTATACTGAAGGTTCTAGGTCTTATGGCTGTGGCCATTGTTCTTCTACCACTGGCTCGCTTCCACATGCGTCTTCTGCAGTGGATGCTATTCACGCAGTGGTCGTACCACAGTCTCCCGATGAGGCACGAAATCTTGGTCACACAGTCGTGCAGAGCTCATCTGAACTGGTGGATATCTTCCTCTTCTTCATCAGGGCCGACCCTTTATTCCCCCTCCTCCAGTTGCCACAGTCACTACGGATGCCTCTCTGATCGGGTGGGGGGTCATTATCAGAGCAGGATGGTCCACGGGACGTGGCAACCCATAGAATACCATCTGCACATAAATGTCCTGGAGATGAGAGCAGTGCTTTTAACGTTGCAAGCCCTCAGCGACTTTCTTCCCACGGGGACTATTGCAGTACAAACGGACAACATGTCCGTGGTCTGGTACATCAACAAACAGGGCGGGACCAGGTCCTATCCGTTATGTCGAGAAGCTCTCAGACTTTGGCAATGGGCAATCTCTTCTCAGCGGTTTCTGATAGCAACGCACATCCCCGGCAGGTCCAACCTATTGGCGGACAGGCTGAGCAGATCCATTCTGATGCCACACGAGTGGTCTCTCAATCAATCTGTAGTGGATCAGATTTTTCTGAAGTGGGGCACTCCTTGTTGCGATCTTTTTGCTACTCCTCAAAACAACAAGTGCCCTGATTTTTTCACTCTCTTTCCCTTTCCAGGCCAACCCCTGAGAGACTCTCTAACCCAGGGTTGGCCCCGGACTTCTATGCTTTTCCTCCCTTTCCCTTGATTCCACAAGTCATTCAGAAAGCCACCGTTTTGAGAGCCAAGTTGATCCTCATTGCCCCATATTGGCCTCGACAAATTTGGTTTCCGTCTCTGCATCGTCACCTTCTGGTGCAGCCCTGGCATCTGGACCCAGTTCCGGATCTCTTGATCCACCAGTCGGGTCAGCAGCACCGGGCCATTCATTCTCTCAACCTCACTGCTTGGTTGCTCCACTTCCTTCCTAGCCAGGCTACCGATGATTTCTGACTCAGTCAGAGACATTTTAGTGTCTTCTTTGAAGTCGTCCACTAGGACTGTTTATGCTAGCAAGTGGCGACGTTTTTCTATTTGGGCAAATTCCAGAAATATTGATCCCTTTACTGCTCCTGTACATTCGGTTTTAGATTTCCTGGCGGAGGTATTTCATTCAGGATCCTCGTCATCTACAGTCAAAGTACAACTGGCTGCTATTTCCAAGTATCATGTTGGCTTGCATGACAATAACATTATGTCTCATAGATTATGCAAGGCCTTTCTGAGAGGAGTTTTTCTCCTAAAACCACCTATAAACCATCCTCCTCCGCAATGGGATCTAAACTTAATGGTGGCATCCTTGATACTACCTCCCTTCGAACCGTCTGCTTCATGTTCTTTGAAGTTATTGACCTGGAAAACTATATTTTTACTGGCTGTCACTTCTGCAAGAAGGGTTTCCGAGATTCAAGCTCTCTGCATTCGTTCCCCTTATTTGGTTTTTCATAAGGATAGGGTATCATTAAGAACTAACCCTTCCTTTCTCCCCAAAGTCGTATCTCAAACCAACATTAACCAATCTATAGACCTACCAGTCTTTTTCCCAAACTATTCCGACAGAGCTGAACAGAAATTGCATTTTTTGGATGTCCATCGTCAGCTCAGGTACTATTTGCATAGAACTAAACAATTCAGAAAATCGGACCAATTATTTGTCTCCTATGCAGAAAACAGGATAGGTCTTCCAGTTTCTAAAGTGACCTTATCCAGATGGTTGACTTCCACCATTTCCTATGTGTACTCTCTCAGAGGCAAGCAGCTATCTTCTAAGCCAAAAGCACACTCAACCAGGAGTCTATCCACTTCTGCAGCTTTTCAGGATAGACTACCCATTGATACCATTTGTGCAGCAGCTACTTGGGCCACGCCTCATACCTTTGTCTCTCATTACAAATTGGACTTGGCCTCCAGAGACAGGGCCAGTTTTGGTTCCACAGTTCTCAAGAGTCTGTTCCATTGAGCCACCCGGGATACAGGTGCTAGGGACGCGGTCCCATCCAGCAAGAATGAAGGCGAGATTGACAACTTAACATTTAGAAGTTATGTACCTACCATAACGTTCCATGTTAGTTGTCTTCTCGCCTTCTTTCTTGCGTCCCTCCCTCCTTCCCCCTGGCCTGGACAGATCTTGAAGAGTTCCTATTAGGTTGTTTCCTCCTGAGCCTTCATATGAGGACTTCTATTAGGAACTTGTGTTCCTAATTATGTTAGGATAGTCTTTAGCAGGGTAGGTTAGCTACCAAACGAGATCTGAGGTAGTTCCGCCTTGCATCATGGGATATAGGGTTGCCTCGAGCTGGTAAAAGGAGTTCTCAAGCTAAAGCAAGTGCCGCTCCGAACCCATCCAGCAAGAAAGAAGGCGAGAGAAGACAACTAACATGGAACGTTATGGTAGGTACATAACTTCTAATTAACACAGACTGATGTAGTAATCATTGCTCTGACATTTGCTAGGAGGGTAACCCTTCCTCAATTACCATGAGAGAAATTCTTTGAGAACAAATTTTTCATGCGAAAAGTTGGTACAGAGTTTACCCTGAGCCAGCGTTTTAATATCCCTAACTTTTTTCCTGACTTCCAAAAACAAGGGAGAAAAAATTCTGCACACTCCAGATCTCCACAGGCAGCTGAAATATTACCAATATAAAACTCAGTCCTTCAGCAAAGGAGATTAGCTGTTCATCTCCTATGAAAGTACAAGAAGAGGACAACCAATGTCAAAACAGGCAAATTCTATACTGTTGTTCATGCAATTTCTTTTTGTTATTCTCACAATAATAAGCCACTTTCAGGCAGGGTTACAGTCCAATCTACCAGGGCTTTGGCTTCTTTGGTGGCTTTCTGAAAAGGGATGGACTATAAAAGTATTCTACAGGCAGTAACTTGATCCTCTATATACATATTTTTTCAAAGCATTGTAAATTAGACTCTTTTTTTCCAGGTTCAGAACAGGCTTTGCTAGGACCATTCTGCATGAGCTCCTGGATTCTAAGTATATTTTCTACTCCCTTTTTAGTTTTATAAGCTATGTTAATCTACCCAAATAGCATAGGCTACTGCAACAATGGTCTAATGTTGGGTATAGTACATTGTTGTAAGTAAGCATTCCATCTGATGTTGTTTTCTTTATTCCTCCTCACTATACAGCCTCAGATCCAACCTTCAGATTTGGCTCAGCCACATACTACAGACTTGGATCCAACTTTCAAGCTCCTCCTCTTATCCATAATGCACTACATCCACCCAAGTACTTTAGATCTCGTTTGCCACTTCAACGTCGAATGCAGGTCTTATACTTTCAAGCCTGTGAGAATTTTCCTTTAGAATTTTGAGAACTTGTATTACCAGGGTCATTATGGCGGACAGGCTGGCAACCCATAAAATCCATCTCAAAAAAATTTCCGGGAGTGGACAGTTTTTAATTTGAAACCCTGCGACTTTTTGGGCTATTCCAAACAACAGTCCGGGGTTTACTCCCCCCCAGGCCACCTGGAAAACTCTCAGATTTGGCGGGAATTCTTTAGCTTTCTTCCCTCCCGGATCCAATATTCAAAGGGCACGTTTTGACCCAAAGGGGTCCTAAATCAATTGGTGGACAATTTTTTCGGGGGGGGGCACCCCTTTTTCACTTTTGCACCCTAAAAAACGGCCCTTTTTTTCATCTCTTTCCCCCCGGAAACCCCGGGCCTTCCCAATTCCCACCCCCTTTTTCCCCCCTTTTCCTTTTTCCCAAAGCCGGGCCCACCGTTTTCCTTGACCTCACCCCCAAGGGAAAAATTTGGTTTCCCTTTGATTTTTGGGCCCCCGGGATCTCCCCATTTCGGCTTTTCCCAATGGGCAAAGGGGGTTTATTTTCCCTACTGCTTTTGTCCATTCCCTTTAGCCGGCTTGTTTTATTCGGGAAAATTTTTTTCTTTTTTAAGTCCCACTGGCTGTTTTCCAAGTTTTTCATTTGGGGCTTCAGAAAAAACCCCTTTATGCCCCTTCTTTTTGTTTTTTTGAATTTCTGAGAGGAGTTTTCTCCTAAAACCACCTATAAACCATCCTCCTCCAATGGGATCTAAACTTAATGTTGGCATCCTTGATACTACCTCCCTTGAACCGTCTGCTTCATGTTCTTTGAAGTTATTGACCTGGAAAACTATATTTTTACTGGCTGTCACTTCTGCAAGAAGGGTTTCCAGATTCAAGCTCTCTGCATTCGTTCCCCTTATTTGGTTTTCATAAGGATAGGGTATCATTAAGAACTAACCCTTCCTTTCTCCCCAAAGTCGTATCTCAAACCAACATTAACCAATCTATAGACCTACCAGTCTTTTTCCCAAACTATTCCGACAGAGCTGAACAGAAACTGCATTTTTTGGATGTCCATCGTCAGCTCAGGTACTATTTGCATAGAACTAAACAATTCAGAAAATCGGACCAATTATTTGTCTCCTATGCAGAAAACAGGATAGGTCTTCCAGTTTCTAAAGTGACCTTATCCAGATGGTTGACTTCCACCATTTCCTATGTGTACTCTCTCAGAGGCAAGCAGCTATCTTCTAAGCCAAAAGCACACTCAACCAGGAGTCTATCCACTTCTGCAGCTTTTCAGGATAGACTACCCATTGATACCATTTGTGCAGCAGCTACTTGGGCCACGCCTCATACCTTTGTCTCTCATTACAAATTGGACTTGGCCTCCAGAGACAGGGCCAGTTTTGGTTCCACAGTTCTCAAGAGTCTGTTCCATTGAGCCACCGGGATACAGGTGCTAGGGACGCTGTCCCATCCAGCAGAATGAAGCGAGATTGACAACTTAACATTTAGAAGTTATGTACCTACCATAACGTTCCATGTTAGTTGTCTTCTCTCCTTCTTTCTTACGCCCTCCCTCCTTCCCCTGGCCTGGACAGATCTTGAAGAGTTCCTATTAGGTTGTTTCCTCCTGAGCCTTCATATGAGGACTTCTATTAGGAACTTGTGTTCCTAATTATGTTAGGATAGTCTTTAGCAGGGTAGGTTAGCTACCAAACGAGATCTGAGGTAGTTCCGCCTTGCATCATGGGATATAGGGTTGCCTCGAGCTGGTAAAAGGAGTTCTCAAGCTAAAGCAAGTGCGCTCGAACCCATCCAGCAAGAAAGAAGGCGAGAGAAGACAACTAACATGGAACGTTATGGTAGGTACATAACTTCTAATTAACACAGACTGATGTATTAATCATTGCTCTGACATTTGCTAGGAGGGTAACCCTTCCTCAATTACCATGAG
Organism: Protopterus annectens; assembly: GCF_019279795.1. Taxonomy (NCBI): domain Eukaryota; kingdom Metazoa; phylum Chordata; order Ceratodontiformes; family Protopteridae; genus Protopterus; species Protopterus annectens. Next base: position 286,143,094 of record NC_056750.1, on the reverse strand, counting down.
AGAAATTCTTTGAGAACAAATTTTTCATGCGAAAAGTTGGTACAGAGTTTACCCTGAGCCAGCGTTTTAATATCCCTAACTTTTTTCCTGACTTCCAAAAACAAGGGAGAAAAAATTCTGCACACTCCAGATCTCCACAGGCAGCTGAAATATTACCAATATAAAACTCAGTCCTTCAGCAAAGGAGATTAGCTGTTCATCTCCTATGAAAGTACAAGAAGAGGACAACCAATGTCAAAACAGGCAATTTCTATACTGTTGTTCATGCAATTTCTTTTTGTTATTCTCACAATAATAAGCCACTTTCAGGCAGGGTTACAGTCCAATCTACCAGGGCTTTGGCTTCTTTGGTGGCTTTCTGAAAAGGGATGGACTATAAAAGTATTCTACAGGCAGTAACTTGATCCTCTATATACATATTTTTTCAAAGCACTGTAAATTAGACTCTTTTTTTCCAGGTGCAGAACAGGCTTTGCTAGGACCATTCTGCATGAGCTCCTGGATTCTAAGTATATTTTCTACTCCCTTTTTAGTTTTATAAGCTATGTTAATCTACCCAAATAGCATAGGCTACTGCAACAATGGTCTAATGTTGGGTATAGTACATTGTTGTAAGTAAGCATTCCATCTGATGTTGTTTTCTTTATTCCTCCTCACTATACAGCCTCAGATCCAACCTTCAGATTTGGCTCAGCCACATACTACAGACTTGGATCCAACTTTCAAGCTCCTCCCTCTTATCCATAATGCACTACATCCACCCAAGTACTTTAGATCTCGTTTGCCGCTTCAACGTCCGAATGCAGGTCTTATACTTTCAAGCCTGTGAGAATTTTCCTTTAGAATTTTGAGAACTTGTATTACTTTTTTCTGTAAGTCCTCCCTCTTATTTTCTTTCCTTCTCTTGTGTGTCTGTGCATGTGATAACTGTTTTCTACTTATAAAAAAATAAAAAAAATATTAGTTAGTTATTTAGTTAGTTCTAACTTCAGCAGTTAACTTTAAATGTAATCTTATAACTTTAATCTTATAGTTATAATTGTATAGTTAATATTACAGCTTGCCTAAGTTCATGTTAGCTAGCTTTTAGCTTTGGCCCTTTGTTTTTTGGAGAGGTTTACTTTGTGATGGCAGACAAGCCTTCACCTGGTTTCAAACATTGCAGTTCTTGTGGGCATAAAATCCCCAACCAGGATGCCCACAAGGAGTGTGTATATTGTTTGGGGGCTGATCATTTAAAAGTGGATTGCAATGTCTCTGCCTCCTTCAATCCATTTGCATTGGCTGATAGAAGAAATAAATTGATTCTCAGGGCCCTTCTTCCTTCCTCGGCTTTGGAGGCTCAGACCCCTTCTTCTTCTTCTTCAGCTTCCACAAAAGAGGTAAAAAAGAGTTCTCTCCCTGTCTCCCTGAGGGACTCTGTAGAGCCTAAGAAGTCAAAGAAAACTTTGGATCCAGCTCCCTTGGATCCGAAGAAATTGCCTCCCCCTTTGGATCCATCGGGATATTCAGATCCAGGGGATATTATTACCATATAACCTCCTCCTGTGTCGGCTCTTATGTTGGATCCAGTGACTCAGGATCTGAGAGCCTCAACAAAGTCCCCGGCTCACTCTTCTAAGTCTAAACACACCCGATCCCCCTCATCGGCTTCATCCAGGTCCTTTAGAAGCTGGTCTGAGACGGATATGGACAGGATGATGAGGAGATTCCTCAAGGCCCAGATCCAGATGGGGGTAGTCTTAGCTCTGTCCTCTGTCGGATCTGTGAGCTACCCCAGCCATAACATCAGAATTCTTACTCCGAGCCGACCTTCGGTTTTGGAGTTACAGGATTCAGGACTGCCATGTGTGGTGGGCTCAGTGCAGGGCAGCTCCCTTCCTTGATGCAGAGGTTACCTTTGATTAGTCTCAGCGCCATGGTATTGGTGCTGGGTCCAGGGAAATGGAGTCAGCTCTGTCTTTGTGTGAGCCATCTCTTCCCCTAGGCAAGTCGGCACTTGACAGCTCGGATCCAGTACCCACTGGAGGCCGCAGATCCAGGATGAGTCCTGGCTGTCTTCCCTCCTGGCTGTCTTCCCTTTGTGGTTTCAGCTCTGAAGGAGACAGAAAGTACCTCTCCCAGTCTGTTGGCTTTTCAGGTAGTGGAGAGAGTTTTGTCCTGAGCTGGAGATCTGTCGGCACATGTCCCTCAATCCACCCCCATACCCCCGTCGGATTTAGGCCTTGAGCCCTTTCTTCCTGCTATAAGTCTACCTGTCCCGAGTGGCCTCCAAGATCTCCCTGGTCAGGAGGGATCCCCCTCTTCTGACACTTCCCCAGAGTACCCAGCTGAGGAAGTCCCTCGGAAGAAGACGTGCAAAAGGAGACACATTGACTCCCACTGGAGTCCTCAATCGAGGACACTGACTTCAATGAGGGGGAAGAATCCCCCTAATCCCCACCTGAGGACATTTCCTTTAGGAACATCCTAGAGATCCTGAAGCAAAAAGGTGGATGGCCTGCCCAACCTCCTTCTGAGGATTCAGTTCTCTTGAAAGTGTTTGGGACTGGACCATCTACATCCTGGGGAATCCCCAGTGGATGCCCTGGTTGATTTGGTATCCTACAGGGCATGGAAGGAACAAGACACCATTGAACCCATACCCAAGGACCTGATAGATGTCTGGTACCCCCAGCAGATAGAAAACATTGGAGCAAGGTCCCCTAGTTGACGCCATCTTGGTGGCAGCAGCCACTAAGAAAGAGCTGGCAGAAGAAACTGCCGGTGTCCATCCTCCTAACAAGGAGTCTATGGTGCTGGACAGGATTGAGAAATGCATTTTTGCCTCGGCCACCTTTGCACTGAGGTCGTTGAACTGCATGGCACATCTTACCTGGCTTCAGAGAGATCTGATCAAGGAACTCTCAGCATCTCTCTCAGAGTCAATGCCTGTGGAGGAATTTAAAAAAGTTTCTCCCAAGCTGACCACTCTGTTGTCCGCCGCCAACTTATCAGTGAGGTTGATCTCCCATACCACGGAGGGTACCTTATGAGCAGGCGGTTCAGGACTTTATTTATTTATTTTATTTATTACATTTGTTTACCAGGAAGGTCCACTGGGCCTAGGCGAGCCCATTTTCAGTGAAGGCCTGGGGAGCAAAGCTCCACATCCAAATTACAGGTGATGCACATACAATAGGAAAATACAGAAATACAAGGACAGTTACATAAAGAGCCAGAAGGCAGTACAGCGACATTCATGGGCATGGGTTTAAAAGAAATATGGTATAAAAGTACATATCATATCAGAGTAATAGGTATTAAGCACAGTAGCTTGGATATGAGTGGAATGGTTCATAGTAGAGATGACAGGGAGGATAGGTGCAGCAGTGGTAGTAATGTAGAGATAGAGAGAAAAAGGAGGTGTATGAGGATAGGGTATGGTAAATAGGTAAGGCAAAAAGATAGGGTAGATGAAGTACCTGCTGGGTGGAAAGAGGTGGGGTAGAGTGGGAGTAGCAGTGTTTAGAGAGAGTTATTTTTGGCATGGGCATAGCCAGCCAGAGGAGAGATGTTGTCCAAGAGACTTTTTGAAGAGTGCAGAGTAACTGATGGAGGCGATTGTAGATAGGAGGGTATTCCAAAGTTTGGAAACCGTAAAGGAATGTAGCATTTGGGGCCTGTTTGAATGGTACAAGGACAGCAGGGAGGAAAGAGAGGGGCATGTTATGGGTTTGTATATAATTTTTTTGTGCAGTAGTTAAGTGTAGGTAGTTGAGATAGAGTGGTAATTCTAACCAGTTTAGTTGCTGTAAAGAGGAACGGTGGTGTGCTGAGAATTTTGCATTTGTTGTGAATCTGGTGACCGTATTGTAACATGATTCAAGCTAAGAGAGGACTGGATATTTGTGAGGATAGGGGCATCATACAGCAGGGATGGAAGTATAAAGGCTGAGGCTAGAGCCTTTTTTGCAGTGGGGTTAAGGTAATAGCTGTGTCTGTAAAGGGTGCCCAGTTTCTGATGTGTTTTTTTGATGTTATTGAGAATGTGGAGATCAGATGTTAGGTTTTCATCAATAATGACCCCTAACAGTTTGGTGCTAGAGACAACTTCAGTGGTAGTATTGTTCTGGGAGTGGACAGAGAATTCGGTCCTATTAAGGGGGGGTAGTTTTTTTGGGAGTGAATAGAATGAGTTTAGTCTTGTTGGGGTGAAGAGCAAGGTGATTATTTCACATCCAGTTTTCAGTGGATATAAAAGCATGTTGGGCTAGCAGTTGTAACTCAGAAGGGGGATTTGGCAGTGCAGATGATTGTAGAATCATGTGCATATTGGATCACGGTGCCATGAGTTAGGGAGTTATGGAAGTTCTTGATAAATATATTGAATAGAAGGGGGCCCAATATGGATCCTTGGGGTACACCTGTGGGGATGTTGAGGAAGGGAGAATAGGATTGCTGCCATTTTGCTGATTGATATCTACCAGAGAGATAGTTTGAGAACCAGTTTAGGGTTGGGGGTATGACACCTAGATTGTTGAGTTTGGAGAGTAGAAGGGAGTGAGATATAATATCGAAGGCTTTTGAAAGGTCGAGAAAGCGTGCAGAGATGATGAGACCGGCATTGCATGCACAATATATAGTATCCATAAAGGAGATGAGAGCTGTGTTGGTGCTATGGCCTGGCCTAAAGCCATGTTGGGTAGGTGTGAGAAGTTGGTCATTAACTAAGTGGTTAAGAAGTTGAGTATGGACACATTTTTCTAATATTTTGGAAATGGGGGCGAGGATAGCAATAGGTCGGCATTTGGAGATGTCAGAATTTTTGCTGCCTTTGTGTAGAGGAAGAATGTATGCTTTCTTCCAGATATTTGATATGTGGGATTCCTGGATAGATCTATCAGGAGCATTGCTGCAAGGTTTAAGTTTTAGAAGAAGTTTCTTTATAGTGCATGTAGGAATAGGAGAGAAAGAAAAATTAGATCTAGAATGTGTTGACTATTGGTCAGGTGGGTTGGGGTTAGAAGTTGGGAAGGTGGTGGTCAACTTAGCAATAGTTTCGATGAAATATGAATTAAAGAGAGAGACTATATCGGAGGGTGTTTTATCAGGGCATGGGCATGGATTGTTTCCACAGAGGCATGCATGGATGAGGCTATGTGATTTCGCGGAGCCCTTTAAGGCATCCTTTGTGAATACCCCTTAAGATGGCTCCTCTCTGTTTGGGCCATTGGTTTGAGATACTCTTACCCACCGTGAAAAGGATGGGAAGACCCTTTCTGCTATACGTATCAAATTTTCTACATCCCAGAGGTCCTTCTCCAGGAACCAATGTGAAGGCAAGAAAATTTGGTTTCACAAATCCCAAGGGCCTTTCCAGGACCCCCTCCCGGGAACTCTCCTCTGGAAGCAGGAGGTAGGGTTTAATGGTAGATGCCACCCTAGTGGCAGGGAGAGTCTGCAGAACCAGAGCTTTAGAGAAACCTTTTCCGATAAGACCTACCAGTGTTCCTGAAGCATTGCCTGACTGTCTGTCTCTGGAGGTAGTCGGAGGTTGACTAGCTTTGCACTCAGAAGCCTGGACCCAGTTGACTCAAAACCTTTGGGTGCTAAACATAATATCCAGAGGCTATTACATTCCTTTTTTTCTTCTTCCCCCAAACTCCACAAACCTTCTGACATGCAACCAAGTCAGAGGGAGCAGACATTCCAGGAAATTCAACAATTGCTGCAAAAAAGAGTTATTCAAGAGGTCCCAGACAAGCAAAAAGGATTTAGAACCTACTCCTGCTTCTTTTTATTGCCGCAAAAGACAGGGGACCTAAGATCCATTATGGATCTAAGCAGAATGGATATGTAAAGAAGTCAATGATCTGAAGAAGTTTACTTCATTTGGTCTTCAACCTGTTGGAATATGGATCCGTATTGTATCCGAGCTGGCAAAAATTACTAGCATCAGCCCCGAGCTACAGACTCCTCCCCTTACCCATAATACACCTTCACTGCCTTCCATCCCCAGATCTCATTTGCCACGATTTGCAAAACATCGTGCCTCTAGAGCTCAGGCTAGCAGGGTGATTCTGATTGTAAGTTTTTCTAAATTTTCTGTCACTTTTAGCCTTTTCAGGTTAGTATAGGTACCCTTTCTCCCCTTCCATCGATTTGGCGTTGAGTGTAGGTTTGTAGTTGTAGTTAGTTTAGAGTAGTTTGTCTGTGGTGCCCCCCCCCCCCTTAGTCAGTCTAGTGTGGTGAGTGGGTGTGTCCTTAGTCTAAAGAAAGAAAGCTTTTGGTCTGTCTCTTCCTTTTTTTTAAGGCTTCTTGTTTGATAGTATGGCTGAAAAGCTTATCTTTAAGCACAGAGTGTGGCCATAAGCTCTCCCCAGTGGATGGCCACACTGTGTGTGTGTGTTGTGCTTAGGTGTGGCCCAACTTAATGTGGAATGCTCCATTTGTGCAGGGTTCAATCCCTGAGCTTTGAAGGATAGAAAGGCCAAGTTGGCCGTCAAAGTTCTTCTGCCTGCCACTGATCCTCCTTCCTCATCTTCAGCTTCAGTCACAGCGGCTGCTGTGGCTGCCTCTCCCTCTTCTCTCCCTCTGGCTTCCCCTGCCTCCCAGGCTGGGACTCAAACTCCTGCTTCTAAGCCTGTGGTAGTGGAGCAGAGGAGAGGTAGAGAGCAGGGGAGAGAGAGTCGAGGACAAAGGAAAAGAGGAAGAGGTCCCCGGACCTCTCGGTCCCGAGCAAGTCTGCACGGACCGGTGACTTCCCTCTGCTCCGGTCTCCAAGGTTCTCACCGGAGCCGAAGGAGGCACGCTCAGTCTCCAGGGCCTCGGTTCCTGATCCGACCTTCAGCTTCGGAGTTCTTGGATCTGAGGTGGGCTTTGGTCAGGGGGTGGGCGCCGATAGTCCTTGCGTCCTCAATGCCGACAGCTGCCTGGAGCATCTCAGATCTGACCAGTTCAGATCCAAGCCACTCTCAAAGCCGGAGTCTGGGTGTTGGATCCAAGGGAGTGGAACCTTTTCCCTCAGCTCTGACGTTGTCAGGCCAGGTTCCCTCCCTCGGAGCTCTGTCCACTTTGGGTCCGGCTCTGATTCTCGCGTCAGATCTGGGGAGACTGGCCTCCTTATTAGCTTCCCAGAAGGTCCACTCTCCTTCGCGTTCAATGTGGTAGAATGGGTCCTCTCCATCGGATTGAAGCCCCTGACCGCCCCCTCAGACTCCGCCCAGACCCCCTCGGCTCTGTCTACAGTCCTCATTGTCTTACCAGAGGGACAGCCTGTGCCTGAAGAGCCCCAGACGGTTCCCCCAGAGGAACAGATGGCTTGCGAGCGCTCCCCTGAGAGCCCCACGGGAGATGTGCCTCACAAGCATACGTGCAAGAGGAGGCACTTGGACTCCCCCGAGTCTCTAACCGAGGACACAGATTTACATGATGGGGAGGGCTCCCCAAGTTCACCTCCTGACTATGTCACCTTTGGAGACATCATGGAGATCCTGCGCCAGCAGGGAGGTTGGTCTGCCCCCAAGCACTCCTCTGATGAGTCTGTGTTTCTGAAGGCTTTCGGCACGGGCCAGTCTACATCTTGGGTGTACCCTCCCGCGGATCCTTTAGTGGATTTGATCACCTCATGGGCGTGGAAGGAACCAGATACCATGGAGCCGATCCCCAAGCGCCTTGATAAAGTTCCGAGTCCCCTTATTGACAGGCCTTCCTGGAACAAGGGCTCCCCAGTGGATGACATGGTGGTGGCAGCAGCCACAAAGAAGGAACTATCTCAGGAAAGTTCCTCGGTCCACCCTCCTGACCGAAAGTCACTGAAGATGGACCGCCTAGGGAAGCGAGTGTATGCTTCAGCTACCTTTTCAATAAGGGCGCTGAACTACTTGGCCCATGTCACGAGACTCCAGCGCGACCTAGTGAAGGAGGATTTTCCACCCAAGTCCATGTCGCAGGAGGACAAGGCTTCATTCTCCATGAAAATGGCCACTCTGAGAGCAGTATCAAATACGTCCATGAGGCTCCTCTCCCATGCTATGGAAGGAGCGGCTAGGGCGACTGGCTCCAGCGTGTCCATGAGGCATAATGCCTGGCTCAGGTTGTGCCAATTCACCGAACCCTTTAAGGCGTCCTTTGCCAATGCCCTTTATGACGGCTCAACTCTTTTCGGTGAGACCATCAAGGAGACGCTAGTCCAGAGTGAGAAGGACGGGAAGACACTGTCTGCCATCGGGATCCGCTTCTATAACCCTCAAAGGTCCTTTTCCCGGAACCAGAGAGGGCAAAAGAAGATATGGTTCCAGAAGTCTCAGTATTCCCAGGACACTCTTCTTCCCCTAGAGGCAGAGGGGGACAGAATGGATGCCGGCCCAGAGGCTGAGGGGGTCCGCGAAACTTTGGGTCTCGAGAACCATTCTTGGACAGACCTGGGCAGCAACCCTGAGGGGTTACCCAGCTGCTCTACTCTGGAGGCAGTCTGGGGACGATTGTCGTTGCACCCAGCGGCATGGGAGTCCATAACAATGGACCGCTGAGTGCTTCAAATCATATCCAGAGGATATTCTATCCCCTGCGTGGGTTCCCCCATACCGCCCAAACACCTCCCGGACGTTCCACCCATGAAAGGGAGGCAGCAGTACAGAAAATTTCCAAGCTGCTAGGAAAATGAGCCATTGAAACCGTCCCCCCAGATCAGTCTGGATTGGGTTTCTACTCCAGGTTCTTTTTGGTGCCAAAGAAAACAGGGGACTTAAGGCCCATCCTGGACCTCTCTTCCCTGAACCTGTCAGTTGCCAAAGAAAAGTTCCGGATGGTCACACTGCAGTCCATCATGCCGTACCTTCCAGAGAGCAACTGGATGTGCTCATTAGATCTACAGGATGCTTACTATCACATAAAAATGCACAGAAGCTCCAGGAGGTTCCTCCGCTTCCGGGTAGGGGCCAGTCATTATCAGTTTCGAACCCTACCCTTTGGTCTCACCACAGCCCCCAGCATGTTTACCAAAGTGATGGCGGTTGTAGTGGCTCACCTGAGGCTTTAGGGGATTCAGGTCTATCCGTACCTGGACAATTGGCTCCTAACTGCTCCCACCAGGCGTCTACTTTCCCAAACCAGGGATTACTTTCTGACACTTGCCCTGAGTTTGGATATCACAATCAACACAGTTATGTCTCCAGTAGAGCCTGTACAGGTGATAGATTACATTGGTGTCAGGATATACCCATTACAGTGCAAAATGTTCCTGACCTTGGAGAGAGTTTAAAACCTCAGGATGCATGTCTCCCTAATTTACCGTTCTCACCTCCTGACAGTGGAATCAGTGTTGAGGGCCCTAGGCTCTATGGCGGTGACTATAACTCTCCTTCCATGTGCTCAGCTACACATGCGGATTCTTCAGTAAACTCTAGCGGTTCACTGGTCCCTGTTGGATTTATCACTAACCTATCCTATCCACCTGAGTCAAGTGTGTCAGTCGTCCCTCATATGGTGGATGAGCTCTCTGGGCATTTTGGAGGGACGATCCTTTGTTCCAGCCCCAACCCAAACCACAGTGACCACGAATGCCTCCCAGCTTGGGTGGGGGGCATTGTTCGGGCAGGACAGTCCAAGGCCTGTGGTCCCCCTTAGAGACCAGCTTACATATCATTGTCCTAGAGATGAGGGCGATCCTTCTAGCGTTGCAGGCTCTTCATGCCTTTCTTCCTCTGGGGATGATTGCCATTCAATCAGACAACATGTCAGTAGTCTGGTATACCAGCAAACAGGGAGAGACCAAATCTTATCCCCTTTGTCGCAAGGCTATGAGAGTGTGGGAATGGGAGATCTCCACCAGTCGCTTTCTCATTGCAAAGCACATTCCGGGATGGTCCAACATTCTAGCGGACAGGCTAAGCCGGACCATTCTGATGCCTTACAAGTGGTCTCTGAATCTATCAATAGCAGAACAGATCTTCAGCGAGTGTGGTCAACCTTGCTGCAATCTCTTCGCATCTCATTCCAACGAGAAGTGCAGCAGATTTTTCGCTCTGAACCCCCTGCCGGAGGAGTCCCCCGGAGATGCTGTAGTTCATGCTTGGCCTCCCGGTCTTCTGTATGCTTACCCTCCAGTTCTCTTATCCCGAGGTTTCTGCAGAAAGCTTGTCATCTGGGGAGCAAGGTGATCCTCATTGCCCCATTCTGGCCTCACCAGGTATGGTATCCCTTCCTTTGGTCTCACCTTCTGGCTCCACCTTGGATCTTAGATCCCATTCAGGATCTGATTTCACACTCATCGGGGATGCCTCATCGAGTCTGGACAGCCTGAAGCTCATGGCTTGGCTGCTCCAATTCCCATGATTGTTAGGACTCCCGGACTTTCCTCCTCAGTTAAGTCTATTTTGGTAGCTGCTCATAAGTCTTCTACCAAAAAGGTTTATCGCAGCAAATGGAAACTGTTTTCTTTCTGGGCCTCTCAGAGGAGTTTAGATCCTTTTATGGCTCCTGTTTCCACCATTCTTGATTTTCTAGCTGATATTTTCTAGCATGGAGTTAGTTCTTCTTATGTCAAAGTTTTCTCATTTTCATGTGTGTGAGAATTCTGCATTCTTGGCATCTTCTAGACTGTGTAAAGCCTTTATTAAAAGCACTTTTTTGCTACCCCCCCCTGTCAAAGATCATGTCCCCCCGTGGGACCTTTCTATGGTTCTTCAAGCTCTGGTCGCTCTACCTTTCGAGCCTGCCACAACTGCAGATCTAAAATTTCTGTCATGGAAAACAGCTTTTCTGGTGGCGATTACCTCTGCTAGAAGGGTTTCGGAACTACAGGCCTTGTCCATAAAATTCCCGTACATGATTTTTCATAAAGATAGTTTCCCTTCGAACCAACCTATCTTTTCTTCCTAAGGTGGTGTCACCAGTCAATATCAGTCAGACCATAAATTTGTCTGTGTTCTTTCCCAATCTTACCAACAGGATGGAATACAAACTACACGTGTTGGATGTTCATAGACAGTTATGATTCTATTTACACAGGACAAAAAATTTTCATAAATCTGATCAATTGTTTGTTTCGTTCTATAGACCCTTTTTGGGCAAACCTATTTCCAAGGTCACTATAGCTAGATGGATTTCTTCATGCATCCTGCAGGTCTATAAGGACAAAGGCATGTCTCCTCCAGGTCAGGTTAAAGCTCATTCCACTAGGTCCATGGCTACATCTGCAGCTTTCTGGTCTAGGGTGTCTTTGGATGACATTTGCTCTGCAAATACTTAGTCCTCATCTCAGTGGTAGCAGCTCACATGAAGATCAAAGGATTTCAGGTGTTTCCATACTTAGACGATTGGCTCCTTACTACTCCCATGAGGCATCAGCTAATCCAAGCCAGGGATTACTTAATCGAGTTATCGCATTCTGTAGGCATCACCATAAACCTGAAACAGTTCAACCTGACTCCTGTGTAGTACTGGGAATTTATAGAGAGACACCTGAACATGAGGGTCAGATAGCTTCTCTCCCTTTACACAGCATAACAACTCTGAGGAATCAGGTACAGGACCTGTTATCCCAATAGTCCCCTCCTGCATGGATGGTCTTACAAGCCCTAGGATCCATATCAACAGCTATCCTGTTAACTCCTCTAGCCAGATTCTTCATGCAGGTTCTCCAGTGGACATTGATGGCGCAATGGTTCATCTTCCTTCACCTGCTGTCCCTTCCCATCAGATTGACTCCAAATTGCAAGCGTCACATCAGCTGGTGGATAGACTCGGGCAATCTCCTTCTAGGCAGGCCCTTCTTAAACAACCTCCCTATAGCCACTTTGACCATGGATGCTTCCCAGTTCAGGTGGGGGAGGCATTACAATGGGAAGGTGGTCCAAGGCATGTGGTCCCCTTTCAAGACCAGGTTGCGTATCAGTGTCCTAGAGATGAGGGCAGTTCTCCAAACATTGCAAGATTTTCAGGACGCTCTCCCCTTAGAGACTATTGCAGTACACACCAACAACATATCTGTTGTCTGGTACATCAGCGAACAAAGAGGAACCCTTTCTTACCCCTTGTGCAGAGAGGCCATAATGGTGTGGAAGAGAGCGATATCTTCAGACCATCTTCTAGTCGCAACGCACATCCCAGAGAAACCAACAATCTGGCAGACAGACTCAGCAGATCACTCTTAGTTCCACATGAATGATCCCTCAATCAGTCAGTGGTGAACATGATCTTCAGTCGCTGGGGTCAACCTTGCTGCAGCCTCTTTGCTTCTCCCCTCAACAACAAATGCAGCAAGTTCTTCACTCTGATCTCTCCTCCAGGGGCATCCGCGAGGGATGCACTAGTCCACGATTGGCCCCAGGTCTCCTGTATGCTTACCCTCCTCTTCTACTCATCCCAACGTTTCTTCAGAAGGCAAGCAGGTTGAAGAGCTCTGTCATCCTCATTGCCCCTTTCTGGCCTTGACAGGTGTGGTGTGTGGTTCCCCTTCCTCTGGTCTCATCTGAGATATCCTGCTTGGATACTGGAGCAAAGTCAGGACCTCCTTTCTTATCCATGAGGGATGCAGCATCCTAATCTTTGTGCCCTCAAACTGACCACTTCTTTTCTCCACTTCCAACCCTAGTGAGACAGTCCAGGCTTAATTCCCCAGTCCAAAAGATACTTCTAGCTTTGCAAAAGGCTTCCACCAAAAATAGCTACACCAGCAAGTGGATGAAGTTTGTCATTTGGGCTACAAACAAAAACACTGACCCTTTCTCAGCACCAGTTTCAGATGTTCTGCTATTCCTTAGTACGCTATTTGAGGAGGGTGGTAGTGTCTCGGCCATCAAGCTTTAGTTAGCTGCTATTTCTGATTTCTGTGTTGCAAGTCAATCTTATTCCCTGTTCACTTTTAGGTTGTGCAAATCCTTTATGAAAGGTGTTTTCTTGTTGAGGCCTTCCATCAAGGACCCCTCTCCTCCTTGGGATCTCACTGTTGTGTAGCAAGCTTTGACCCAGGGACCCTTTGAACCAGCTGCAAGCTGTGACATAAGGTTTTTGTCATGGAAGACAATCTTTTTGATGGCTATAACTTCCGCTAAGAGAATTTCTGAACTACAAGCCTTATCCTTCAAGCCTTCTTGTATAGTTTTTTATAAGGACATGGTATCTTTACACACCAGTCCTTCCTTTATGCCCAAAGTAGCCACTGAAAACAATATCAACCAATCCACCCAATTACCAGTGTTCTTTCCAGATTTCTCTAATAAAAGGCAATGTGTTCTTCACCTTCTAGACATTCATAGACAACTCCATTGTTACCTGCACAGAACCAAGCAATACAGGAAGTCTGAGCAACTCTTTGTAGCCTTTTCATCTAATAGATTAGGACAAGCGTTGTCAAAAATTACCTTGGCAAAACGGATATCTGGCTGCATTTCATACATTTACTCACTCAAGGGATTGGAATTGCCTACACCTCCCACAGCACATTCCACCACAACCATGGCTACTTCTTCTGCCTTCTATTCTAGAACCTCCATTGATGATATTTGCACAACAGTGACATGGTCTAACAGTCACACCTTTGTATCACACTACAGGTTGGATATCATCTCCAGCAGCAGAGCCTCCTTCGATTCGATGGTACTCCGGCATATCCTTCCATGAGGGCCACCTAGGATCTACATATCTAGGGACTCTGACTGTATCGTGAGGAGGAATGAAGAAGACAACATCAGGTTAAAAGGTTATGTCTTACCATAACTTGGCATCTGTGTTGTCCTCTTTCATTTCTCCTCACTTTCCCACCCAACTATCCCCCTGCCTCTTTTGTTCTAGGATCCTGGAGTATGAAGGGACTCCTATGTCCCATGTCTGAGCCTCCCCTACTGTTCCTTTTCTGTATGGGTTTTGGATGTATGCAGTCAGCAAACTCGATCTGAGGTACTTGGGTGGATGTAGTCCATTATGTGTAATTGGGAGGAGCTTGAAAGTTGGATCCAAGTCTGTAGAATGTGGCCGAGCTGAATCCGAAGGTCGGATCCAAGACCCTATTGTGAGGAGGAATGAAGGAAGACAACACAGATGCCAAGTTATGTTAAGACATAACCTTTTAATAGAAATAGATGCTACTATAGATCACTGTTGTAGTGTGTTTCCTTTATTTTGTCTCTGATCTTGTTGTGTGGTTATGTTTGAATTGTATACCTTTTTGGCCTAGTATGTCTGAGAAAAAGAACACAACCGGTTTTAAGGGCTGTGATCAGTGCAACAGGAAGATGCCTAATGTGGATAGCCATACATCATGTGTCTACTGTCTAGGGATGCGACACCTTTCTGTGAAACCCCCTTGTGAAATTTACAAGGCTTTTAGCTCCCACACTTTAGCAGAATGTAAAAATAAACTCATGCTGAAAGGTCTCCTTAAATCTCTTTTCGTGGAGGCTATCGCTGAGATGGAGGGTTCATCCCCTCCAAAGAAAGAGCATAAAAAGAGGAGCAAGTCTTTACCCTCCTCTCCTCACATGGGTGAACCTAAACCATCAGAACCGAAACCTAAGATTCCTAAATTGGCACCAACATCCTCGGCACTGGGGCCTCAAACCCCCTCCATGGTGCCATCTACTCCCCAGACTTCGACACCAATACAGACTGGGATACTGACTTACCTTTTAGCATCAAAAATAGTTATCCCAATGCCGGTCACTTCCCCCCTATCTGTACTTCATGCTGGACCTTTGACCTCAGTGCTGAAAGGAGAAATAATTCCTCGGACCCGATATTCCCCTTCGGTGGATCCATTTCTTGGTCAGTAATATAGCCCCTTACTAGAGAGTCCTCCAGAGACCTCAACCTAATCTCTCCAGAGACCTCAACCTCATTTTCACAATCAACAGAACATGCTGGATGACAGGTTCATAACCTAGAGACTGCCCATGCTCTGGAATAGTCTTCCCATACATGTCAAGCAGAACACCTCACTGGTTCTCTTCAAGAGAAATGTTGATAAGTGGATGGGAAATAGAAAGTTCATCCCGGGGATCACTCCAGTGGCTCTACTTGATAGAGGCACTGGGAACTAACGTCAGGCAGCACGATGCCAGGGCACTTCTGTGGGCTAGGCTTGTAAAGGCTCCAGGGCCATTAGCCTAGTACACACCTATGAACCTATGACTCCCTGTCGGGGATATCCACCCATTCTTCCAGGAAGCTATAGGAACGGAACATAGTGAGGCTTGTGGATCAGCTCCTAACGGACAGAGGTTTTCCAATACCCTCCAAATCCTCCCTCCCACCCGGAGCCGAGGATTTTTCTCCATGGATTCCTATATACTTTCCTCCTTCAACCTCCCTGGAGGTATCAGAGCCTTCAATACCGATGCCAACCCCAGTTCCAGCTTCTTCGGCTCCATTGGTAGACCTTACCATGGCTCTGGTGTCTACCCTTTGGCCTTCGACTCATTCGGAGCCAGGCCATCCTCAGGATCGACACTAGTCTCTCGGCACCGTGATTCCTAGTGTGGCACCTGTTTTTTCCTTGGTGCCATCTACTATGCTTCCGGTTGCTTTGGTGGAAATGGGTCATCCCATGGCTCCTTCCCTGGGAGTGATTTCTTTGGCATGGGGTGTGACCCCAGTCCTGAAGTTGTCTTTCTCGGTTCCGGGCTCCCATCCCTCTTTGGGTGGACCTGCTTTCCAGGTGATGGAGAGGGTGCTTGCTCGGCAGGCTCCCAGCTGGTACCTTCAGCACCGGAGACCCATGTATACATTTCCTCCGAGCCACAGTTGACACAGCACTGTCAAGGACACTGGGCACAGGAACCTCAAGACATCCTTCCACAAGTTACCCACTCTGCAGAGTCCTCCTCAGATACTCCTGATGAGGAGGTACCTCACAAGAGATCATGCAAGAGGAAGCACGTGGATTCCCCTGAAAAATACCTCACTGAAGATACAGACTACAATGAAGGGGAGGGTCCCCACGGTTGCCCCCTGAGGATGTCTCCTTTGGAGACATACTTGGGGATCCTTAAGCAGCAGGGAGACTGGAAGTCCACCACCCCTTCCTAAAAGGAGTCTGTATTCTTGCAGGCTTTCCATGCCAGGCCCTCTACTTCCTGGGTGACCCCACCTGCAGATGGCCTGGTACAGCTCATAGTGCAGCGTGCCTGGAAGAATCCGGATACCATTGAACCTATCCCCTGGAGACCAGACAAAATTCTTTCTCCCCCGGAAGACAGTCCACACTAGTCCAAGGGTCTACCATTAGATCCTATGGTTGTGGCAGTGGCCACTAAGAAAGAGCTAGCTGAAGAGAGCTCTACTGTCCATCCCCCAAACAGGGAGTCTCAAGCGATAGATAGATTTGGGAAGCGAGTGTTCTCTTCAGCGACCTTCACCATTCGGTCCCTGAACTACTTGGCACACTTCACCCAGCTTCAGAGAGATCTAATCTCAGAACTTTCAGAAACCATTGCAGGAGCAGTCGCTGATGGGGTACTTGACAAAGTTGGTCTCACGGCTTGCCACCCTGGAATCTATTTCTAACTCCTCCATGCGGTTGATTTCTCATTCTACCAAGGAGGCAGCTAGAGCAGTGGGTGAAGGCGTTGTCACAAGACATCACACCTGGATGAACCTATGTGATTTTGTGGATCTCTTTAAGTCTTCCTTCCTGAATGCCCCCATAGAGGCCTCTTCTCTCTTTGGTCCTAAGATAAAAGACACGTTAGCAAGGTGTGAAAAGGATGGGAAGACCTTGTCTGTGGTTGGCATACATTTTTCCACTCCCCAACGATCCTATTGCAGGAATCAGAGGAGTGGGAAAATGTGGTACAAGAAATTCCAGGGTCCTTTCCACGACACACGTGGCAAGTTTTCACCCCCGGGCAGAGGGGGGAACTCAACCAGAAGATGCCCCTTCAGAGGCAGAGGGGGTCCGTGTAAGTAGGGATCCAGAGATTGCTTCTCTGGACAACCCTATCAGCACTCCTGAGGAGCTGCCCGATTGCTTGCCTGTGGAAGCAGTCAGGTCATGACTTTCTCTGCACCACCTTGCCTGGCAAACGATAACCATAGATCTTTGGGTGCAGACGATAATTACCAGAGGTTACTACATCAGTTTCAACCTTTATCCAAGTCAGTTGATGCATATTCCTGACATTCCACCCAGTCAAAGGGAACTAGCAGCTCAAGATATCCAAACGCTGCTCCAAAAATGGGTCATCCAAACAGTCCCACCAGACCAGATAGAATCCAGATTCTACTCGAGGTTCTTTTTTGTGCCAAAAAAGACAAGGGACTGTTGGCCAATCCTGGACCTCAGAATCCTAAACAAATTTATCAAACAAATGAAATTCGAGATGGTCACAGTTCAGTCTATACTTCCTTTTCTGGAGAAAGATGATTGGATGTACTCAACAGATCTTCAGGATGCGTATTACCACATAAAAATGGACAAACGCTCCAGAAGATTCCTCCACTTGTGGCTGGGAGCCGATCACTACCAATTCCGAGCGCTGCCCTATGGTCTCTCTACAGCCCCCAGAGTGCTCACCAAATGCATGGCAGTGGTTAGCAGCTCACTTGAGACTGCAAGGATTCCGGATGTTTCCATACTTAGACGATTGGCTCCTTACTGCCCCAACCAGGCATCTACTGGTTTCAGCCACTCACTACGCCCTACAACTACTGGAACACTTAGGGATAACAGTAAACAAGGGGAAATGCCACTTGACTTCTTCTCAAAGAATACAGTTCATAGGAGCATATTGCGATACTCAATCTTGCCTAGTCTCCCTCCCCACACCACAGACTGGAAAGATTCAGATCTCAACTCTGGGTGATACTCTGTCAAGACAAAGCACCGGCTCAGGCAATCTTGCAATTATTAGGGTCAATGGCAGCTTCAATAACAATAGTTCCACTGGCAAGACTACACATGAGACTCCTACAGTGGCTTTTGCTAATGCAATGGTCCCATTTGACTCATCCAATGTCTTTTCAAGTAAGGACAACAAATCGGTGCAAACAAGATTTAATTTGATGGCTGAAACCAGAAGAACACCTATGGAGTCCCTCTTTCTCCTCCCCTCAGCCCAGAGCCACAGTGACCACGGATGCCTCCCTGATTGGGTAGGGGGGGCATTTCCAGTGAAGGACAGTCCAAGGCACTCGGTCGCCCTTAGAGGCCAACCTGTATATCAGTGTTCTAGAACTGGGCAGTGCTTCTAGCATTGCAAGCATTTCAATCTGTTCTCCCTTCAGGAACGATTGTCATCCAGTCCGACAACATGTTTTTAGTCTGGTACATCAAAAAACAAGGATGAACCAAGTCCTACCCATTGTGTCAAGAGGATATGAGAATTTGGCAATGGGCAATGGCTTCCACCGTGATTGCAGACAAACTGAGCAGATGTGTTCTCCTGCCTCATGAGTGGTCCCTCAATCCTGTCATAACGGCGGAGATCTTCAGTTGCTGGGGCAAGCCTTGCTATGATCTGTTCGTGTCCCCTGCAAATCACAAATGCATCAGCTACTTTGCCCTAATTCCCCCACAGGGGGAGTCCCCGAGGAACATTCTGGTGCATGATTGGCCCATGGGACTTCTTTATGAATATCCTCCCCTTCCTCTGATCCCACAATTTTTGAAGAAAGTGCTACAGTTGAAAAGCAAAGTAATCCTCATTGCACCCTACTGGCACTGACAAATTTGGTTTCCCTTCCTTTGGCCTCACCTAGTACATCAACCTTGGATTCTAGATCCAACTCTGGAACTGCTGTTGCACCCTTTGTGCATCCGAACATATCGAGCCTCAGGCTGACAGCTTGGCTCCCCCACTTCCAGTAATTTCCAGGCAAAACAACCTCTCCTCCCCTGTACATCATATTCTTCTGGCTTCCCATAAACCATCCACCAAGAAATTTTATCTAAGTAAGTGGAAAAGATTAATTTTTTGGTCTCATAAAAATGGAATTGAACCTTTTTCAGCTCCGCTTTCTGCAGTGCTAGATTACATATCTAACCTTTTCCATTCACAGGCTGCAGCGTCAACTATTCGAGTACATTTGGCTGCAATCTCCAATTTTCATAATGGTTTCGAGGACTCTTCCTTAATTTCACACCATCTGTGCAAAACCTTGTTGAAAGGAGTTGCACACATTAGACCCTCCCCCCCCTTTGAACCACCGATCAAGCCCTGGAATTTAACTTTAGTTCTTCAATCCTTGACTCATCCTCCCTTTGAATCGGCTGTCAACTGCTATCTAAAACTTTTATCCTGGAAGACTTTATTCTTGGTGGCCATTACCTCAGCAAGATGCATTTCAGAGTCGCAAGCTTTATGCATACAATGTCCTTACATAGTGTTTCATAAGGACAGAGTATCACTCTGGACTAACTCATCCTTTTTACCCAAAGTTATTTCATATTTGACTGTTAATCAAACCATAAATCTACCAGTTTTCTTTCCAAAATTTTCTAACAAAGGAGAATATGCACTACATTTGCTTGACATGCATAGGCAATTGGCATTTTTATCTAGACAGAACTAAGTCATTATGAAAATCTGATCAATTATTCGTGTCGTTCTCAGGACCAAGACTGCAGAGACTGGTGTCCAAAGTTACCTTGTCTGAATGGTTGAGAGACTGTATTTTTTCATTTACTGACAGAACAAAGCATCATTGCTGTCTAAAGTCAAAGCACAGTCCACAAGATCAGTTGCAACATCTGTTGCTTTCCATGCAAGAGCTTCTATGGATGACATTTGTGCAACAGTGACATGGTCTACCCCTCATATTTTTATCACTCATTACAAATTGGATATGGTCTCCAGGGGGAGAGCTTCCTTTGGTTCAGTGGTACTCAGGAATATTCTTCCATAGGGCCTCCCAGGAAACAAAGTAGCTAGGGACTCTGTCCCATCAGTAAGGAATGAATTAAGATTAACAACATCAGATAAAGAAGTTATGTTCTTACCATAACATTCCATCTGTGTTCTTGATCTTCATTCATTCATTACAACCCACCCATCACCCCCCTCTGAAAGACTCCTGGAGGTACAGATATGGTCCTATCTATGATAAGGAAGTTGCTGAAATAAAGCCTCCATTTTTCTTTCCTGTCCTTATGGGCAAACTTGATCTAAGGTAATATAGACAGGGGCACTATGAGTAAGACTTAGCTCGTGTTTTTTGGCTGGCGCAAGCTTGTTATAACGACCGACTTGGTTCCGAGGACAGAACCGACACCCATCAGTAAGGAATGAATGAATGAAGATCAACAAAACAGATGGAAAGTATCTTTTGACATCTGTATTCTTTGTAATGTCTTTTTTTCTTCTTTTTGTTATGTAGCTTAAATTTTATCTTATGGCCAGTAGCTTCATGGATCATTACCATTCTATCACCAAAGTAATGAAAAGGCACCTGTTAGGATCATGAATGATCTCCTTATGGTGAGAGCTCATCATTTTTATTCTGTTCTGGCCCTACTTTATCTCTCTACGACATTTGACATTGTTGATCATAACTCTCTCTGTAGTCTCTTCTCTGTGGTCTTTTATTAGTGTGCCTCCTACCTTTATGGATTGTACCTAGAGGGTGGTTGCAGTTCTGAATTTTTTTAATTTCTTCCCTTTAGACTGTGGAGTGGCACAGGGTTTGATCTTGCTGTGTCCATTGCTTTTACAATGTTTGAAGCCCTTAGGGGATTTTCTTAGATGGAGTGGTTTAGCATTCCATTGTTATGCTGATGATACTCACTCCAACCTCTAATTGTCTCAGGATCAAATGGTGATACTCACTCCAACCTCTGATTGCCTCAGGATCAAATGTTGATACTCACTCCAACCTCTAACGGTCTCAGGATCAGATGGTGAGTGCATATTTTGTAATAGAATATTTGGAGGTCATGTATGGCTTTCTACTAATCATTTGAAGCTTAACTCACACATTCCTGACATTAGTCAGTTAATCAAGTGCAGAATTCCTTGACTTCTGGTAGAGTGGACAGCATCTGCCTTTAGCTGTCAGTTACAGTTACACTTAAATGTAAGAAAATAATTTAAACTATACAGCAAAACAACTTTTTTGCCTTGTGTGTTTAATTTAAAACGTTCTCATATTTATGCTGCTAAATTGCAATGTTTAATACAGCACATGCAATACTATAATTAAGCTACATTATAGCAACAGTACTGTGTCTGGTCTGTTTTGAGGTGCTATAAGAGTGAATGTGAAAAGGCAGACCATGCAACTAATGCTGTGTGTGTTAAGTAGGGCAGATCACCATTGGAACTGTATGAGTTTAATGAAGTAGCACATCCCAGAATGAGGTCACATGTTTTTCTGCTTCCACTTTTCATTCCATATGGTGACAATAGACTTTCATATCATTGGTACCTAATTGTGGTGTTATCCTCAATAACAGACTGACATTTAGGAACAAGATACTGACTGTGGTAAAGTTATCTTGATTTTATCTGAGGAATAATTTTAGGATCAAGTGCTTGATGCATCAAGAGATTCTCTCTCTCTCTCTCTCTTCAGTCATTTATTCATTGGTGTAGAAAACCCATGCAGACATGGGGAGAATATACAGATTCCACAGTGGCCAGAGAGTAGGACAGAATTTTTGATCTGCAGGTGTAAGGCAGGGATTTTAACCACTGAACCACTGATCCACTGAACCAGCTTGTTTGAACAGAGACTTGGTGAGCCTGATAATCATGCTGTTCAAATCTCAGGTAGCTGAAGAGCTCTTTAAAGGCAGGTGATGATGCAAGACCCTTTTATCAAACTGTTTAACCAGGCAAAGATAGACAACCCTTCTGCCTTCATAATGGTCTTGTTGTGCAAGGATGCATGTAGCATGTACATTGGCCATGGAAAAACTTAGGCTCAAGCTAAAGTGTCTGAGGTAAGTCTGGATAACTTAAAAGCTATCCATCACAGGACACAGACCTTAACTTTGTCTAAATACAGTATCTCTTTCACTTAACAAAATGTGTCTTATGAGTAAAAGACTTTCCAACAACTTTTCACACCTTTGAATCCCCTCTGTAAGATGCAGTAAGAACAAGGGATCAAATGAAGGAACAAGGCCCTGAGGTGAAACCAGCTGTTGCTCCAACAAGGAAGAATGCCTTGGCATATACTACAATAGGTGTTGAACTGGAAACCTAAAGACCTGAAACCACAGTTTCTTAAACACCACTGATCAACAAGGATGTGTTTTACTCTTTGTTTTCTAAGCTCTGTGACAAGTTTCAGAAACAGGAAGCAGTTTGAAATGTTTTACAGGGCTCTTACCTTCCATAGTAATGATTTTGTATCTACCATTAATTTCCCCTTATAAACCCTGACCAGGCAGTATGAGCTCTAGGACAGTACTGAAACTACATTTCAATGTGTCTACCATCATATTCGCTATCCTAGAATATGAACCGCTGGATTAGTAATATCTTTTTCTGTGGCTCACAGCCAGACTTGCAATGATGGCTCTGTGAAGCACATTTCACTCTATTCACATACTACATTACAGCCATGTTGTCTGACTGGAATAGGAAGGGCTCAGGTAACTAGAGTTTTAGGGTATGTGCCATTATGCTTAGATCCATGTGATTTCTGTGGATCTCCCAGGTGTTTAGTGCTCCTCAGTCAAGGTGGAGCCAAGGCAAGGTCTCCAAACCATAAATAAAGCATCCATTATCAAAAGGAGCAATGATCTCTGTGGCTGAAAGGAAAGGTTCACAAAGATTTTATTGGGAATCATCTCCAACTCTGTAATCTAATGACAAGGTTCCAAAACCAAAATGATTCCCATGATTGTGTGATAGCTTTGCAGCAAATGACACTCTACAGTTTGTTATATTTCCCAGATCTTCAGGCTTGTGAATGGAACTATAAAAAAAAAATCACAGCTGCAATAAGGCCAAAGAGGCTCAAAAGAGTCTGAGTCTGGATTCTCCACTGTGTCTTTGCTTAACTTGCCAGAGGTATGACTCCTGAGCCCTGTCATATGAAGGAACAACCGATACCCTTAGCAGCCCACTTTTACTCAGTGGAAGTAAACTTCTATGTCAGAAACAGATTGGACCTGTTCCAGTTAATGGAGGCCCCAAGGCCTGCAAATGCAACAATGCTGTAAGCTAGGATGCAATTAGGAAGTTTATTCATTGGACTAGAAAAAACAACTGTTGAGGTAGTGGAGCATATGAAAGTTCTTCTCCAGAAAGGCCTCTTTCACAATGGCTAACACCTAAGTTAATACTTGATATGAAGGCGGTACCAAATAACACCTTGTAGTGAAATGATACCCATATAGGGCAAACCTAATGAACCACCTATGCAAACTACAGATGCTAGTATGTCAAAAAGGCAGCTATCATAAATCAACAGAAACATTTTTATACCTTACTGCAGCAGAATCATGACTTCCTAAACAGTCACCATTTGGAATTTGATGTACCAAATGTGTCTGATAAGATTCAGGATGGGGTGGAAACCTGCAACAACCTTCAGAAAGAGGTGAGACTACAAATCTTTTTCCAAGAGAGTCCATCTTGTGGCATAGAGTCTGTGACTTTACTAAGAGCTCTGCAGATACAGCCTGTACCTGAATGGAGTTCTTCCTAGGGCAGGATTTAATAGATGTGAAACATGGTTTTATGAAACTGTATAGAAAATTAAATTTTCTGGTAAATGTTTCCTAACAAGCAACCCTACATAAGTATCAGGACTATGACTGGTGGACAGGTGAATTTGTCTTCCGTGCAGAGTTGGTCATCATAGTTGGGGAAACAATGCCTGAAGCTTGGGTGTTCTCATTCAGCAGAGATGGCATCTTTCTGAAAAAAAACCTAAGGGAACACTGAAAAAGAGGAAGGCATAGCATCATCAAACCCTTCACAGTGTGAATGTTTGTTTTAGAGCTGTTGGAAAGATGGGGTGGAGGAAGCTGATGTGCACCAACTGGAATCTGCAACCCAAGAAGAAAAAAAAAGGTTGGCAGTTTGCAAGTTGTCATTAAGTCATTCAGATCATGATTGGCTTAATGACAGCTTGCAAACTGTGAAACTGTTCTTTCTTAAGTATCTTTTAGGTTGTTATATAATAAATGTATTTTTCTAAACTTACTGTGCTGCCACGTTTGTTTATAAAATACAGTTATTAATGTGGCAAAATAATAACGTTGCTGCCTTAGAAAAATGACAGTTTACAATCTGTTCTTAAGAAATCATGGATGTTTATAGAGAGTGATGATGTATCAAACAGATATGTTGCCCAGGACACCAAACTTAGTTGCTCCAGCTCTGGTCTCTTGTTTTGAAGACTTCCAAATGGATCCTAATATCTCTATCCAAAAATGACATAATCCTAGAAGGGTACATCCATAAATGGTTTGCTTTGCCTCATCCTTAAACAATGGCAGCCTAAATCATCTAATTTAGCACAGTCGTTCCTGAGCCTGCTGCCCTAACTATAACATCAAGAGTGTCAAAAGTGCAGTTTGTTAAAATGAAAACCTCCTGTAAGAGCCATGATATGTGTCCTTTCCAGATCCACCTTGATTTCAGTTTCAATGATGATTGCCAGAGAATCTAGGTAGGTGAGACAGATAGTTAAAAGAGACCTATGTCCAAAAGGGGCACCTTTTTGCAGTGTTGTTCAAGGCCACTGACTCCTTATCAGCTAGTAAGCTGTTGCAGACTCTAGGGCCTGTGCTGAACTGAAGTGATTACACAGAAGCCTGTCTTGGAACACTTAATCAGGAGGTCACGCTACCATATTGGTGGCTTTTTTAGAAGGCATATGCCTTTGTTCTGGTCACATTAATGGTATTCTTCAAGACAGAGTCTCATGCAGGGGATAATCCACATCTTATCGTCTTGCTAGTACAGATGCTAATTGAAAATGTGGAGTGAAAGTAGAGGAACTACAGACCAGTCCATAGTGAACTTCATAATCATGAGTGTCTCTCCAAAGGAAAGTCATCTGAAGCTGCTATTTGCTGGAGAGGTCTCACTATCTCTAGCCATCTGATTGACACAGACCTCTAGGTCCTCTTTCTAAGACACTTATGGAGATACTTCCCTAATCTTAACTCCAGAGCAGTCTTGGCAAGGACTTACCTGGCAAGTGAGATGGCAGTCAGTTAAAACATAAGTGTTATGGATCAAATAATTAGGGTGTGGCATTATAGGAAAGAAAGAGACGAGGTAGTGATCTGACATTAGAAACCTGCAGAGGACTTACTGCTGGAATTAGCATATATTCTCTATTGGCATGCTCTTACACCAGTGACCACCAGAAGTCAAACATCTGAGATGTATCTAACATCTGAGCAACACTGCAGGCCCACCTTAGCTATGTAACCATGCATTACCTAGTGGAATCCTGGAGATAAGACTCCTCAGTCTGAGTAAGCACAAATCCAGTAAAAGGAAGCTTGAGGGACTGCTCCATATATACACTCTGTGCATAGGTATGCAGTTGATGTTTGAACGTGGCAGGAAGATGCAAACATCCCAAGATGCTTTCCCCATGGTGATTATCAAAATACACCATTCCAATTCCTCTAATCACCAGCTGACTGAAGATGTGAGTTTGGCCAGTCACCTGTCCAAAGGAACCTGACACTCAACAGGAAAGTGAGACTGTCTTGTATATAAACTTAGCATCATCAGGGTATGACTCTTGCCTGGTCTTTGAAGCTCTTATTTTTTTTTCATCCCACACTATCTAAGGATCACAGCAGGGACCCTCTTTCTTGTCCAAGCAATGGGCTGCCTCTACAGACCCAATCCTAAAAAATGTATATCATGCCATAGGCTTTTCCCTTCATCCCCTGTTGATTACTGGGACTAAAGGGCTTCCTCTTATAATAATGCTTCACTTCATTCTCCACTTACAGTCTGTACAGGTATTTCCATTATGAATCCTATTCTGTGTCATGTCATATGTTGACAGCAGAAGTACTTTGCAAATGTCAGCACTTTATGCATAAAGCACCATATTTTTTTCTTGGAAAACAATAGGACTGATATCCAAATTGTGAGAGACAGAAAGGGGCTTAAAAACTAAATGGTGCAGGGGATGTTTATGTCCTCTTAGCACAATGTATATCATCAGAATATGTGTCAGCAAAAGGAATATGTACCAGCAAGGGTGAGGAGACAAAAAATTAAAAAAAAAACATGCTTAACTGGGAATATCACCATCAAATGCACGAGCACTGACCAAACTCAGTTTGCCTGAGCTAGTGTCAGGGCTTTATCCTTCTACTCCACAGGCAAGTCAATGGGAAAATATGAGAAGCCATTTTAGTAAATATGACTGAATATGTTATTTTAAACTTGAGAACACAAATGCCAGTTATACTATGAAGGATAATTAACATTCAAAAGGATGTACACTGATTGGACTGAGCAATCAGTATTCCCTTTGTAAATCAGGCATTACCTATTCGAGATGAATAGCAATGCTAAAATAGTGTAGCTAGTAGCTGTAGCATAGTTCCCCACCCTCTGTCCCTATTGTTGTCTTGTTCTTAAACTTGGTGGCTTTGCAGTTGCCTGTCCCTACTGAAAATTTGATCTGGGACGCTCCTTCCTGTCCAGTCTCATTAGCTCATTCTACTTAATACAGAAAGAACATTTGGGAAGGCCAAGACCCTTAGTTTCTTAACCTTGAATTATGTTTTGTTCCTCCTTTCTCCCTTCCCACTCTACAAAAAAAAATAAAAAAATCTCAGCTGTTTATACAGCATTTGTGTTTCCTACTCTATTACTTCATCTTGCTTTTTCAGCCACTTGTTCTCTAAAGTATTCAGTTGCATCTGTTCTGCTGCATTTATTACTGCTTGTTTTTAGCTTGTTTAAATTCTGTTATTTTAAGCCTCTTAGTTTTGGTTTAAGCTCTTGGGCTTTAGGCTTACCCATTAGATCTCCCTGGCCTCTCTCCCTCAGATTCTGACAAGTATGGCTGAATAATTTCCTACGGTTTCTCCTGCCAGCCTGGTTGATATGGGCATCCTGAGACAGTGTAGCAACTGCCTCATGTACACGGACAACCATCTACCATTACCACCTAGGAACACAATATGTGAGAGATGCAATTACATTAAGAACCTAGAGTCTATGCTCTCTCCCTCACAAGCCAGTATATCTGGCACTGAGAAGGTTATCAACACAATCACTACACCTCAGACACCACCCACAAGTACACAACACACACCCACATATGTGGAGGTTCTCAACAAAAACATACCCAAACAAAGGAGACTTCAGAGGCCACAACCCACCACACCACATACCACGCATAGTCCACACACCAGTGTCTCGCAACCACAAAGGCCTAACCATAAACCCAGCATATTAGCCATAGGAGACTCCATTGTGAGACACACAGATGTGCCTCTCACCAAGCTGGATAAGGAGAAAGTCACGGTTAGTTGTCTGTCAGGTGCCAGAATCCTCCATATCATACACACACTCAAGTCTCTCAACAACAGGTGCTATTATGACTCTGTCATAGTCCATGTTGGGATGAACGACTTGAGACGTACCTCCCTGGACTATATGAAGACAGACATGATTGAGCTCGCTGAATATGTGTCCCAAGCAGGTATGTCCATAGCCTTAACCAACATTCTTCTGTCACCCAGAATGATGCCTTAACACAAACAGAAAATGACTGACTTTAACAATTGGCTTAATTTCTGGTGTCATTCCGGGGGGATCCAGTACCTGACAGCATGGAAAAATATGATCAACGGACCACAGTACTTTGCTAGAGATGGCCTGCATATGTCTCACTTGAGCTAAAGGTTTATGGCAAAGGCCCTTGCCTCCCCCATAGTGTTTTAGGAAAAGACCTGAGGTCGATAAAACCAACATAAAAATTTCAATAAAATGCAAATTAAAGGTCATGCTGCTAAACACTAGTCTAAACATGAAACTGCACTCATTGCAAGGATTCTTTACTCTGGAAGATGCTAACATTTGTGCAGTCACAGAAACTTGGTTCAAAGCTGCGGAGAGCACCCCAGCCTTACCTAGTTACTCATCCTATCATACGTTCAGACCCCAAACTGTGGGCAGCATAGCCAAAAGAGGTGGAGTTTCAATATATATTAAAGACACACACACCTCCAGGCTGGTCAAACAGTATGACGCACAGAAAACACTGCACCTGCAGTTAACCATTAGCAAGACCCCTATTCAAATCATAGCTAGCTGCAGGCCCCCAAATCTGACTCAAGAAGCCCACTCCACCTATCTGGACCTCTTTGAATCTATCAAGATTCAACCCTTTACCTTGATCCTGGGTGACTTTAACTACCCAACCATAGATTGGAAAAACTACTTACGCCTGAATGCAAATGCCCAGAGATTCCTTGTGGATTTTATCAATGCAAATGCCTTGGAACAGCTAGTCTGTACCCCCACAAGAGGTGATAATATCTTGGACTTGGTAGTAACCAACATGAGTAACCAATGCAGCACCCTTACAGGATCATCCTCCTTGGTAAGACCTGACCATAAAGCGGAAGTCAGCATCTCCCCTGACCCCCCCTCTAGCTAGGGTCAAACAAAAAAACTTCTCCAAAGCTGATTACAACCTCCTGAGGGATGGTATAAACAGCTTCACAGCCCCCTCCCCCTCTGTTGGAACTGGCACCAATGTCCAAATCTACACCAGAGTATTATACAAGCACTTATATAGATGCATGGAATCAGGAATACCTGATAGGACAAAATCATCTGGCAGACATCTGGAAGAAATAAACTATATAACAAAAGGAAAAAATTGCTGTCCGGGACCAAGAAGGAGCAGGTGCCCAAATGGAAGCACTCTCTGCTTAGCCTGAACAAGCAAATAAGAGTGCTAGTGAAATCCTCTAAAGCCAACTTTGAGTCCTAATTGGCCACATCTACTAGAGACAATCATAAGACCTTCTTCACATATGTCCACAGTCTCAAAGGAAGCACCCAGATCTGTACAGAACTGGTTGTCAAGGACACCACATACACAAGTGCTGTAGATATAGCCAACCTACTCGCTGACAGATTCAGCAAAAACTTCACCCCTCTGTCCCCCCATCAGTAAATCAGGACATCCAGAATACCTGCTCCCCTCCTCTTATCTCTAGGGAACAGGCCATCACTGCCCTCTCAAAGGCAAAAGATACAGTCTCCATGGGACCCAATATCATCCCAGGCTGCATCCTACATGAACTCAGGCATGAACCTGCAGCACCATTAGCCACCCTATTCAGCCAAAGCCTGAGTACTGGCTTTGTCCCAGCCGAGTGGAGGACAGCCACTGTCATCCCTTTACATAAAGGTGAAGCGTCCACCGATCCAGGAAATTATAGACCCATCAGCCTAACTAGCCTGATCTGCAAGGCCATGGAACAGATTATCATGGACCTCATTAACAGGGACATTGGCAAACTCCAAACACTTGGCCCCACACAGTTTGGCTTTATCAAGGAGAGGTCATGTCTCTTAAAGCTGGTCGACTTCTTTGAGACATGGACGAGGGGAAGTCAGTGCACGCCGCCTACCTTGACCTGACCAAAGCCTTCAACACTATTCCCCATTTGGGCATAATAGATAAACTCTCTCAACTAGGCATCAGTCCATATGTTATCAGATGAGTAGCAAACTGGCTCACTGATAGAACCCGCTTCATCAAAATAGGGGAAGCCACCTCAAGCAGTAGACCCATAACGAGCGGCGTACCCCAGGGTTCGGTCTTGGGGCCTCTGTTATTCGGGATATAATTCTCTGAGGTGCAGGCCAAAACCAATGGGCTATGGTTGACCAAGTTTGCAGATGACTGCAAGCTGGGTGCTGTCATCAGTTCCCCAAGTGATGTGGACATCCTCCAAGAGGGTCTTACCCAAACAAACAACTGGTGCCAGAAACATGGCCTCAAGCTGAATTCCAAAAGGTGCATCATCATCCTCTTTGGGGAGAGTGACGTTCCCACATATTATCACAATGTCCTAAGCATGCAGTCAGTCATGAGGGATTTGGGCATCCAGGTTGATAGCAACCTGACTTTTGACCACCATGTTTCTTCCCTTGTAAGGAAAGCTTTCTACATGGCCCACCTCATAAGTAAGGGTATCTCATCCAGGGACAAGGAGGTCATAACATCTCTGTAGTCTTCCTTTATAAGGCCAATTATTGAGTACACTGCCCTATTTGGCATGTACCTCGCAAAGCACATGCAGCAGCTGGAGAGACCACAGAGGTTCCTCACCAGAAGAATCAATAGCCTCAAACATCTACCCTACACAGGCTAAAAGCCCTATCCCTCTACTCAGTTTCATACAGACTCCTCAGAGGCGACCTGTATCTAGCATACAAAGCAATCTCAGACCTCAGCTTGATGGGACTGCTGCATATCCGCAAGTCAAGCTCCACTTGAGTAACCCACACATGTGACGTCAAACTGGTCTGTGACATCAATAGGACTTGTTGGCGGGACAGATTTGTGTCCGAAAGACTCCCCCATCTGTGGAATAGACTCCCTCTCCACATCAAGCAGAGTACCTCATTATCCCTTTTCAAGTGCAACCTGGATAACTGGATGGGAAATAGAAAATACACCCCTGGGATTCCACCTGTGTCCCTACTGGACAGGGGCTTTGGGTGCTGACTTGTGTAAACATGGGCTAAATTCTTGGCTAGGTTTATAAGGGCCTCAGGGCTAGTAGCCTAGTAACTTCCTATGATCTTATGAGCAGTGATTAACAGAAATTACTGCTGTTACCAAAAAATGCAACATTTTCTGTTTGCTGCTTAGTGGAGAAAACTATGAAGCATCTAGTAATTCTGAAAGCATTACAGCCAGTAATGCAGTTAAAGTCCTAAAGCAGAAAAACTATAATATTAAAAAAAAACATAAAAATCACCTACTACATGTCTGGAAGGAGCAAGCATCTGAATGGGAAACTTGTTGTTTGTTGGGGATGATATGGTCAGTATTCAGAATACCATTATTGGAAGAGTGCTTGCATCTTGTAATAGTAGTTAGATCAAGAGAATAGTGAGAAGTTGAGTGTTGCATTGGTATCATTTTCTTCCTCATCTCTGACTTTGAACAATCTTGAGGATTATATATAGTTTGGGAAGTGTGGAGGCTTGCCCTCATATGAGGGGGGGGGTTGCAACCTTGAGAGTGGTGCTGTTTTAAGTAGCAACCCAATATTTGAGATGGTTTGGGGTAGAATAATCACCAGTGGATTAAACAAGAAATGATTATTTATACTTAACCAGTTCAAACATAAACAACTGGATGCATATACATTCCAGACATCACTTTAAAAAGTATTAACAGCTCAAGTACAACAGTTGGAAATAAAGTATGTACTGCTGATCAGCTCTTGGCTGCATATAATATAAACAAAAGCAGTTAGTTAAATATACAAGTTTTTAGGGAATTCATTAATAATAATATACAAGTTTCACTAAATATGAATACTAAACCAATACCAAAAATACTGGAATTTTTATTCAAAATTAATAGTGATATGTTCAAAAATAAATGTTATTATAGCAATAACCCACGCCTGGGTGTGGGTAATGCTAAATTTACCCACGGTTGGCGTGGTTTGGTCCCGAGTGACCAAACAAAGCCAACCGTGGGTAGCATTACCCACCCAGGCGTGTTATTGTTATTATACCATGACATTATTTAAGAAAAGAAACTGTTACTTTTCTCAAATAATGGCATAGTATAATGCCTGTTTACTGCCCTTCCGCAGATGTCTGGCATCCGGCAGTTCTGATGTACTGCGCCTCCGCAGTACATCAGAGTTGTGGGCAAAAGCAACGGAGAAAGCAAGATCTCCGTTGCTTTTTAATCTCGCTATGTTAAATGAGTTTAACATAGCGAGACAGTTTTAAAATAAGCAATGGATTTAACATAGCGAGACACTAAAAAAAGCAACGGAGATCTTGCTTTCTCACTATGTTAAACCCATTTAACATAGCGAGACAGTGTTTTAAAAGCGAGTTATACTAATGGAAAAAGTCCGGACGACGGACCTTTTCCATTAGTATAACTCGATTTATAACGGCGCGGCCAATCAAGCGGCACTTTTTGGGAAGCAGCTGGCCAATCAGCGTGCACGTTTTGGGGGGGAGTCATGGTATAATTATCAATAATCTATAGGATTTTACGAACTGAATTTGTATGTTTTGATTTATCTCATTGGGATTATTCAACAAAAATTAACAATGAAACCTTCTCAGAAGCTAATAAAAAATTATATTTGAAGTCTATACATAACTCCACTTTGTCTCTATATTGGAGAATTTTTACCTGGAAGTTTTTACACAGAAGTTTTTTAACACCACATAAAATAGTCCTGATTTATAAGAAAGAAAATTTAAAATGCTGGAGGTATAATGAGTCTGGAGGCAAATTGGTTTCATATGATTTGAGAGTGTCAACTGTTTACTATGTTTTGGACAGAATTCAGAAGCTTTGCTAAAACTTTATGGACAGACAACTGTATTGTTACAGATTATTTGATTTTATTTAATGCTCTAATTCCGGATCCTATACCTAAAACTCAAGTGTCTCTCCTTTGGTCCATTCTGGCCATTGCCAGGAAATTCATCATAATGAATTGGAAAAGTGGAAATATCCTCTCTTTTTTTCAGAGTTTATTTACATAGCAAAAAGTGTATGTAACAAGGAATTACAAACTATGTATAACAGAACTTCAGATATCACATATAAACACCTATCTTGGCAAAAAACGTAGAGCTTTATTAGAAAAGATTTGATGGTTTTGCTTAGGCTAACATTTTGTTATGGACTGTATATATAGTTTTTGTTTTAATTGATTGTTTTGTAAATTTATTTCATATTGATTTACAATGTAATAAAACGTTATTAAAAAAAGTGGCAGCATCATCATCACCAAAAACATCAATCTAAGTACACTAAGTAAAATATAAACATAACTCCCTTTCAAAGTATCAGAATTTTTTATTACGCCTGAAAATGCTGCAGGATAAAAGTATAGTTACAAAAAGCAAACAAACAAAAAAAATTCTAAACAGAGACAACATAGCCTATCCTGATGTGTAAACCACTACCAGTAAATAAAAAACAACAGCACTTTACAGTGAATAGATTGTACTGAAAGTAGTAATAAAAACAAAATAAGTGTAAATAAAAAATCAAATAATATAACTTAAAACTTAAAGTGTATAATATGGCAAACAATTATTTTTGTGCAGTAAAGCAGAAAAGTACCCAAGTAAGCACTTGCATGCACACACACACGCACACGCACACGCACACACACACACACACACACACACACACACACACACACACACACACACACACAAAGCAAATACACAGTAGTATGCAAAGCTAACAGAACTGTATAATAGCAGTAAGCCATGGCTGGTTGTGGGCAATTTTTTGTTTACCCATGGTTAGCCCTAGTAACCAATCCATGCCAGCCATGGGAAAACTAAGCATTACTCATACCTAGCCATGGATTAGTACTAAAATATTCACCGCTGCTTCGTAAGCTTGAACAGTTCCTGTCATCATTTTTAATATTACAACAGTAGATATAAATATTGCTATCCTACACTTTGTCATCATCCATTTAAGTGACACTCAGAACATTATAACTTGAAGATTGCTGTGTCAGTTTAGTCTATGTGAAACTCAGCAAAGAGTGAGAAGGTTATGGCTATGGTATGTCTCACTTACTCCCTTTTCTCTGAGTTTGTGTGTGATGTTATGGTTAATAAATATATATATATTATATATATATATATATATATATATATATATATATATATATATATATATAAATATAACTTTTTTTTTATGATTGTGGAGGCTTTCCTCATCTGCATGATGGGGAGAGGGGAATGACCCCACCTGAAAAAAATGTGTTTGGGGTATTACTGATGTTCTTCATTCCACATTGCTGCAGTCCTAACCATTGGGTAGTCCGCTGTCCAGTCGGCCCGAATACCAGAGTATATGGCTGACGTCGGTCAGGGCGCATTAGACTGACGTCAGTACGTCAGGGTACTAATGCGCATGACCGACGTCATATCCTCAGTCTTTTTTGCCGCATGGTCCGATGCAGAAGCAGTTTTGCGAGTGCAGGTTGGCGTTCTGAAATTTTCTGAAGTCGGAGTTTCAGACCGAATCAGAGTTGGCTAAGTACCCCGTTGGGGAACATTTTGGTTTTTTTCTTGCCTCAGTATTTAACCGGATGTCAGAAAAAGTGAATAACTGTATTTCTTGTGGGAAACAGATACCTCATAGGGATTACCATACCTTGTGTATACCTTTTTTAGGGCCACGACGTTGTTGGATGCCTCTTGTGCTAGGTTTAACAAACGCACTATTAAGAGACGGTTAGACTGTGCCAGGTTAGTGTTTGGGAAGCGTTGCAATTATAACATGCCGTCGGATGCTCCGCCCGCCTGGCCCAAAAAGCGCGGGACAAAACAGCGAAGCCTAGGGTTGATGAACCGCAGTCCCAGACGCCGGTTCTTTAGAAGGCTCAGTGGAGCCGAGGTTTTGCCAGGAGTTTCTTTGGAGTCTCAGGCAGAGACTTTACTGTTACAGGATGTGCCTTCTCAGGAAGTAGGCCAGGCTGAGGGGCTTCTCAGGTAACTGTTCTTCCTCTCTTCCCAAGGTAGTTAGAGCTTCTCCTACTGTTTCCAAAACTTCTTTGAGAGGTAGGCCAAGTTCAGCTTCAGTGGGGGCTTCTCCTAGCACTTCAGGTTCTGTGCCTAAGAAACATATGCTTAAAATGGCAGAAGATTTAATTACTATGATTAGAGGCTCTATGCCCCCTCCTGATAAGAGGCCTAGGGTGGAACCTGAGTTTGAGTGTTTGGAACAGTATTCAGAGGCTTCAGAGTCTTCTGCGGAAGACTTGCAGGAGTTTCACCTTATTCTGATTCTGATGTGGATGATTCCACACCTACAGCTTCTCCTCCTGAGGATTTCTCATTTTCAGAGACTCTGCATTCCATGAGAGAACACTTTAAATGGGAAGGCCAAGATTACTCTGATTCCAGGAAAAGGCTTAGGGAATTCTTATTTTTACCCCAACATAGGCCCTTAGCTATACCTCCTGTGTTGAATGTGGTGGAAGATGTTTTTGCAGAGGCTTCCTTGAACCCTGACTCTTTGCCTCCTGCTCCTGTTAAACCTGATAGGTACTATAGGGTGCCAAGCTCATAAGTATTTGTTTAAGAGTCCTAGGGCGGACCCAGAAACTGTTTCTCAGGGGCCTAAAGGTGTTAAGGCCTCTGTGGTTAAAAAATCCTGTTCCCACTGATAAAGAGGCAAGGGCTTTGGATAGGTGGGGAAAGAAAGTGTATACTTCTTCCACTCTAGCCATGAGAGCGTTGAATTGTCAGTTTCACATGCTAAAATATCAAAATTATCTCCTTTCACAATTGAAATCTAAGGTGGATGCTTTAAGGTATTGAGTGTAAAGAG
Organism: Protopterus annectens; assembly: GCF_019279795.1. Taxonomy (NCBI): domain Eukaryota; kingdom Metazoa; phylum Chordata; order Ceratodontiformes; family Protopteridae; genus Protopterus; species Protopterus annectens. Next base: position 286,107,631 of record NC_056750.1, on the reverse strand, counting down.
TTGCTGGATTTAGTTCATGTGTCTGAACAAGTGGGTAAGCATTCTTGCAATGTGGTTTTGATGCTGTACAGGCCTCCTCGAGGGTGGCTGCCACTAGTTCTGTTCTTCGCAGGCATGCCTGGTTGAGGGATCAGAATTTAGCTGAGCATGTTAAGACAAGGATTTTGGATGCTCCTTTACAGTCTGATGTGTTGTTTGGTTCGCCTGTGGAAGCAGTTTTAAAGAAAATGGAGGACAAAGCTAAGTCTATGCAAACTGTTAAAGATTTTTTGCAGGTGCAGCCACCGAAGTTTAGTAGAAATTGGCCTGCTAAGGGGTGGACATATCCTGCTTATGATTCCCAGTCTAGGGGTAGGTCTAGACGTGGTAGGGGCAGAGCTCAAGGTTCTTTTAGGCCTAGAACAGGGAGTTCACCTGCTCAGACTTCTGGTGAGGGCAGGGGTCAGTCCTTTTGTAAACAGACCCAATGACCTGCCTTTTCAGCTGCCAGTAGATTCTCGCCTGGCAGCTCCTTTGGGAGGAAGACTGTCTCTTTTCAAAGAAAATTGGGATTTAATTACTCAAGACAGATGGGTGTTGGATATCATTCACCACGGTTACAGGTTTTATTTCCATACATTGCCCCTTTCAAAGGCATGCCAGACGTTCCTCCTCCACAAAGAAAAGAGGCTCACAAGCAAATTTCTCAGTTACTCCAGATGGGGCCATTCAGCCAGTCCCTGTATCAGAAAGGGGCCTAGGATTTTATTCTCGCCTGTTCCTAGTACCAAAGAAGGGGAACACGTGGAGACCAATTTTGGATTTATCTCTCCTCAACACTTATCTGGACATTCCCAAGTTCAAGATGTTGACGTTACAACAGCTTTTACCTCTGCTGGGCAAAGATCACTGGATGGTAACTTTAGATCTCAAGGAAGCTTACCTTCATGTGCCTATAAGGCTAAGTTGCAGGAAGTATCTGCGGTTTCGAGCTGGAAATTCTCATTATCAGTTCTCTGCATTGCCCTTTGGCTTATCTACTGCAGAGTATTCACAAAGGCTCCAGTGATAGCTTACTTCAGGCTACAAGGAATTCAAATCTATCCTTACTTGGACGACTGCCTGATTCTGGCTCAAGAAAAGGAAGACCTTCTACAGCATCTGGAATATGTTATAGCAGTGCTAAGATGCCTAGGGTATTCTGTGAACGAAATAAAGTCCAGTCTAGTACCCTCTCAAGACATGTGCTTTCTGGGTGTGAGACTGAATACAGCAGCCCAGATGGCCTTTTTAACCCCGGACAAACAAAAGAGTCTATCACTTTACTTCCATCAACTATCTCATCAGTCCGTGCTGACTGCAAGGACAGTCCTTCAAGCATTAGGGTTCATGGCATCTTGTATTCTGGTGCTTCCCAATGCCAAACTGCATATGAGGAAGCTACAATGGTATCTCAAAATGTATGGACACAGCACTGCCAGGATTTGGACACTGTCATTCAAATAATACCTTGCCTTCAAAAAGAATTTTTGTGGTGGGCTCAGGAATGTCACCTAAACAAGCGACTCTGTGACCCGCAGAGGCGAGTCAGATTTTAACGACAGATGCCTCGGACATTGCTTGGGGAGCTCATCTAAATGGAAAGTGGATACAAGACAAGTGGCCTGCCAGACTACAGCATCTACATATCAACATGAAGGAGATGTTAGCAGTCCAGTTTGCATTAATGGCTTTCAAGGAGTTACTTCTTCCAGGGCAGGTGTTGATTCTAACAGACAACACAACTGTCATGTGGTACATCAACAAACAAGGGGAACACATTCTTACCCATTGTGCAGGCAAGCAATGATTTTATGGGAGACTCTCAGCTTGCAACTAACTCTTCAGGCAAGGTTTCTGCCGGGAGCACAGAACTCCTTAGCAGATGTGTTAAGCAGACAAATCATGGATCCCCACGAGTGGAAACTGGATCTTCATGTATTTCAAAGGTTGACAGTGTCTTGGGGAACTCCAGACATAGATCTGTTCGCTTCTCCACTAAACCACTAGCTGCCAAAGTTTTGCACAAAGAGGTTACATCACACAGCTTGGAAAGTGGATGCTCTTTCTTTCAGTTGGAAAAATCTTCATGTGTATGCGTTTCCACCTCTGCCTCTTCTTCCAAAGGTGCTTCTAAAGGTCAGACAAGACAAGCCAAGGATGATTTTAATAGCTCCAGATTGGCCTCGGCAGCACTGGTACCCATTACTGAGGAGTCTAGTGAAGAAGCCTCCATGGCCTTTACCTTTGATTCCGCACCTGTTGTCTCAGAGAGAAGGCCGCCTGCTCAATGTCAAGCTTCGCTCTCTTCATCTAACAGCATGGCATATTCTGTTTTGAGACAGCCGGTCTCAACTTCCTCAACAAGTTTTAAATGTGATTATGGAAGCTAGAAGACCTAGTACAAGGAAAGTGTATGCAGAAAAATGGAAGAGATTTTTATTTTGGAGTGCAGCAAGGAATTTGGAGATTTCTGAGCCTAATTTGAGTGTGGCTCTTCAATATCTTACTGAGTTATTGGACAAAGGTTTGTCCTTCTCTTCCATTAAGATTCATGCTGCAGCAATTTCAGCTCACTATGATTGTGACCCACCATTGTTTTCGCATCCTTTGTTCAAGCAGTTTCTCAGAGGGGCAAAGAATATAAGACCCCCACGTAGAGCTCCTACTCCTGCTTGGGATCTCAATTTTGTGTTGGAAAAACTTACTCTACAACCTTTTGAGCCTCGCGGAGCTGCGGGTACTGCTGATTTGAAATATTTGTCATGGAAGACTGCTTTTTGTTGGCTATTACTTCTGCAAGAAGGGTTTCTGAGTTGCAGGCCCTTATGGCAGTAGAGCCCTTTCTGATTTTCCATAAGGATAGGGTATCATTACGTACTAATCCTTCCTTTATGCCTAAGGTGGTTTCTAGTGTGGCTTTAAACCAAACTATTCATTTGCCTACTTTCTATGCAGATCCCCAAAATAAAGGGAAAAGATTTTGCACACTTTAGATGTACATAGGCAGTTCGTTATTATTTAAGCAGGACTAAGGATTTCAGGCAGTCTCAGCAGTTGTTTGTTTCTTTTGCTTTGAGTTCTCAGGGCAAGCCTGTGTCTAAGCAAACTATTTCTAAGTGGATTGGGTTTTGCATTTCATTTTGTTATTCCCATCATGGCAAGGAGATTCCAGCTGGGATTAGGCCTCATTCCACTAGGGCTACTGCCACTTCAACAGCATTTCTAAGGGGTGGCAACTAAGGATATTTTGGAGGCAGCTACTTGGAGTTCAGTGCATACTTTCTCTAAGCATTACCACCTTCCTCTTTACTCTAAATCTAGGGCTGGTTTTGCCACAGCTATTTTGCAAGGCATGTTGACAGCTCCTGCTTCCTTATGATTTGCCAGCCTCCCTTACCTCTGCTTTGGGATTCTACCCAATGGTTAGGACTGCAGCAATGTGGAATGAAGAACATAGTACAGTTTTGTACCTACCATAAATGTAGATGTTCGAGGATCCACATTGCTGCAGTCCACCTACCTCCGCCTTCCCCTCTGTGTTTAGGGGTGGTGGTGTGAGTTGCTATATATTATTGTACATGTGTATATATATATATATATATTTTGGATATAAGTTTGGTGCAGGGCTTTTTGGTGTTTTGGTTTGGGCCTTGTCTTTTTAGGGTCTTCTGACATCTGGGCAAGAAAAGACTGAGGATATGACGCCGGTCATGCGCATTAGTACCCTGACGTACTGACGTCAGTCTAATGCGCCCTGACCGACGTCAGCCATATACTCTGGTATTCGGGCCGACTGGACAGCGGACTACCCAATGGTTAGGACTGCAGCAATGTGGATCCTCGAACATCTACATTTATGGTAGTTACAAAACTGTACTTTATGAGGTGTAATCTCTGAAAGTTTTAGATATTTGGGGATTTTTTTATCCCATGGTAATTAAACAAGACATGATTATTCATAGCATATCCAAATATTACATTTTTGCAGTCCTCAAATAATATGTGAAAGCATGTAAGTAATAAGGAAGAAATTATTAAAACTTATTGAAATCTTAATGGTCAGCTGCTGAAATACAACCATCAAAATATTTACAAATAAATACTCTAAAAGAAAATAAAGTTAATTTGGCAGTAGATGTACGCACTTGATAATAATTTTTCATCTTCTTTGAAGTATAATCAAAGGTCTTAAAAATATACATGAATGCTAACATACAGTGTAGCTTTATTATAGTAGGTTCATTTAAGCTGAAATCATAGTCAAAAGGGAGCTGAAACATTTGATTCCAGATTCAGCAAAAATAGAGTGAAAGCTATAGTAAAAGGTGGTACCAAAACTGTGTTCTGCAGCTGAGAACTATGAGCACTACAGACCTTCTGCTATTCTTTTGCAAGTGTGGCAATGTTAAGGTCATGGCTTAAAGTTCATCATTTGCTTGGTCTCTATTATGAAATGTGCACTAGCTGTGAATTATTGAAAGTAGAACCATAAACATGGCTTACATAATCAGAAAAAAACAGTGCTTATGAAATATAGCGGTTTACTATGATGAGTTATAAATATCCAAGTACAGTATGAAGAGTTAAGTATGTGACTGTATTAATATACATGAGCTCCAGTAAATCTATAACACAAAGCTGCACAAACTCTTCCTCTTCTACTCTTATGAAAGTTTAGCCTCATTAATCATCTATGTTAGTAGTCACAGATGTTGAGAAAGGAGCTACCCGAAAATCTTGTTGTAATTAGTGTAGAGTGCACAGGCTGTGTCAAAAGAAATATCTGAGTAGTGCACATACCCACACATTTAAACAATGCTCATTTTAGAAAACCACATGCAGTGTGCATATTCAGAGCCAATAAAATACAATTTCAAATAAAGAGGCACCACACAGATTAGATCAGTCTGTTTTTTTTTCACTGAAAACAATACTGCTTACGTTTTCCAAGATGTACTGTGTGCCAAAAAGTAAATATTTCATAAAGCTTATCAGGCTTTGTAATCAGACTTTTAATAATTTAGAAAAGTAATTTCATCAAGAAATTCAACTACTGTATGCCATGGTTAAAAAGAAAAAGAAAAAAAAGCATCTATTCTGTAATTCACTGAATCATCCATAAGTTTTATAAGTAAGTTTTTGAATTATATTCAGGGCTTCCTCAAAGTTAAGCACCAATCCAAAAACAAAAGCATTTGCATTGAATAGCAACTGCCATATGTAAGCAATCAGTTAACATGGAGAATGCCATGCTGTATAACTTCATACCTGAAGTGGAGGAAGAATAAAGTGAGCTAAAACCTGTGTAACACCACAGAAACAATACATGCTAAAGAAAAAATGAAAACATATTAGTATCAATAAAATATTGCCTTTTTAACTAAGTGTAATAAATACTGTTATAATATATTCATTAAAATTCTATTAAATATACAGAAAAAGTAATGTGCAGAGTGCCAAATGGGTGTAGAAGCTCAGAAGAATGAACCTGGTGACAGAAGAAGAAGATGAGCAGAGAATGTGGCTGAGGCAGTCAAGAAAGAATAGAGGCATATGAGCATTGTTGGGAAATGCTGAGACTGGGTACAGAGTATAGTGGATTACTTAATGAGTGGAGAGGTCTGAAGGAGGGCAAGTGGGAATTTGCCTTTAGTAAACATGATATGAAAAAAGCTAGTAGGATGGACAGCCTTTACATAAGTTCAAAGATCTGAGTGAGCTGGGGGAGATAATGGTGGAAAATAGGTATATTCTAAATCATGCTTTGTTGAGGGTAGAAACAGCTTGGTTATCAGAGAAGGGTGCAGTGTGGTGATTAAATGTGTGTGATTAGTGAGAAAGGGAACAGTATAAGTGTTGAAGGGGTATGGTAAAGGTGCTGAGAGTAGAGAATCAAGGATAAAGGGAAGAGGAAGTGATTGGAAATGGGATGTAGTGAAACCACTCTGACAGAGAAGCATGATGGGAAGAAAAGTATCTGGAGGAAGTAAAACATGGTTAGGATAAGGTTGGGAGACAGGAAGTTGCAGAATTTGTAGGCAGAGTGGCATAAGAGTGTCAGAAGAGAAGAAATGAGTAACAGTGCAGGTGCTGAAATGGGTAAGTAAAACTGATAAAGTGGGATCAGATGGAAACATAATTATGTAGTGAAGGCCTGCATTGTGGGGTCAGAATTACAGAGTTTGGTAATTGTTGGTTTAGATGTTGAAACAAGGAAAGAGCAGTATGAGTGATGGAGGAGGAAGAGGGAGGAATAAATAGATGGGATAGTTAGTATTTACTGGATTTTTATGACAAGTTATGTGCAAGGGAAGAGTAGTAGGGAGATTGTAGTGAAGGTGCAGGGAGGGGCAGAGACTGTGAGATGGAGAGGGACTAAATTGTATTGTGATAACAGGAGGAGGCAGTGAGGAGAGTGGGATGTGGATGAGGTGAAAGGTGATAAGGTGAGTCACAGTATAGTTTCTCTGCTCACTTTTATAATATAGTCGGGTAAAGAAGGAGCTCAGACCATTAATGAATTATGTGTTGAGAGGAACACAGTGGTCATGGTTTGAGTCTTAATCCCCATAATTATTTCTAATGGTGAAAGCAGAATCATAGCTAGTTATTAACATGCTGAGCTCCTAACTAAATCACAGATCTAGTATATACATTCATTTAGGAAAGTGCAATATTACCTGAGGCTTCTTAGCTGAATGTCAGTGTTGCACTAGTGCTCCATTGGCAACTTCTGATCTCACCCCTTAAACAGCTTGCACCCCAGCAGCTGTCCCCTTTGCCCTAACCTAGTTTTGTCTCACGGTATAAGCTATCATTTGTGAGAAAGTGAAGAATCTTGGTGTCACCTTGGTGTGATTATTGATGAAAGATTAAAGGGACCAGTTGTCACCGTGTATAAAGAACCTTATAGTTTCTGAAGACTTTTTGGTTGTTGGGACACGCTAGAGCAAGTTCCAAAATACGGAGACTGAATGGCCAAATTTCTGCCATTTCAGACCAAATGATTGGACTTACAAATACTAAGTCTAAAATGCCATGTCTTGGAATATTCCCTTTTCTGTTAGGTATGGCGATCTCGAGTTGGAATATATAAGTTCAGGGGGTGTGGGGGGGTACAAAAAGCAGTTTAAAGGAGAAGGGCAATTTTTAAAATTCATTCTTTTCCTGTGCTTTTGGTCTTTGCTTTTGGCTTGTTGGCACTCGGCATTTCGATTGCTGACATTTCAATAGGGAGCCCATTTTGGTAATGGTGCATATCCTGGTGTCTTCAGATGTTATAACTCATTTACCCAGTGCTACTTAACAGTGAGTATGACTGTTTGCATTTGGTTCAGAGTTCCACAGGTTGGTTACTCACAGGTACTTACTTACCTTCATATTACCAATATTCTGTGGTGTGTACAGGAGTTGTCAGTTTGATTTCATATCATCTTTAAAATCTTGCTGTTGGTTTGATGTAGCTCTACAAATATATTTGTCTGTCATGTCTTGCTCTTAGTTTATCAGGACTGTTAGTTTATCTAGCTCTACATGGTATAGGTCTGTCATACTTTAAGGAGTTCTTTTGTGTTATTTTGCTGAATTAGGCCTTTATGTTCATCTTCTCTGGGGTGGCACTACTAGAGCATATGTCTCACTCCCACTAATCAGTGTTAGAGACCTGTGGTTTCTGCTGTTTCAGTTATCCATTGCACATCACTGGAATCTTCTTCCCAGTGGTTGAGAGAATCTTCCAAACATATTTTTTGCCTTTGTATATGAAATTGCAAAGTCATTTTTTTATCTACAGGATCAGTCCATTGTTTCCCTTCTTGCATCTAGATGGATCATTCATTCCTTCACTGGATTAACAGACCTAGAGCCCATTTGTCCACAATGAGGATTTAAGTTAGGTGTTAGGGATTGGGCCAGATTGCAGATCTTGATGACTCTTCTATCCTCATCCCTTTGTAGCCTGTAAGCCTCACTATAGCTGCCTCAGAAGGTGCATGCAAGCTTCTACACATCTGCATCATTCCAAACTAGCACCACGATGCTTGCAATATGGGCACTCTTGGCTTTTTATAGTATGGTGATAAACTAGTATTTCTAAAGGTGTCACCAGTAGAGCAAGCCAAGCTGCGTACTCAAAGATGACAAGCCAATGTCAGCCACTCAGTTTCATCCTCCCACACTTGGTTTCTCTCCAGCACCTATTCCACTAGTCAGCATGGGTTCATCTGGGCCTTACGTCAGGATTCTATCTCTCTGCACCAAAGGGCTGGGAACTGATATTACATGAATCACCGGTGGTTAACTGATTACATTATTTATGCCAGTATTTTAGCACCGGTGCCTTTATACTGTTTATTGATTTATTTTAGCTTTTATGTTACATATATTTTTTAAATTGTTCTGTGGGTGTAATTGTAACAACTCCTGAGTACTTTCATCTTAATTAATCTGAATTCTTAACTCTAACATGGAAATGGTGATGATTTTATTACAAAATTAAAGGAAGGGTTGGATGACAAAGTGAAATACAGATGAGCTTTCTTTCATTAAGACAGACACAATGGTTTTGCAAGGTTATCAGTGTCGCAGTCTGAAGTCATTCTGGAAAAGCTGAATTAGTGGGTTAGATTGGATTTATGGGGGGCTGTTATTTAGATGATTCAAAAATAAAAATAAAAAATAATGTATAACAAATAAAGTGAGGCAGTTAAATTCACATAAAAAGTTGTTTTGTGATTTTAGTAAAATGAGTGCTGCCACAATTTTTTGGCATTCATTTGGTATTTATGGGGGACAGATCACTAATGCAACAATGGAGGTAGCTGAAGGATTTTATGGACATCAAGAATGGAAAGACTTTGAGGGAATGGGTTCATGGGGGTTTGATATGAAAAACGCTTTTGGTATTGTACATTGGAGAAATCCTTACGAGGGTGTCAGAGAAAACTTAATTTAGGGAGATTTGTGGTAACAGTGTGGGGGGTATTTACAAATGTTTTGTACATAGCATTAGATGAAACAGCATTTTGAACAGGGCATGGAGTTGGCTATTTAGATAATGGAGTATTGTTCTGTGAAGAAATAGCATGATATCCATAGTATGCAGATAACTGCATAATGGCATCAAATGAGTACCATCATTCTAATTAAACTCACCACATATTCAGACGATAAATTCCAACATAGTAGAGTGAGTCAAAGAAATATAATACAGCAGCAAGAACAGTGGCACTTATGTATTCCAAATATTCATTAATAATTAATTGGTGAACAAGGAATTCAGATGCACTGATGTGCTAGAAAACGTAGCAGCCTTAACTGAACAATAGGTGCTAGCTGTTTCTTTTGGCGCCAGTACCTATGATGCTTCAAGACAAAACCTTACTTGTCCCAGAGAGGTCCACCAGCAGCTAATATACCATCACTTCAGTGTCCAGGGCATTGTCAGCCACTACTTTGTGGATGGAGATGCCATAGTGGAGTTAGTAAGCATGTGTTGCCCACACATGGAATCAGGGAGATCTGTGATCTGCCTATACATCTGGACAAAAAGGTTTGTGTAGCATTAACCATCCATGCTATGAGGACCTTTCAGCATCATCCAAGGAATTTCACAGTCAACAACCTCACTGATGCTGCAGCATGTAGAGGAGAAAATATGGCTTTATTAGACAGCAGAGGAGATGAGAGGAAAGAATCAATGCTATGTGAGCATTTTACAACATAGCTTATTTCTCAAGGTCCTCCGTGCCCCATGTGCTCCACATAGCATCTGGTACATCAACCTGAAGGACTTCGACTTCATCAACTGCCACGTGGTGAGCATTGCACACAGCATTATTTACAATGTGCCTGTGTGCCACCCAGGTAGTTCCCATGATTCCCAAAGTGTTTTGTGATAAGTGATTTCCCATAGGGTCATCTAGTTGGTAGGTGCATGCAAACATTGTCAGGGCTATACGCTAGGCAATATGCTTTGCATTTAAGTAGGCAGCAGACCACTTATAAATGTGTCTATTGTTCGCAGGTGATTCTAATATGTCTTAGAACTGTGAATAATATCCCCCATTAGAAACCTCCAAACCATGGCTGAAGCGGCATACAGCATTGTGCATGTACAGACTCAGAAGAAAGGTCTTTTTCAGTGCTAGGATAAAATCCATCTGGTAATACACTGCAGCACGCATCCTTGCATATGAGATCTGCAGTCATTTATTCATGGTGTACTTCATGTTACCCATTATGGTAGTATGTAAACAGATACAACTTTAGAATATCATAGTACTGCCTTAGAGACCTGTTGGAGCAGCAGATGAGGAGCTGGGTGCAAAGTCATCTGTGGAAATGACTGCAGCAGCACACCATGCAAGGCACAGGTGAACACAGTACATTGAGGCAATGGCAAAGAGGTAGTGTCCAGTCAAAAACTGATGTATGCATTACCAGACCCAGGCTATGTATTACAGTGTACTGACTGTAAGCATCACAGTATTACAGTGTACTGACTGTGTGTACATTACATTACTCACTCATGCCAGAGGATGGACAGGACACAGTCATCATCATTTGCACAGGTGGTATAGAGCACAGTGACTGGTGACAACAATGCTATTATATGGATAAGGGTCATGGGAGGTGAATGCAATAACTAGTCAGGTGGTAGCAGGTTGGGAGGAGTCATGGATTACATGAAAGCTGGTCACCTGTATTGTGTGGCTTTGCAGTTTCAGAGCTGGGTGCTTTCTGCAAGAAGGATGGTGTAGCACTTCAGAAGCATGTACAGCAATACCATTGTGACACTCTGTGTTGAGAGACGATAATTAGGCAGCATCAATGTCCCTGATGTGGCCATGGCTAGATATGATACTCTGTACCAAGGAATAGGGATGATGTGGATTGAGAAATGAAGTGAGTGGCCTCGTGAGGCATCCCAGGGTTGGATCCTGATGGGCATTATCAGCCGCAGCCATGAGACTGGCCACACCTACATGTGGTGCTGCTGAGATTAGTGCAATGGCACAATCGAGTGCAGTTACCACTTGCCTCATGGATGCACCAGTGAATGCCATGTTGGCCTCTGATGAACTCTGCATACATTTTTGCTTCAAGTCTTTTTATTCCATGTTACTCTGCTTGTACATGACCTGCAGTTCTTACAGCTGTTCCATTTTTTCATGCAGGCCAGACAGCATACTCACCATCTCGGTGATGGCGTCTGCATCAGTCTGTGCCTGGATCACTGATCCACACTTTTAGTGATTGATGCCAAGTGTGAAGTAGAGGTCAGATCCCAAGTCCTTGTGGCAATGGCTAGTAACATGCCTCTGACATATTGAAGGTAGTGTAGCTGAGGAATGCCATCTGCATTGGTGACTCCTCTGCAGCTGTGGTTGGGTTCACATTGACAGGACATCCACACAAATTATGCCATATGTTTGGCTGCCCCTCACCTCATATGTAGGAGATGTGGGTGTGCTCAACAATGTTAGTACTGCTGACATTGCTACTTTTTCATCTGACTGTACCATGTGTATGTTCCTTCATCATCAGTTGCAGGTGATCTGCTGACATCAGGCTTGTACCATACTGTTGTGCTGGACCTTCCAACAGTGCAACCTGGGAAAGCATTAAGATAGTGCACTCATTGCACTACTAGAGCATATGCCTCACTCCCACTAATCAGTGTCACATATACTGGTACATGCCAATTACATGACTAGCATATGGACACATATCTACCTTGTGGTGCAGGATGTTGGATTTGCAGCCCTGGAATATCTGGAGAACAGATACACATAGATGCTGTGCTGAATACCTCCTTCTCACACCGAGGTCATGTATAACTTGGAAATGTACCTATTACTAACCTACTACATCCCCCACAGACACTTTGACAGTCTTTACCATCTCAGCACTCACATCCAAGATACTACATGGGTGGAGCTATCAGGCACTCCTTCACCCTTCTGAGTCCCTTCTGTATTGATGGCCCACCTGCTGTGGTCAACCTCTCCCTGCAATGTATTGTGTCTTGGTCTTGACATACAGTAGCACGGCAGTGACCTTGCAATGCACCTGTACTGGTGTATTATTATGGGTGCCCTCAACACTTTTCTGCTATACCATTCTCCGACACAACCGGTCCTGGAAAGTCTTGCCGGTTTTATCTGTATCGAGGATGTGCATAAGGCCTGCAGTAACATATCCAGTGTGGTGAACCTTTCCAACCATTGCCAAACACAAGATGTGTATACCTCTAGATTTCATATGGCATTCAGTGAATGTGTGCATGACTGTCCTTGGCTAACATCTGTATCTCATCACTGTACTGTGACCACAGATGCTTATCACTGCCCACTTTCTTGCAGCACTGTGCTAACAGTCAGTGGTGCTGTGCACATCCTGTGACTCTCCCTTCCCTCTATTCATAAATCCAGGTCTTGCAGTAGTTCTTGTAGTCTGTGTGCATAGGTCACAGTATGCCACCCCCCCCCCCATGCTGGAAAAATTGCCTTTCATGCATATTTGTTATGTTTTCTGTCACGGTGAAACCCCATAGCTGGATATTTACTTGTCATGCACTGGATATTTACCTGTCATGCCAATGCCTATATTACCTCACCCATTTACTGTTTACTATCTTTGTTGCTGCCATTCATCATGGATGCTCAGTGCAATGTAGAGCCATCTACTCTTCTTTCCCTATGCCTATATTATTATTGAAAGACTTCTTAACTGAATTCCTATTCCTAATCTGCTTGTCGTAATGGAATCTTCTACAATACGCCAGCTGCCATTTTAACTCGGTAAATCAGGCTTTGTAGTATGGCATTTATGATAATGAGATAACTTACTGAAGCAATCTCTGAATTGCTGCCATAACATATTGCACTGTCACACCCAGACAGTGCTAGCATATTTGTTCCTGCCTGTCCCTGGGCTAATTGGACATATGCATACTATGCTCAAACACAGAACCTGTGTAGTCCTTCGCTTGCAGCTCTGTATTAATGATAATTTTGCTCCAACACTGTTGCTGCCCAGCAATGCATATCACATGTTGCCCATATGTGTTGCTGTGAACATAAGACTACCATCTTGCTTCTTCACATACTGGTCTCAGCAGTGTTCCTGTCTGACGCATCCATTATTTTATCTGCTGCACATGGACTACCAGGAGCACCAGCTGGGCCATTATGATGGCTCATTTTATAAAGTAGATTCCTGGCACCAGCTCGCCAGAGTGGTGAAGGATGCTACTAGAAATACAGGAATCGCTACAGTGGCCTGCAGAGGTACAACCTCAGTGTATTTTGTCAGTGGAAGGCAGAGGTGAGGAGATTGTGATGAACTTTATAGTAAGAACTGTATAGCTTGTTTTGTTTTTTGTCATTATGACCTGTTTAAGCCCTTGCTTTCTTTTGATTGTGTCACAATATACTGAATTGCCCCTACTGTGTTTTTCAGTGACGGGGGTGTGGGGTGTGGGATGAAGTAGAGAGAGAGGAAAATAGAGAGTTTAGCAGGACATCTCCATGTGGCAGGTACATATACTATGCTTGTATAACTGCAACTGTAACTGTAACATTCGTGTGTACTAATGTGTTTTGTTTATTCTTTTTCCATTTCTTCTTGTCCTTCTACAGATCCAGCTGTGGTGCAGGTTGTGGATGGGAAGCAGACACATGGGTTTGGACCAGATGACACACCTGGTGCTATGTTACCAGGGGTCACCAAGCCTGCTTCTTAGCAAGGTGATGAAGGTCACCATGTTAAAGGAGACTTGGAGTACTTGCTGGTGCCATTTGTGGCCGTCTTTCAGTAGATAGGGTTAAGGCTCCTCTTCTAAAAGCTGGTATAAGCTGAGGATGCTAGATGTGTCAGAGGTACTGCTGCAGTTGAATACCCCTACTGGGACCTTGGCACACCTCTTGGCATGGCTGATAGAGTCACAGAGTCAGCAGACTCCCACCCATCAAGTCACCAGAGGCAGAGGCTGCCTATGAGATCAGCCACAGTGGTGACTGATGTCTGGGTGACCTCTCCACTGGACCAATTATATATGCCCACTGTACCTCATCATATGGTGTTTATCCCTCATTCCAC